>NC_045542.1:109381046-109686046 GCF_009769535.1 Thamnophis elegans
GTCAAACCGCGCGAAGATTGCTTTGCAATTACCAAAGATGCCATTGCCCCTGAGGTCTCTATCAGCCAAGCCCGAGTTAGCTCAGATAGGAAAATTTACATTAAGGTACTTCTGGAAGAGGCTCCTTGCAAGATGGAAATTGACACAGGTTCTGAACATTCTGTAATAGCCTAGAACACTCTTAAGAACTTAATACCTACCATGTAAAAGAAACGTCTTTATTTGCGTGCTATCAAGCTGTGATATTATCAGGGCAATCCCATTCTTATTGTGGGAACTGGGAACTTCAGAGTCGCCACCCCGCAATTCCAAGGCAGTCTGCCTCTCATCGTGGTACAGGGCAGCCTGCCCATCCTGCTTGGCCTGGACTGGTTCACCTCTTTGGGGCTTGCAGTTTCCGGTATCCACTCAACCACCACCGATGACTTCAAACGCCTGCAGGAGGAGTTTGCTACGTCTTCTCTGATGCTTTGGGTAAATCTAAGGGAAGTCCTATAGCTTTAAATTTAGATCCCCAAGTAGCCCCAATTCGGCTTAAACCACGCAGGGTACTTTAGCACTTCGCCCTAAGGTTGACACTGAGCTTGATAAACTGATTGCTCAGGTTATTTTAGAGCCTGTTGATCATGCACATTGGGAAACGCCTATAGTTGTACCAATCAAACCAGACGGGTCTATAAGGGTGTGCGGAGATTTTAAATGCACTCTGAACAGAGCCTTACAAGCACATCCCTATCCTGTTCCGGTCATTCAGCAACTACTTCACACTTTAGGTCAGGGCACTCTTTTTGGTAAGTTAGACTTAGCTCAGGCATACCAGCAGCTCCCTGTGGATGATTCCACAGCAGATGCACAGACAATAGTAACGCATCGGGGAGCATTCAGGTGCAGGCGCTTACAATTTGGCATTTGTGTGGCCCCAAGAATTTTTCAGAGTTTGATGGCATTCCTGGGGTTATACCCTATTTTGATGATGTGTTAGTTGCGGCCAAAAATAAGGCTGACCTCCTCCAGAAATTGCATTTAGTTTTAACAATTCCAGAAAGTGGGGCTTAATCTGAAGCAAGCTAAATGTAAAATGGGGTTTCCCCAGGTGGAATTTTTAGGCTGCTTGATAGATGGCAAGGGCCTGTATCCAACTCCCTCTAAATTGGAAGCAATTAGGAAAACCCCCATACCTAAGAACAGAGTGGAGTTGCAGGCTTTCTTAGGCTTGTTAAATTTCTATGCTGCTTTTTTGCCACATAAGGCCTCTGTGGCTGAGCCGATACATCACCTATTGGACAATAATGCAACATGGAAATGGGGAACCCAAGAGGCTTGCGCTTTTGCATCTGTGAAAGCGCTGTTAACATCTAATTCACTTCTGGTTCAGTCTAGTGACCGCTTACCCCTCACTCTGGCCTGTGATGCTTCCCCTTTCGGGATTGGAGCCGTACTGAGCCATGCAATGCCTAATGGCACTGAGGCCCCTTTGGCATATTACTCTTGTACTCTATCTGCTGCAGAATGCAACTACAGTCAGATAGATAAAGAGGCTCTGGCCGCTGTTGCCAGAGTAAAGAGGTTTCATCAGTACCTCTATGGCCGTTTTTTTCAATTGATCACAGACCATAAGCCCTTATTGGGCATATTGGCCGGGGACAAACAGACCCCACAGATTTTGACTCCATGTATGCTACGTTGGACTGAGTTTTTGACGGCTTATAATTACCAATTAATTTACTGGCCAGGAAAAACCCTAGGGCATGCCGATACACTTAGCTGCTGTCCGCTGCCAACACAGGAAACAGATCCTTCCCCAGCAGCTACCATAATGCTGATAGAGGAACTATCTGTACCCATCTCTGCCATAGACATAGCTCGTCATTTCACACAGGACAGAATTGTGTTTCAATTGCTCAATTGGGTTAGGAGAGGCTGGACGATGGATCCAGTTTCACTGGAATTCCGGCCATATCGCAACCAACAACATGAACTTTCAACACAAGGGTAATGCCTCCTATCGGGAAATAGGGTTGTTGTACCACAAGGATTGCGAGAGCCCATTCTGGCTAGTTTGCACGATGGTCATTCTGGCGTAGTAACAATGAAGGCTTTAGGTAGGAGTTATGTATGGTGGCCAGGGCTAGATCAGGACATAGCGAACTGGGTTGCTGCCTGCCAGCAATGTCAGAATTCACGGGCAGCTCCTCCGGCTGCCCCAGTCAGAGAATGGGAAAGCTCAAAAAGAATCCATTTGGATTTCGCCGCCCATTCCAAGGGCAAACTTTTCTGATAGTGGTTGATGCATACTCTAAAAGGGTGGAAGTTGCTTTTATGGCATCAACCACATCAGAAGTGGTCATTAGGGTCTTAAGGAAACTTTTTGCGATGCATGGGTATCCTGACGTAGTGCTCTCTGATAATGGGCCGCAATTAACGTCTGCCCGTTTTCAGATATATTTGGCTGAACACGGCATTTGCCATGCTCAGGTGGCACTGTTCCACCCTGCGGATAATGGTTTGGCAGAACGGGCCATGCATTCACTGAAAGAGGCTCTTACAAAAACTGGCACAGGGGAGTGGGGGATAGAGTAGACATGTACCTGTTGGCCCAGCACTCAAGCCCCTGCCCACTCACCAACCAGAGTCCTGCAGAATTGTTAATGGGCCAGCGCTCCACATTGACCTCGACAGACTGCACCCGAACTATGCTATGTGTAAGCCTTTGGACTTTGACAATCATGCCCGGGAATTTAACATTGGGGACTTGGTTTATGCACAGAACTATGAGGGCAACCCTAAATGGCTACCCGGACACATAATTGAAATAACTGGACCCTGTTCTTACAGGATCAGCTTAGAGGATGGGCGGGTGTGGCACCGACATATCAACCAACTTAGGAGACGCCAATGCAACCTGTTCAGTCCCCAGCCAGCCAAAAGGCCACCCAGGCCGAGGGAAAGACTGTTGCCCGATTCCAGCAATTTGCTGCCACACAGCGAGCTTCGAAGTCCACCGGCAGCCAGAGCACAGAACTCACCTTGTGCAGTTCAAGCCACCACCTTCCGCCAACGATTCTGCAGTACCGAGAGGAGTTCCTCCAGCAACCGAACAAACTCCAGTTGAACATACTCCGGCTGTCATTGAAGCCGCGCCTGGGCCAAGACGATTGATATTACTATGCCCAGTGTAGCTACAAGACTATGCATGCGCTAACCGGTGGGAAGGAGTGTTGTGTCCACTGTCTCATGAACATGCCCTCGCGCAGGACGCTCCTGATTAGCTGAACTGCCGGCAGCTGAAGCAAGAAAACGTGGCTCGCTGATTGGTTGCCATTTGACAGCTGCTGCCTATATAAAGAGCTGTCAAACGGAGGTTCTTTTCTCTCGTTGCCGTTTGCCGTTGCGCTTTGAGTTACTGGTTGTAATCCAATAAAGGATTGTTATTGTTAGCTGAGCTGTGTTGCCTCAGTCCTTGTCCATCCAGTCACCTCTATAATAGTCAAGCTGTCTGGCAGAAGCCAGGACTTTCTTTGTCTAAAAAATGAAGAAGAAAAAACCCTTGTCCTAAATGATAATGCCAGAGTTAAGTATCTATGTTGTGTTCCAAATCACTTACTGTGTTTGGTTCAGAGGTAAGATAATAGAACGTCTCCGGGGTGGGAGGGAGAAGCCAAATATTCATATCATAAATATTTGTTTGTTTGTTTATATCTTTTTTTAAGGAGCTCCAGGCAATGAACATGGCACCTTTCCTCCAATTTTCCCCCACAACAATCCTGAGAGGTAGGCTAAAGGTGACCATGAACTTTCCTGGTTGAAGCTCCAGGATAGTTGGGAAACTCCCCCCCCTTCTCCCACATACATCCTGCTTTTCCATTGTGCTACCTCAGTGTTTTTCAAACTTGGCAACTTTTAAGATGTGTGGCCTTCCACTCCCAGACTTGCCAAGTTTGAAAAACATTCAGCTAGACAGTTCTGAAGCAATTTTAATCTCTGGTAAATATCACTGATTTCTACTTTCTCCCTACATATCTTCTAGTTTTTATAAGAATAATAGGAATTCAATTTTTATTATTTTCTTATTTAAAATACTTCTAAGGTTTTTTTAGGCCAAAAGTATCTTACAGGATTACAATAAAAGCATTAATTAAACAACAGTAAAGCCTACCACATAGAAAGAATGAATAAGGTTTACAATCACTACCAATTAAAGCTAGCATTCCTGTATCAGACTACTAAAATGAGGGAGTTATGCCTCTATGTCTGTGTTGATTCCTGGCGGCTTCCTGGACAAGCCCATGCTGCACTTTCAGAATTAGTTTGTCCTTGGCGGCTTCCTAGGGATGAGAATGAGTGGCCCAAGGTCATCCAGATGCTTCATGCCTGTGGTGGGACTAGAACTGACAATCTCATGATTTCTAGCCTTCTGCCTTAGCTGAAAATTAGGCTTTGTTGCAGCTAATATCCAGGAGGGAACACTAAAACTTCACTAGGAGAAAAACTTGGAGAGAAAATCAATAGGTTTCTAGGGCTTATTAAAAAGCTGTTAATGATAGACCCTGATGAAATCTGTAAGATGTCACTAGGGAAAATCTCTCTTTTTAAAGCTCATTCAGGAAAGTATCAATTTCTGCCTGAAAAGGTGAACACTAACCTACCAATAACATGGTGCACACATTTTAAGGTTGATGTCAGCAAAAAGCTCTATGAGGTAGGCTGGGCTGAGAAAGGACCCAGTCAGTTTCCAGAGTGAGGGTGAGTTGAGGGTGGAACTGAACCTGGTTCTAATCCCAGACCTTTGTCCAAACTTTGCAATATTAACCCGTGGTAGTAAAATTGAATCCTCAATTAATCAGTCTATAGAGATTCTCAGTAATCCAGGTCATGGTTGTCCCAAATGGGGAGAATCTCCTTAGACTTTTAGCTATGGACTTTTGGATTAAACACTCTTTGAATGGTGTGTGGGAGTATGAACGGATTCCCAGAAAAATTGCAGACTACAGGAACTATTTGCGCTTCAATTTGAGATGCAGGCAAAACAGACTCATAACCAACAGCCAGAGCCTGTGTTCAACAGTGAAGGGACTCAGGGCAGAAAATATCCTGCAGCCAAGAAGGCTCCATATACATTTGCACTATTCTACTGATCCTAAGGACCCAGATAAACCTCCAAGTGGCCTCAACGACTTTCTAAAAGAATGCAAAGGACTGCAAGGAATATAAATCCTTCTGTTCCGCATCATCCAGTCAAAGCTTTAAAAGCTTCTTAGATGATAAATGAAATGTCTTCAAAGGAAAAAAAAACCCAATAAAGTCCAGTTGCCTCTGAAAAAGCACCTTTGGGCATCAATCAATCAATTATAAAACAGTTGTTAGTGGTAGATGGTTTTCACATATGTGTGGATCATCCAGATTTAACCCCCAATTCCAGCCTTTGCTTCACTTGGCTTGTATAAACCTGCTGTGAGTTGCCTAAGCAAAGTGTGAGTGAGTTCTGAATGTGCTCCTGCTTTTCCTGAACAAGCCTGATCAAAATTATTATCTCCCTTGTAGATAATTACTCTTCACACTTCAAATGGAGTCATAAGAACATCCCACTCTAAAACAAGTTTTTACAAATAATACTTTATTCACTATTTTAAATTCTATGCATGTTAACACTACACATGAAAAGAAAAAGAGAAGTGGAATGTTATATTTTTCTTTCACAAATGCATGCTGAATCAAAATATCAAATATAGTATGTTTTAGGCTGTGCTGTGAATAGTCAGGCACAGACCGAAAACATACACAGTCCAAACGTCTGACAAGAACAATCAGCCATCAGCCCATGAGCTGTAATTAAACTTTATCTTTTAATTAAAAGGCTACATCTCTCCATGACTATAAGAATAAGGTTTAAGGTTAAGGTTTAAGGTTTATTTAATTTGTATGCCGCCCTATTCCCGAGAGACTCAGGGCGGCTAACAATCTGAGGGGAAGTGGGGTACAAAATAAAAGTAAAAAGACAAAAAATTTAAAAATACGGCAACATTCATACCTCGGATGGGGCTGGAAGATTCAACAGCCCCAGGCCTGCCGGAACAACCAGGTCTTAGTAGCTTTGTGAAAAGCCGAAAGGGTGGTAAGGGTCCAGATCTCGACGGGGAGATTGTTCCAGAGGGCCGGAGCAGCCACAGAGAAGGCCCTCCCCCGGGGAGTTGCCAGCCGACATTGGCCGGCAGATGGAATTCGGAGGAGACCTAGTCTGTGGGATCTAATCGGTCTTTGGAAGGTAATTGGCAGGAGGTGGTCTCTCAAGTACCCAGGTCTGATACCATGAAGGGCTTTAAAAGTAATGACTAGCACCTTGAAGCGTGTCCGGAGACCAATGGGCAGCCAGTGCAGCTCACGGAGGATAGGTGTGACATGGGTGTACCGAGGTGCACCCACAATCGCTCGCGCGGCTGCATTCTGGACAAGCTGAAGTCTTCAAACACTCTTCAAGGGCAGCCCCATGTAGAGCGCGTTACAGTAGTCCAGTCTTGAGGTCATGAGGGCGTGAGTAACTATCCGAAGGGCCTCCCGGTCCAGGTAGGGTCGCAATTGGTGCACCAGGCGAACCTGGGCAAAGGCCCCCCTGGTCACAGCCGACAAATGGTGTTCTAAAGTCAGCTGCGGGTCCAGGAGGACCCCCAAATTGCGAGCCCTCTCTGAGGGGCGTATAATTTCACCCCCCAGGCTGAGTGATGGAATAGCTGGACCATCTTTGGGAGGGAGCATCAATAGCCACTCGGTCTTGTTGGGATTGAGTGCAAGCTTGTTCGTTCCTATCCAGACCCTAACAGCCTCCAGGCACTGGCACATCACTTCTACCGCTTCACTGAGTTGGCACAGGGCGGACAGATACAACTGTGTATCTGGAAAATAGCCCCCATCTTTCTTAATAGCCCTCAGCAGATGTCAGCACTTAAGAGATAAAGAGCCTATTGAGAGCTAGGTAGCTCTATTCATAGGCACAAATTCCCTGCAACAAGGTCTGAACAAAGGTAGGAATAGCCCTCAGCCACAATAGGAATTGCCCAACGAGCCCCTTCATTGCATCAACCAAATTTAGCTCAGACAAACTCCTGTTAATGGCACCATGGGAGTCTCACAACAGTCAATAGAATACATGTTCTTGCACAGGAACAGGAAGCTCAAGTGCAAAGCCTAAGTGAAGGTATAAAAGTCACTCATTCTTAACTCCATGTGGTCAGTTACCCAAAATCACATGTGCTTAAGAGGTTCTGCTTCATCAATAAATGGGCCCTCTTTCCAATCAGCCTCCAGGCTCCATTTTGTCTCCAGTGCCTTTCTCCCAGCTTGGAACTGAACCAGATGCACATTTTTTCCAACAGGTCAACAGCTAACAACAATGTTCCAAAGACATTGACAAATGCAATGGATATACTGCAACCTGTATTATCCTCTTCTCCCTTATTAAGCCTTATCCTTGAGCCAGTTCCTTTATGCAACTAGTGAAATTTGAAACTCAAACCTCACATGAAAGAGCAATAATTAAAATTCTCAGGATTTGGGCCTAGTAACTATGTTTTGGATAAATTCTATTCCGAAGAATAAGAACAAGTCACCATCACATCTAACTTGGGATATTGTGGTAAGGGGATTTAATTGTCTCAGAAATGTCCTCCAATTTGCAGAATCAGAACAGTGCGCTATGCTGACATTGAACCAATTCTTAGATGTTTGTTGCAGATGTTCAGATAGGACATAATTCTGGGCACTACTGCAGATAAAGTATAGCAAAACTGGGTACGTGAATAAAATGTACACCCAACTGCAGTTAAAGTATTTAATGGACTTAAGAATAAAACATTTATGTGATATTGCTGGTTTTACAAGTGAAATCAGATTGAGGTTGGTCTTAAGAGATTTGTGGGAGATTTAATGTCATTCATTAATAACTAACTTGGCATGCCTCACCTTCTGTTGACATTTTCAGCAGGCTATAAACACATTCCCATAAACTACTCCGCAGGAAGATTAATTTTAAATCAGGGATAAACAGTGAAAATTACTGAAATAGGGACATCTAGTGGCTCCATCTATTCCTACTTTTCAAAAGATTGAACAGATTGACAAGACAATGGCAAAACACAGAGGACTTGTTCTTTCACTGAGAAATAGGATTTAATTAGTTGCTTTACTCTTGTCAGCTCAAAAGTTAAAAGGGTACAAAACAGAACCACCTGAATGTTAAAAATAAGCACTTGACAAAATATTGTTTAATGTACATGCTTAGTGTTATTTCAAAGTTATATTTGTGGGGTCCTCAGAGAGCAGCATGGACGCCGTAACTCAACTCCGAGCTACAAATATTCTCTGCTATTGGTAAAGTTAGACTTAATTCAGAATGCAGCAGTCCATTTATTATCAGGAATTAATCTGCAAGTACACTGTATAGCCATCATACTAAAATACAGTATAGTATATTAATTAGCTTTCATTTATAATTTAAAATGTTCAATATTTAAATTCCTAAATCAGTTTTGACAAGGTAATCCATTGTTTTAGTTTTGACTCAATATCAATCCTATGCTATCAGGTCCCCTGCACCAACTTTCTTCCTCGCTTGAAATGAAACTGAAGCAGGTAGTGCCAGTCCTTCTCAGCAAGGAGGATTTCCCTGATTCTGCTTGTTCTCCCAACTTAATATGTGTCCCTACAGCAGTTTTGCTCAACCTCAGCAGCAACGTTTAAGATATCTGGACTTCAACTCCCAGAATTCCCCAAAACACCAGGCATCCAGACTGTGGTTGAGATACATTGCCCTACAGGCTGAGATAGAAGTTGTCCAAAGCAGTGGTGGGTTCCGGATCCCGTTGCAACCGGTACGGTGCAACGGGTCCTGGCAGCCACCATATGAACGTACACATGCGTCCTTACCTTCTGTGATGCTCCGCGATGCCTTCACGATGCTCCAGCTGCTCGCCGCCGTACACTGCAAGCATGTGCGCAGATAGCCTGTTTCCTTCAAATACAGGTAAGGAACAAGGGCGAGCGGGTGGGCCCTCTAGACCACCGTACCAAAACAGTACCTGGTGCTCCCGGCAGGCACCGGTACCCCCGTACTGGAGTGTACCGCCTGCAACCCACCACTGTCCCAAAGGTACTTCACACTCTGAACTCGGGTGGCCCTGAGGACACAGATAAACCTTCAAGTGGCCTCAATGACTCTCTAAGCTAAAATAATACAAATGACCAACTGTCTGAAAGGAATATAACTTGTTCCATTCCTCACCATCCAGTCAGAAGTGAAGTAAAGCTTCTTGGATGAGAAGCCAAACGTTTTCAAAGAAAAAACAAAAAAGTTCAGTTGCCTCTTGAGAAAAAAAAAGGCACGTTTGGGATAGCCTTGACCTGTATGACTGAGAACCTCCATAAACAAGAAGAAGTTGTGTTTCAAAGATTTAAAAGGGGCAAGTTGGGGAAAGCCATTTTAGGAAGTAAACTTTCTGTTTTACTTCATTTGATTGGGGGATGTTTCCTGTATCACATGTGAGATATTTTAATAAAGTTAATATTCTTTCAAATGTTGTTTTTATGGTGCTTATAGTTTACAGTCTCATTTCTATTTGATTTTTAAGAATATAAGCATTTTACTTATTTTCTTCTTAGAGATATTTCAGAGTGTAAATTGCAGGTACTACTTATAATAGTAGAATGCTATAGACAGCCACAATAAGATGTGTATTAATATGCAAATCCTTATCCATAAATTCACTGAATTTAATGATGCAAATCCTTATTGTAGCAAGCCAAATTTGTGGGAGAACCAAGATATAAAAAATGCCTTTAGAGAAACTGGCAGGAATTAAAAACAAAGCTAAATTTTAATGGCATGTAAAGCATGTAAGATAATCTCTGCTTTATGAGCCTTTTTTGGCAAAGTGACATACCATTAAAGTATCATTGGAATAAACCAACCTTATATAAGAATAGCATGACTTAATTGAAAAATCAGCCTTTATATACCAATACCAATAAGTAGCTTTTTACTACAAAAAGAACAACTCTGTAGCACTCAATTGGATTGAAATATGTTGACATGTTGCCATTCTGTTAAAGTCTTTCTCTGGATTGTGATATATACCTCGTCCCAGTAATTCTAAGTTTATTATCTATTTACCAAAAATGGTAAAAAGTATCTTCACAAAGACTCTTGTTCCAACATACATTTTATACTCTATTTCTATTATAGACATTCTATTATACTTATATATTTTTGACAATTCATTAGGTGCTAAAAACCAATAGTACATCATCTAATCCAGGGCTTTCAAACTCCGTTGTCATGGCAGCATCATGTGATGTATCAGAATTATTTTTCCCCCAGCTGTGGGCGTGACCAGCATGTGACGCATTCGGCCCGCGGACCAGTTTGACAGCCCTGATCTAATCCATTTCCTGCTCACACAAGTTCAATTGCTCATAATTATTTACTGTCTAATTTTGTATGCCACTACACAGAACCTGGCAATCTTCAGGATAATATCAGAAATTAAGAATTACACTCTTGATTTCAATTTAGGTTTTCCTTTAAAAAAATCAATTAATCAGCATAAGGCAACCAAGTTTATCTAACTATAATTTCTAACAAAAGTGTCCTGGAGTGGCAACCATAAAAGAATTTTGGAACCAATCTTTGCTTTATACATTTCCCAAATCCTCAAAATGCATGTCTAATGAGATTAATAAGGGGATTATTAAAGTCTAAATTAACCTTAACTTTATTATACCATAAGCAGCCATGCCACCTAAATCTCAAATCATGTTTTTCTAACTCCAACATCTTCCTGTTTCTCAATTTTGCACCCATATCAGACAACAAGCAACAATTTTAAGTCAGATAATCCTAGCCTACCTCTTTTTTTAAGCATCTTACAACAATTTATATTTTAATTCTTGGTTTTTAAATATATTTTGCTATTGTTGAAATGGTACACCAGTAGTCAATATCAATATTGTCTAAAATAAGAGCCTCCTACATAAAATTAACCTTAATTGCTGAAATTCTATTTAACAATTACAATTGTAATTTATCCCACTTCAATAAGTCTTTTTAATACTGTTCCATACCTTAATATAATTATTTCCACATATCAGGCAATTTATATTAGTTAATTTGATCCCCAGATATTTACTTTCTTCTCAATTTTAAAGCCATGTTTAAGACTGGTTTGATCTTGTATAGTCATATTTTTAACCAACATATTTGCTTTTTGGTTTTTTAAGAGCAACTAATGCATCAAAGGCCTTCAATTTCTTTTTTAAATGCTCAATCCCATTCTGGGACTCTCATAAACATAAACTAAATTAAATCATCAGCAAAAGCTATGAATTTGTAAACCACTTTTAAATTTTCAATCTCATTATTTTCTCATTCTAATGTCTCTGTTCAACATTTTGAGAACAAAAATAAAAACCCACAAGGATGTCTTGTCCCCTTCTGTATCTTACATGAGTTAATTAAATTGCTATATTTTTCTGTATACATGGATTTAATCCCTTAAATACAATTCTCTCCAAAATCCATACCTTCCAAAATTTTGAACATAAATGATCAAATTACTGAAAGGTTTCTCAGCATCTAGAAAACTCAGTGCCACCTGTTTCTCATTGTGTCATTGCAGTTACTCTACTATATCCCATACAATTCTGACATTCTCTCTTTTTATGTTTAAAAGCTTTTTTATTCTGGTGTAAATATGTTTTATTTCATTTTCATTTTCATACGGTCACATATATACTGTGCATAACTGGGGCCATATAACATTGAGCAATAAACACAGCCATCCTTATCAACAATACTCCCCAAAATACAAAGCCAGTATACCACTTCAACCCTCCATACACCCTTTCTTTCACCCCCCTCCAACTTTCCTTTCTCCCCTCCAACATTCCCCTCTAACCTACTTCCCTTCCCCCTCTATCACTCCTCTCTCCCAATACTCTCCCTCCCTTCCATCTCACCCTCCCTCCGATCCTCTCTCCCACCCTCTCTACCCCTCTTTCTTCTTCCCTTCTACTCCTCCCTTCGGTGTATTTCTACTATCTATCAATATATTCAGCTTCCTATTTTTACACTAGAATTAACAACGCAACAGTATACAAGTGCAATCATATTAATCAGTTTAAAATCCAGCACATACTATATTTTCCCCCTTCCCCCCTCCCCCCTCGAACCCCACCTCCCTTCCCCCCCCCCCGACTTCCCAGAGCCCGTACATGGTATAGCTTTTTATCAAACACAGTAGAAATATATTAAAACCAAAGAAATTTTTAAAAAAAAGAAGAAGGAAAAAGAGGGGGGAAAAATCAGTAAAGTCTCAACGTTGAACTCAGCTTCTTGCCGTTACTCAAACTTTAAGCAGTTTACATTATTCCTAATCTTAGTTGTTTGATTACCTGCAGGGTTTCCCCAGAGGTTATTTGTTAGTTCAACTTTTACCTGTACTCTTCTCTAACCAGGGGTATTATCTCTTTATCTAAGTATCTGTCTACATCTAAACCCTTAATTTTGTCTCCTTTGTACAATTCTGCAAAAAAAAAGAAAAAGAAAAAGAAAAAAAATTTCCGGAATGCCTTTTAAATCTCCTCCTGTTAAAACACCTCCTTCCCTCTATAACACAATTTGGATACATTTCAAATTTTCCTTTTAATTTCCTCTTCCAATTCTTTTCGTTTTTGCCCTAGTTAATGTCTATGTATTTTGTTTATATTCATCAGTACTCCTCTCATATACGCTTTACTTGCATCCCCTACAAATCCCATGAAAGTACCCTTATTCTTATTCAGAGCAAAGTATTCAGATAGCAATTTTTTACAATCATTAATATACTTTTCATATCTAGATAAACTCTCATTCAACTTCCAAGACCTTCTTGCCTGCACTACCCTTCCCAATTCCATCCAGACTGGGTTATGGTCCGAAAGGACCCTCGCTGCAATCTTTGTCTTCTTCACCCTAGAAAATAAATCATTAGTAATTTGTGTGGAATCAATCCTTGAAAGGGGTAGATGTTCATCAGAAAAGAAAAAAAGGTGGGGTCATATGCCTCTGCATTTCTTTCTCGCCAAACATTTCTCAATTAGAAGTCGTCCATCAAGTCTTTTTCCCTTCTAGAGTTAAGTCTAATGCGATATATCTTCCAAAGGGATCTGCTTCAATTAGTTCAGCCTTAATGTCTTTTCTTAAGTATACAACTATATCATTATTCTTTTCCATAGCAGAGGTCACAAAATATTGACCAAGTTCAGGGTTGAACAAGTATTTTTGATCAGTTGATTTGATATGAATTTCTTACATGTAGATTATATCGTTCTTAAACTGTTGGAGATAGTAAAATATTTTCTTTCTCTTCTGTAAAGAGTTCAGACCACAACTCCTTGGTCAATGGCCGGTGGTTATTGAGATTGTTGCGATGTACCTTGTTTTCCCATTCGTCTGGTAGTCATACAGTTAGATATTTGTTCCCTGACCCCTTGCACTCCGGAAGAAGGAAATGGTGCTTTTGTCTGGTAGTTGTGTGATTTGCTGTTTATCTTGTCCTTCTCGTGGTCTTTCTCCAGATCCAGATACTTCAGGGTGTCCCACCTTCAGGATCTTGTGATAGAAATCTCGGGCTTCCCATACAGAGTTGAGACGATATTTTTGCTTATCAAATGTAATTATAATACCGAATGGCACATCCCATCTATACTGTATCTGACGGTTTCTAAGTTCTTCCACTAGAAAAGCATAATCTCTCCTGGCTCTTAGCATTTGAGGTGGTATTTTTTTAAGACAATCAAGTCCTGCCCACCAATTTGAAGCCTGGTATTATAAGACTCTTGTAGTATTATGTTTCTGAACTCTCTTGTAGCAAAGTATATAATTACATCTCGGGGAAATTGCTTCTGTTTTGCCAGCCAAGAGTTAGCGCGATAAATTTTTTCGATCTGCCAGTCAAAGTTGGACCCCGGTCTTTCCACCAGACGGTCAAAAGCCTCTGAAAAAATCTGCTTCAAGTTCTCCTGTTTATCCTCACGCAGCCCCCTGACTCTTAATGCAAGCTCCATCTGCGTGTACTGCATCATAACAATTTGTTTTTCAGCGTTTTCAACTCTTTGTTGCACCACTTCAATTTTGGAAGTCAAGTTAGTGTTGGCTTCTTCAAGAACCTCTAGCTTATCTTCCATTCCAGAAACATATTCTGTCAGTACAGTTACAAGTCCCAACATATCATCATTTGTTTTGGCAATCTTGTTATCAAGCTTATCATATAAGTCTTTCATCTCATTCTTTATCTCCTCTCTGAATTCTCTGAAAGCTTTTAAATTCTGCTCTCTAAATTCTCTAAAAGATTCAAAAAAAAGTTCTTTTGTTAGCAAATCTCCAGTAGGGGGCGTAGAGGGTGGAAGCTGCGACTTTGTGCCAAGTGAAGGTCTCCCCGAATTTAATTTTGTTGCCATTATATCTTTTCTTATTCAACAATTATTCAAACTCCACTGTCCCACTGTGTAGCTTACGAAGAAAGGAAGTATTAAGTCCCCCCCTTTATTTGTTCTTAGAGGTTTTTCAAAGGGTTTCAGAAAAGAGCATTGTAACAAAGCAGGTTTCAAGAGATTAGCATTGTAATGAAACAGTTCAACATATTCATCTCTGTTTGGAATGTCTCTATATTAACAAGGAATCTTTTAAAACTTTTAAAAGTTGATAAGAAAAAATAAAGTCTTGTAAACTCTTCAGGGAAATGAAGCTAATTAAGAGAGAGACTGCAAGCTGGCTGTTCCTTTGATCTTTTTATCAGTGCTCTTGCCGGATAGTTAGAAATGTGGGACCAACGCCATCTTAGGAGCTTATTTTTTAAGAAAAAAAAATCCCGTGCACGAAGGGAACTCTTGTAAAAGGAAGCTAGGATTTAAAAAAAAGAAAAGAAAAAAGGCAGATAAGGTTCTCAGGTACGGACTCTGCTTGTATTAATCTCAAATAAATATATCAAAAGTTGTCCTAAGTGGGGGGATCCTTACTTTGCGCCGTAAAAAAAAAACAGCTGAGGTTTCTGGCACGGAGATGTGATTCAGCCTACGGTTGGCCCCACCCTTCCATTCGCAGCAAAAAAAAACCCTGCAAACTTCAAAGAAAAGCTCTTACCAGCTGGATCTCTCTCTCACTCTTCTTTGCCTGAAGAATGAGTTTATCTACCAGGTATTTAGGCAGATAACGCGACCAGAAACCCGGGGGCAGCTCGTTAAGCTGCCGCCATCAGCAAGGTCCCGCCCCGGAAGCCCCTGACATTCTCTCTTAATAGTCACATTGATCATCATGAATAAAATCTTGTAAATTTTTCTTTATCAGAAAATATCAATGTAAATATATCAGTCATTATTCAATCAATCTATAATTGGAAGCCGTTTCATGAATTGTCTGGGCAAGGCACGCTCCGGAGGCCGGTCAGCAATTAGTATGGCCGTCTTGCATACCTTGGCCAAATGTCCCTTCCTGTCACACCGCTGGCAGATGGCGGCTTTGAACCTGCAGACCAACCTTGCATGTTTCCCACCACAACTCAGGCAACCCGCCTGAGGTAAAAAGTCAGCCTGTATTCGTTTTTTCCTGGTGGCCAGTTTGAGGTAGCTGATCTCTTCTTCATCGCCTGAGAAGTCTTCGTTGTCTTCTTCTTCATGGTGAACAGCGTGGCCACTACTGACATGAGTGGCCGGTGGCAGAAATCTTTGAATTTCTGCAGTGAATTTGTCTGACATTTCGTATGCCGTGGCTTCATCCACAGCTGCCTGAAGGCTCAGCTCTTTTCGCGCCAGCAAACGTCGCTGAAGTCTGAGGTGTCTGATACCACAGACCAGATGTTCTAACAGGGCATCATCCAGCACAGGAAAGTCACAGTGTAGGGCCGCTGTCCTGAGGGAAGCCATGTCACGGATTCCCCTTCTCTCTGGGTCCTCTGCCTAAATGCATAACATTTGGCTATGCGCGAGGGAGTTGGAGAGTAGTGATTTTTAAGTTTCTCCAAAAGCATCTCCCAAGGCATCAAATGTACAGACTGAGGGGCCGCTAAAGCCCTGGCTGTTCCAAACATCTCGTGGCCACCGTCGCTGAGAAAATAACCTCTTTTACAGCCACTAGACAAACTGGTGAAATTGTTTGCCTACAGCAAGCACTCGAACCACTCGAGGTAGGCGCCCCATGTTTCAGTGGCCGGGCTGAATGCCACGAATGCCAATAGGTTAGCCATCCTTACAAGGACGGAACATGAGGAATTAGCCTTGGAGCGACGTCTCGTTGCCAGTGACTTGAGGCAGCTCTAACAGTGACTTCGCTTCTTTCCTTTACCTCAGACCTGATCCCACCTTCATCGCCAGTGTTCTGTAGGGAGAACGAGGCAGACAGGAACTGAGGCAACGCAGGTTGAAGCTAACACAACCCTTTATTACAGTAACATACAGCTCAATGTAAGGCAAACCTCGAACCAGCAAAGAGCAAAACATTTGACAGCTGACAGCCCTTTTATACTAGAACTGTCAGACACTCAACTAATAGAAAGGCTGGATTCTCCCGCCAGTTGGCTACTCGCGTCTTAGCCAATCGGGAGCTGACAATTCAAGTCAATGGTGTGGTAGCCTCAAGGACTTAACAGTATAAACTTGGTAATCCATCAGGCCTTGGTCCTTTCCCTATTTTTTTTATGGCTTCTGATATTTCAAATGTTGTTACAGGATTATGTTATAGAAAGCCTTAACAAGCAATTTACAAAAGTGATTAGAAAAATATGTGAACCCTGTATCTTTAAAGGCACTGACAGTGGTTTGGGCTATAGTGGCATTCCCTCATCTCCCAGAGCTCTAAACCAGAGCTGTCAACTCTCGGCCCATGGGCCAGAGATGTTACGTGCATGGCTCCCACACCCGGTTTAGCGAAAGGGGGAAAAAGTCCTGATATGTCATGTGACAACATGTGACGATGGGAGATTGACACCCCTGCTCTACACCCCTTGGAGATCACTGGCTTGCAGTCCTATGAGGGCTACCCTTGAAAAGCGTTCGGAGACTACAGCTAGTCCAGAATGCAGCTGCGCGAGCGATATTGGGTGTACCGAGATACACCCATATTACACCTGTCCTCCACAAGTTGCACTGGCTGCCAATTGGTCTCCGGATGCAATTCAAGGTGTTGGTTATTACCTTTAAAGTCCTACATGGCTTAGGACCAGCCTATCTGCGAGACCGCCTGCTGCCATACACTTCCCAACGGCCGATAAGATCCCACAGGGTGGGGCCTCCTTCGGATACCGTCAGCCGGTCAGTGTCGGCTGGTGGGCCCCCGGAGGAGATCCTTCTCTGTGGCCGCTCCGACCCTGTGGAATCAGGGTCGGAGCAGCTACCCCCAGAGGTCCGGACCTTACCCACTCTCATGGCCTTCAGGAAAGCCGTTAAAACCTGGCTGTTCCAGCAGGCCTGGGGCTGTTGACCTTAGTGTTAAGGTCCAGCCCCGATTAGAATGTATGTGTGTTGTGTATTTTAAACTATTTTTTTTTACTTATTTTGCTTTTCTTTTTTTCTTCTTTCAAGCCACCCGGAGTCCTTCGGGATTGGGCGGCCTATAAATTTAATAAATGAAATGAAATGAAATAATTGTCTGGTGCACTTGTGGGAAATCCCAAGTGGTCTCCTTGTCCAGAGAGGAATCACGAAGAGTCAGTTTACTCATTGTCTCTTCATCTGTCATAGTCATTAGCTCCACCCTCAGTAAAGCTCTCTTCAGCTTGCCATTTTCCCCCCTCAGTGAAAAAGTGTTCTTTTAATCTCTGATGGGAAGATCTTATTTTGATATACAAGTATACTACATTTCCAGGTTAATACAATAAACATGCATCTTCCTGTATCAACCCCAAAACTCAATATAAAGCAATTACAGATAATACTACTTCAAGTATTTCCAAATGATTTAATCAAATTCTGACCTCTAAAAAGAAGTTCATGTGTTATGCACCAGGTTACTGACCTTTCTTTAAATGAGCTGCAAACGTGAGCAATTTGGTTATCATTGTGAAAGAAAGTAAACTGCTATTAACCCCAATTAAATATATTGACACATACCTATTTCTGGCAGAAAATGGGCA
Source organism: Thamnophis elegans (assembly GCF_009769535.1). Lineage (NCBI taxonomy): Eukaryota > Metazoa > Chordata > Lepidosauria > Squamata > Natricidae > Thamnophis > Thamnophis elegans. The sequence goes on from NC_045542.1 coordinate 109,399,196, forward strand.
TTTCAAACTTTTAAAGACAGTCCCCATGTATTACAATTTCTCTAGCTTTACTTATTGGAACTAAAATTACTGTGGGGTATTATTTTCTGAGCCTTTCCCTCCAAAAAACAAAATTTAAAGCACAAATTTTGAAGCCATTATCAATCCTTGAAGCCATTATCAATTTCACAGATTAGTGATCTGGCAAAACAGTGGATAGCCATGCTTACTATTTTAAAGATAGTAGGTGATAATAATCCCATTATTAATGGAATGGTTTGAAAGGGCAGTATAGGGGCAGAAAGGTTGCCCAGCTTATAATATGCTGTCAGCCATTCCATGAACTTTTCTGACTGTCAAACACTAGCTTCTGCCTGATCTGACACTGCCAACATAAATTAAACAGGGCAAAAACTAAGGCCAGTCAATATTGCTTTCAACATCCACTTTTCTGAAGTAATTAAAAGAACATTTCATTATAAGTGCTAGATTGACAACAGACTCCATCTCCCCTGTTCCCCACTCATTCATATTTTTACTAGTCATATTGATGTATTTGCTTTGCTTTTTTCTTGTTCATTTTGTTGTCCTATTATTTTATCTTCACTGTTTAAACTTCCTTTTTGTTATGGTTGTTATAAACTACCTAAAATAGCCCCATGGCAAGGTAGGTGGCAAATAAATTTAAGAATTATTAAATTCCAAATAGTCACATATTCATTATATTAATTTCAATTATATTGTTTATAGTGTTTCACTATATTCATTGTATTTTAGCTATTTGATTGGAGAGCAATTTGGTGCAGTAATTAAAGGCACCAGGCTAGAAATAGGAAGAGCTTGAGTTCTTGTCCTGGTGTACGTACAAAGCCAGCTGGGATATCTTCAGTTAGTGACTAACAAGAAGGCAAAAGTAAACCACTGTCAAAAACTTTGCTTAGAAAAAAGCAGGGACCAGCCGACAGGATTCAACACTGATCCGAAGACACAATGTGTGTATGCCTGTTTGTGATATGCACCTCAGAATCCTAAAAAGTCACTGAATTTATTATACAGGTAGTCCTCGACTTATGACCATAATTGAGCCCAAAATTTATGTTGCTAAGTGAAAATTTGTTGAGTTTTGTCCCATTTTCCGACCTTTCTTGCCACAGTTGTTAAGAGAACCATTTCAGTTGTTAACTTACTACCATGGTTGTTAAGTCAATCTGGTTTTCCCATTGACCTTGCTTGTCAGGTCACAAACGGGGATCATGTGACCCCAGGACACTGCAACCCTCATAAATACAAACCAGTTGTCAAATATCCATTTTTTATCACATGATCATGGGGATGCTGCAATGGTTGTGTGAAAATGGTCATAAGTCATTATTTTCAATGCCGTTGTAACTCTGGTCACTAAATGAACTGTTGTAAGTCACGGACTACCTGTACATTACTATTTTTTTCTGACATTTTAAAATTCTTTTAAATTCACATTGCATATCCTCAGTTTTGGAAAAAGTTGGCTGGGAAACCGTAATTGTTGCAGAGAAAGAAATAGGCTGGACGTGTACAGAGATATGCAGAAATAATCTCCCGACACACCATTGCAACGAACAGACGCGCGTAAATACCTTTAAGCTCAACTAGACTGAGTTAATTATAGCCCCCCCTCCTCCACCGGAGAAGACACCCCCCGTCAGTCGCATGAAAGGCACGTCATCGCCCGAACCGCGATGACGGAGTCTTGACGTCCCTTCGTAATCACGCGCTTTCTCCCTCCCCGCCCCCGCCGTCTCTCCGTTGCCTCAGCAACCGAGCCGTAAATCCACGCCATCTTCTGAAACGGCCTTCTGCTGCGCTTCTCCGTTGCCACAACGACCACGCTGGACCGTAAATGAGAACAGTCGTCAAAATAAAACCCTTCGGCTCTAACAGTACGTGGGGAGTTTAAGTAAGCCGGGTGGTCTCTTTCTGGTCGGGGTCGACTTCTGCCGACGTCATAGGGGTTTGCCTTGCTGTTATCTGGGCGGGCGCGCGCGGAATGGTTCGCCCGCTGTCTTCCGCTGAGTTGCTTTCTGACTTCCCATTCGAGACTGCCGCCCTGGGATTTCCGTGTGGCCTCCTATCCACGCATTGAGTGAGGTCCAACCTGGGTATTAGCTTCAGAGCTCGGCAAGGAAGCGGCAAGAAGTTAGGGCTAGGCTGCCCTTGGCCGCGTTACATTTTATTCCCAAAGCTCAGTTCCCCTCTTAGTCTCTAACTCGCGAGCTCTGAAAATGGAGCTTTTTAAAGTGAAGAATATAGAAGCCAAATCAGGGAAATATAACTCCTTGCACGCATATGTACAGATGTATTTTTTTAATCCTCATAGCGACCTAATTAAGGAAATAGGCATTCTTTTAGTTTTTAGCACCATTAGTAATGCGAGAATTGGGTATCTGTGTAACAAGTTCATATACCAGCTTTTCCTCCTTAGACAGCATATAAAGTCTTGAATGTCAGATCTAGGAGTAAACATGCAGCTGTTGTTGTTTTTCCTAAGGGAAACAAGCTCTTGTTACTTCCATTTTTTCAGAGAAATTTATATGGAGTTTCTTACTTATGGTACTAAGACTAGGACATATCTGCAGAAACCCATTGATAAATACTGTTTGAAATAACCATAAAAGTTCTTCCTTAACGGTTCTGAATAAGATAATGGGGGGGGGATACATGTCTGTTGGGGTTGGATGTGTTATTACTTTCCCCTCAGCTGGCTTATGGTCTGTATAAAAGAAGAACTTGTGCAAGTTTTTTTTTCTTCCCCTTTTCCCATTTTGGTATTGAGTAAAGGGTTATAAAAAGTGCCAGAGCAGATGGCAGCATCTAGAAGACACTAGACATTCCCCATCAACCTCCAGAAATGCTAAGTATGATGCAGCCTGTTTAATAATTGGATAGGGGAGAACAGGCAAGTGGCTAAGCTGGAGACTAGAGGGGAAAGTCGGGATGTATTTTAAAAGAAAATAGTGGTCATATTACTGCCAAAGGTTCCAGTGTCGATGGCTCTAGGACATCCCCCTGAATCTATATTTGATTCAAAATACTTTGTGTTTGGGAAGAGGCTATACCTCAGTAAAGAGCCATACTATTATCATGCATAAAAGTCCATATTCAGTCTCTGGCATCTCCACTATTTTAAGCCTTGGACCGACACAACACTTTGCAAGCTGAAAAGAATATGGGTAGTCTTTGTTTAAACAAGTGCAATTGGGACTGGTATCACTAAGCCACATGGTTATTTAATGAGGTATCACATTACTATAATGGAGGTATGACCTCAGTTCTATCAAGGTGATTAAGCAACACCTGTAATCATTAAGCACATCACATGACTGCAGTTTGCAATTTTACTGACAGCTCCTCCATTCACTTTGCTTTGTTGGAAGCAGGTTATGAAGCACAGAAATGGTGTCCATAGGATACTACAATAGTCATCAACACCTGAATGTAAAATGCCTGGTTCTCAATTATTATTACAGAAATGCTACAATGGATATAACTGCAAGGACCTGTCATAAGTTATTTTTTCAGTGCTGCCCTAACTGTAAATGGTCCTTAACGGGATTTGCCAAGTGAGGACTACCTATATATAGCTTTGGATAACATAAACAGTTAATAATTTAGAATATTACTAAATATTTATTTATGCTCTTTACCGTTAGGTTCTTCCATTGAGAGAAAGATAATACCAAATGGCAGAAGCAATTTTTCATCCTCCCAGAAGGAAAAGAAAAGTATATGAATCATATGATTCCCCATTCCCTATTTCTCCTTCCGTAGAAGGCAATCATGGAAGAGTTTATAAAATGTGCCGGGCTGAATTGATAAATAACAATGTAATTGTGAAGAATCCTGAAGATATAGAACAATTATATAGCAAGGTATTTTTGTCTCATTTTATCTGTATAATCCATTAAATTAATCAGTCTTGGATACTGATCCTGCATTTCTGTTGGAACAAAAAATGTTTTGTTAAATGAGTGACAAGCTTTGCTTGTTTTCTAGGGATTTTTTGGAAAAGGTATTCTTTCAAGAAGTCGACCAGAATATAATATTTCAGATCCTATGTTGACTGCTAAATGGAAAGGTAAACTGAAGTGTGCGTGCGTGTGTGTGTGTGTGTGTTAGACTTAAATAGCTTATATACCAGAATCCTGGACAGGATCACAGAACAGCAACAACCAATCCTTCTGTCTCCCCACCCCCAACCTTGCACCCTAAAAGCAATACACCTCTACACAGCCACATTCAACTGAATTGAGCTCTAGCTTCACCCTATCCTACAGGAAGAACCTGTTGTTCAAAGCCTTTCAAAAGATTAGGAGAGTGAAGCCCTGCCATATCTCAGGAGAAAAGATGCTTCACAAAGCAGGGGCTGTGGAGAGAAGGCGCACTTTCTTGATTCCATTGGTTGGTAGCATCTATCAGACATAGCTGAAAAAGTAGATACTGTGGGAGAAGCAATTGAACAAATAACCTGCCATTTCACTCTCAAAAGAATCTTCCCTAAAAAGGAAAGGTTGGAGAATGGACAAAAATTATCCAACTCAGTTGAGTCAAAGGAAGGCCTCTTGAGAAACAGGCATACAGTGCCCCCTTCAAGAGTGGTAGCCCTGCCCCATCCTCCAGTGAGTCACTAATAACTGCTTGGATCCAACTGTATGTCACCTCCCAGAGGACCTGAAGCAACCAAGAGGGGCACCAGTCTAGCACAAAAGTAGCAGAACTGGCATCCATGAGGACCTCTATCTATTTCCTCAGAAATAGCCAGCTCCGAATCTTCCCAGATAAATTAAAAGGGCATGTGGTAGGCATTTGGTTACACAATATTGCAGTGCTGCTTTGCATTCTCTGATTGTGGAGATTGGAAGATAGCTAGAGTTTTCAAATGTATTTCAAGATTAGCATATTTCTAAATTTATTAACCCCATATATTTATATACTGTCCTTCTCCCAACATTCAAAGTAATTTTCATAATAAAGCATTTTGAATATTATGTGGTAAATATCTTATTATGAATGTCTTTCTGAAATTGCATCCAAACAATTATTAATGTTTTAATATGTATATAAAATAGTAATTATACTTTCTATTGCAGATGCTAAATTAAATATGCCAATAATCTCATCAAAAAAGTAAGTTTTTCTTTTCGCTTTGTCTGGCCTAGAGCTTGAGCATGCTTAGTAACTATAAAAATAACAATTTAATCAAGTGTTGTCTCATTGTTAAGATACTTTAAAGAAACAAAGTACTCTTTGTTTGATTCCCCAATTAAATCTTGGACCATCATCGTTCCAATTATTAAGTGATATAGTGGAGAAATCTAAATATGGGCAGGTTTTTTTGAATCAACAATTATCAAGTAATGATTTAAGTTCTAATTTGAAATGCCTTTTGAGTATTACCAATAGAAGAGAATATTTGTGGTTCAGGATTGAACTGTGGGATCTTGGTACACTCAGCTTGGTAGATTTCTTACAAGCATTTCATTACCAAACTGGGTAACATCATGAATATACTTTAGAATATTAAACTAGTAGTCATCTGTTGCAATATACTGAATCTTGCTTCAGAATTAACAAGAAAGTATATCAACCGTGGTCCCGTTTTCTTGTTCTCATATCAAAGAAAACCAAAACAATCTAGGTGAATTACACTTTTTTACAAGGGCTTTATATGAGGAACCTTGACTTGTTTAAATTTTGGTTAGTGAAGAAATCAGAGTGATTATGGCTTGTTTTCAATTATAATTTCAGTAAACCCTGTCTTTTCAGAATTATATATTATTTTCCTTCTTGGAATTAACACTTTCTTCTGGAGCAGTTAAGATGGTTGCACATTTAAACTTGCCTTTTTGAATGGAGGACAGTTTCTGGCCATACTTGGACAGCAGTGGAGTTTGAACTAGCTTCAACTTTTCAGACTTAAATTTTATAATTTAGTAGAGAATGTGTGTCCATACATTTTATTCTCACAAAGGATGATCTTTTAAAAAAAATGTCTATGTTTCATTCCCCACTGCCTTTTAATATAAAAATAAAAAAAATTGTCTGAGAATGGGACACATATTCACGTTCTTAAGCAATAATAACACCTTCCCTCTTTATAACTTTAGATTAATCCTTTGTTATATTTCGGGATGAAGAAAAAAGCCTTGCTTGTGGCAAAGAACATATTTAAAACTGCTGGATCCTATCACTCTGACCTCTGATATCAAAAACAAGTTGCTTGTACAGTTAGAGTTCCTCAGATAATTATAAAGGCATACAAAAGATGTTATTTTCTTGAAATTACCGTATACTTCCTTACTGAAATTTAAGAAGAATTAAAAAAAATATTGTGATGTCAAAGCAATCCAGAAAGCTAAAGAAGAACATGTTTTAGAATTCTTAATCAGATCACCATTTACTCTAGATCCTTAGATGAGGAATACTGCTGCAGAAAATTATTCATCGGAATTTGCTTGTTTGTTCAGAAATAGGTTTATGTTCTATTATGAAGCTCACATCTGCCATTGCTGTTGTTCAAGAAATATGCTGAAAAGTCATATATTTAAGCATGAGTTAGCAGAATCTTAGAAATAGCAGTCAAGCTTTGGTTTGGTTTATTCCATCTTTTTATTTTCAAAAGATGAATACAGGCATCAGAGCAATCTTGAATCCTAAAGGGCTGAGCAAACAATTCAAAGAAGCATTTAAAAATGGAAGTGTTGGAGTTTACTCTGATTGCCATCATCAAACATTACTGGCATCAGTAATTCTTTCTGAAGCATACTTCATATCCCAGTCAAGAAGAAGCCAGTATTATATATTTCAAAGTTCTCTAATACAGTGAATAACAATATAATAATTATTAATTAAAGAACAATTAACAATTAATTAACAATTAATACAAATAAGTGATTAAATTAAATACTTCCTTTATAGTCCATTGCATTTTTAAAAGAAAATAATTCTCAAATATTCATAAAAAATGTTTTCTAAATTTAATTAAGACCCTAGAACTCAAGCTGGAATTCAGATTCAGCTCTACATTTCTGATCTGACATTGTTGTATTATTTTTTTATTTTATCTACAAGTTGCTGTTCGTCAGGATGCTCAGCTTGCAAGAGTAACTGGCGAATAAAATAACACAACAATCATAAAAGATATGAGTAAAAGAGAAATTACTGGTTTCATCATTCAATAACACACGTTAACAGTAGTGAAATTTTAATGTATTTGCCTCAATTAATACCACTTAACCTGTCTTGATCAAGAGATAAAAGCTTTAGCAAATAATACTTTTTTCTTCATACGCACCACTGAGAATCTCAGAGGTTGGGGGTAACCCAGAAAGATAATCATACCTGCAATCTTTATATGCTGTGCAATAGAACAATAACCATAAAAATGTTTATGAGTAGCCAGAGATATAGAATATATGATTAAATAAACTAAACATTATTTATTTTTCATATTTATAAACCCATGTTCCCTCAAAAGAGGGACTCCTAATATACCAAGGTCTTCAGTAAAACTCGAGAAGTGATCATTTGTTTTACAGATACTTTTATATTGTTCATAAGTTTATTTATGAGCCCATCCTTTCTGTTTTCTTCTATTCCAGATACCAGCATTGTGTTGAATGGGCTAAAAACCGTCTGTCAGAACAAGGACTAGATGACTCCACAATTAACAACATCATACAAAATTACACTAAACAAATTAATCTGAGAATAGAAACTGGACAAAATAATGGATTTCAAGATGAAGAAACATTTAAAATGGAAGCTAATAAAGAACAAACACTTTTAATGGCTTCATCTGAAATTAATGACAATAACAGGTCTTTCAAAGATAATTCACGTGATTCATTAGATAAACATGACTGTAGTGAATCAGATATAACAGACGCTAACATTTTAGCTAAAACTCCTTCACCACAACAATGTGTTCTCAATATGTATGATAGCTGCAGAGAAGGCAATTATGTTGAACCAGAATCTCATTGTTTCAGTAATAATGAATATGAGCACGAGCTCGTATTAATAGAAGAAAAAGAATCAGATTTGTGTATGAAAGAGGAAACAAGTGAGGAATTGCATGTAAGCATAACTTGATTGTGGGTAATAGTAAAGTCAATTTAAAACTTATTAAATTGGGTATTCTGCTTTATAGATACCTTTATCCCTTTTTATTAAGAGTTCCTGAAACTAATCAGTTGATGGATAGCAGTAAAGTGTATTTAAAGAAATCATTTGCCATTTTACTTCAGGAGTCTGGTTGCATTTCCTCTGTCCTATTCCAAAGCATGTCGCAACAGCAATGAGCCTAAATAGGGACATACAGAAAATCATGTCTTTGCCTGCAGAACTGTTATAATGTTAGAACAAAAGCTGGTGGATTTAGGAATGAAAAGCCAAAAATATCAAGACGATGTCTTATGACACAAAGGAAATATAATTCATTATGATGGCTGACCTTTAGCTGATGCTATGTAAATTACAGAGATGTTTTGATTTATTCCTTATAACTTTCATTACTTTCTTGTAGTTAATTAAAAAAGCAAACTTAGTATGCCGAAGAAATCCTTTCTGGATTTTTGAATATCTGCAACTCAGTCTAGAAGAGGTAAGTTTTATGTTCTCTCTTAGTTTGCATCTGCATATATTAGGAAAAAGCTTTATAAAGAAGTATCTTTTTCAAAAGTCTAAATTGAAAACTTCCAGGCAAACGTATAAGACTGGGAGTTCAATGGATGCTTGCATAATTGGGACAGCAAAGTGACATTGTCTAGCAAACCTATTGTAACAAGTTTCATTAAGCAGCAACTAACTGGAATTACTGATCCATGCAACCAAATGTTGCATGATAGCAAAAATTGACTCACCAAGTCTTACCGTCTCTTACTTTTTTTTCACAGAATGTTCCCTGAGATTTTCCCTTGATTTCTTCCTTCAGCAATGGATTTCTGTTGCTTAGCGCTAATGTGCATAATGGAAGTTTACTCCTCTCTGGACTGCTTCCATTTTGTGGTAGTACATACGTAAAGGGGGAAATATTGGTTTTTCCCAGTTTAGCTTGTTTAGGAAAATGTATCTGGTATTATAATTGCTGTGTAGAAATAGTTTTCTGTAATCATATACTTGCTTATTCAAATGTAAATTAATCTAACCAAATCCCATTTTCTTATAAAATTTTAAATATTGTGCAATAATTTTGTATCTTTAAATATGATTTCCTTTTTAACTATTTATGTAAGAAAGCTTTCTCAGTACTCTAGTACTTTAAACATGCACAAACTAATTTTTATTTGATGTCATTTTTAGGCTTTTTTCCTGGTCTATGCTCTCGGGTGTTTAAATATTTATTGCAATGAGGTAAGTTAATTGCAATGAGGTAATTTTGTCAGTAGTAATTCTCGAGTGAGAGATCTGTTGATTGGAGTACTTATTAGCAAATAATAAAGCATATTCTTTCTAAGGTACTTTATACCAACTTTAAAAAGGTGCTACTTATTTGTTTATATACATATTTTTATTCATTAATATATGTAAATAATTTTTGACTACATTCCTGAAATAATATTTTTGTTTAAAACTGACTGTTCAACTTCTATACAAGTATGAGGCAGTAATATTTTTAAAAGAAAGTATGCAGGACATTTTTTCAGAAATTATTGTTGAACTTTTATCATTGTGAAATATTAATAGCCCTACCAAGCTACTATTGTCTGTTTTTTATAACATATTTCACACTTGGGTTCTATTTGGTTTGTTTTTATAATGTTGCAAAGCACCATCTATGACATTTCTATAATATTAGAATATATTCATTCACAATAATCATGGTTGTGTTTTTAAGGCACCTTTATCTATATTGACGTTATGGGACCTTTTTAGTAAAGCACAACCAAATTTTAAGGCTACATACATGGCTTATCATTACTTCCGCAGTAAAGGATGGGTCCCTAAAGTTGGCCTGAAATATGGAACTGATTTGTGTAAGTAGTATTCTTTCATTATTAGCACCTAATGAAGTAACTGTACAAGACTGGATCCATTCACTTGCTCTGTTATGTGAATGTTCCTCTTTCTTTACCTTCAGTCATTCTTTAGTGGGGGTTGATGTTCTGCTGCTAGGAATATTGGTATATTATCTTAAGTATAGTTTCATCTGCTTGCCATATTCTTGAAACATATTACCGTATTTTTCGGAGTATTAAGACACACCTTTTTCCCTCAAAAGAGAGGCTGAAAATCTGGGTGCATCTTATACACTGAATATGACATTTTTTGCCTCCAAAAACCCTGCCTCCTTTACCAAAATGGCCACGCATAGCTTTTAGGAAGCTTTTAGAGAGCTGGGGGCTGGAGAGGGCAGAAAAGAGCAAAAAACGGCCTGTTTTTTTTCTCAATTTTACCCCACTCCCCAGGCTCCAGGAGCACTCTGCAACCCCCCCAAAGGCTGTTCATGCCTTTTGGGGGGGAAACAAGCCCGTTTTCACGAAAAATGGGCCGTTTTGGAGAAGTTTGCAGAGTGCAAAAACTTTTTTTTTATTTGCCTCTTCAAAATCTTAGCGCATCTTATACTCTGATGCGTCTTATACTCTGAAAAATACGGTATGTGAAGGCAGCAGTACTCTTCCCTGTAAGCTTGGGTTTAGACTGAACATCCCATTTTAGGGATTTGTGCTGTTTGGAGAAAAAATGGCAAAGAATAACGCTGGGCTTTATTGTTCTATGATATAAGTAGTCCTCAACTTACAACAGTTCATTTAGTGACCGTTTAGTTACCACAGCACTGAAAAAAGTTACATGACCATTTTTCACAGTTACAACCGTTGCAGCATTCCCATGATCAGGTGATCAAAATTCAGATGCTTGGCAACTGGTTCATACTTAAGACCGTTGCTGTGTCTCAAAGTCATGGGATCACTTTTTGCAAGCTTCTCAATGTGGAAGCTAGCTGTGTTACTAGCTTAATAACTGCAATAATTCACTTAACAACTGTGGCAAGAAAGGTCGTGAAATGGGGCAAAACTCACTTAACAAATGTTGCACTTAACAACAGTCATTTGGGCTCAATTGAGGACTTGAGGATTACCTGTATATGATTTTATTTATGTATTAATTTGATGTATAAGTTTTTTTCCTGTACATCAATAAAACTCTGCTAAACAGTCTGTGATCCCTTGGCTAATTGTTTCCTTATAAGGTTCCAGATTACTCAACGTCTTCAACAATGGCCGGGCTTCTAATTTATTTGAAAAGTTCCTAAAAATTCAGGGATATTCATATTGCATCTGCCTCGAACAAAGCCCAGTTGAACTGTATAGCATAGTCTGATATTAAGAACTGACCACAGGAAATATTTTGTGACATTCTGTATTATGTCATAAAACGCTTTATAAAAATTGTTATAATTGTTTTTATAAAATTTGTGAAATTTCAATTCCATGGGAGTCATGGGACCCAGTTTTGGATGCATTCTGTAAGTTAGCCTCTTTGAGGTATCTTGGCTCAAAAGGTTTTGTCCTATGATGCACCATTTTGCCCCATTACAGACATGAGAGTGTCTATGGGGAATCTCAAGTCATCCAAGTCATGATTATTCTAAAGGTGCTTTTTCAAGAGGCCACTGGACTTCATTTTTTCTTTGAAGACATTTTGCTTCTCATCCAAGAAGAAGCTTCTTCTTGGAGAAGCTTCTTGGATAAGAAGCGAAACATCTTCAAAGAAAAAACAAAAAGTCCAGTTGGCTCTTGAAAAAGCACCTTTGGTAGAGACTTGAAAGTTTTAGTAGATGGGAGTAAGTAAAGAATCTGTTTACTTTCAATAAATATGTGGTATCGTAACTTATTTAGAGTACATTCATATTAGAATATTATAATACAAGCTCATCTTACTGTAAAGTGGTTTAGATCCTCAAAGTTTTGTAATAGGTTACCACGATCTTACTTTGTTATAACTAAAAACAAAAATATGACTTTTGTAATAAATGAATGTCCATTTTATTTCTGTTTTAGTGCTATATCGAAAAGGCCCTCCTTTTTACCATGCCAGGTATAGCATTAAGGTTTGGATATAATTTTCATTTTTACTGTATATTATGGTTAATTTTTATGCTACTTGAAAATATGATTATATGTTTGTTTCTAATTTACTTTGGCATAATTCCGAATATTGTTTTTCCAAAGCTGAAGCTAAGAGTAACCTCAAATTAGCAGATCCCATGGGTGGCCATCTTCAGTAAGAATTTTCAGATAACCAATCCTACAATGGAATGTTCTGTTACCCACAGAATAGCCCTGGAGATGCCCTGAGATTTAAATAAGGGTCTCAAACACTTGAATAATTGGAATTTCAAATATAAATAACAGTTATGTTGGTTTTGGCATACTTCTATTGCATTATCAGTATGTATTTTATTAAAAGCTGCCTTGTCTTTAAATGCTGCTTTGATGAAGGCAGATCAATATTGCTCCTTCTAATTAAAGTAATTAAAACATGAAAGTGGGTGGCAATGAGTACCTCTCCTCACAAATATTTGTTCTGAGGGACCCTCACTGCTGTCCAGAGATTATTTGGAAAGCAGGGAAATGGCTTTGGTGGCCAGGGGAGGGGATGAATTCCATGCCTTTGATGAAATCAGACCCAGATTGTTGGGGCAATATGCTGACTCTGTAAAACTGCTTAGAGAAAGCTGTAAAGCACTATAAAGCGGTATATAAGTCTAAATGCTATTGCTAAAAGAATATGAAAAGAGAACTAATATCCTGTTGTTTGCTGAATTGATTCTTGTACTTATGCTGAAGGAACCATCAGTATTTTAAGTTATTTGGGTTGTGATTTTTGAATACATGTTTTAACTTTTCATCCTAAAAAAAATATTTGGGGTTCTTTTCCAGTTACTCTGTAATTGCTGAATTAATTAATGATGATTTTGATGGACCATTGCACAGACCATTCAGTTGGAAAACTTTGTCTGGATTGAACAGAACTACAGCAAATGTTTCCAAGGTAGCCAATAAGAAGAATCATTTTAAATTACACCAAAAATGCTATGAAGGAAAATTGATATATAACTTTAAGTGCAGTAGATGAAATTATACAAAGTGTGTAATAAAATAATTTTGCAATAAATGAAGAGTAAGTATGTGTGTGTGTGTATGTATGTTTCTGATTAACAGTGAAAAATCATCTTTCATATATGTTTCAGTGTGTGAATTGTAAAGCAATCACAAATGTGGTCTGGTCAACTGTGATGGAGAAAAGATTCTCCTCTTTTCCCTGTTTAATATTCCGTCACAGATATGAAACAGATTTTAGATTCCATTTTTGAAAAAAACGGCTTTAAAAAGCTGAACTTTCATAATACTGCTATACAGTATTTCAGCTTTCTAGTTTTTAGAGGGCTTGAGTTGTTCAGATTGTATTTCTCTAATAATTGAGGTTTGTTTGAATACTTAGCTACCGAGTGCTTTTGTGGATCACTTTTCAACTATATTTTTATTTAGTTTGCCCTAATACACTATTTAGGATAAACGTTGATAATCCTCCCTGTACATTTCAGAAAGAGTAAATGGATGGAAGGAAGCAACTGAATTATAGTAACTTGAGATGAAAGTTATCTCTGAAGGCCAAGAAACCTAATTTTGAGGACTCTGCACCACTTAGATTCAAAGCCAAATGGTGCTTCAGACGATTCAGGAGCACAAATAGAATACATGCCCAAAACTCCTTATACCAAATGCATATTTTCTTGGGACTGGGCTGCAACAGGCAGCTACATAATCCTAGGAAAAGACACCAACCGCTTTCAGGAGTTGCAGGCAAGTCTACATTTCCATCCCTGCACACTCCAAAGTATATTTTACCTTTGAATCTAAAGTGCTAAGCATCCCTCTAGGTTACCTGTTCTTATATACACATTTTTCTCACTTCACTTTCCTCTGAAAATGAGCTCTCAAAAGTTGCCCAAATGGTTGGGCTTCTCTAAGTGCAATAAAATGATCAAGAGCTCCCAATGCTCTTCAGAAAATGATAAGATTTTGTATAAAACTATTTTACAAAAGGGCTCTTTTACCCTTGTTTTAAATTAGAATAATAGATGCTATCTGTCTCATTACGGCTATAAAAAGTGAATGAACCTTAATTTGAAGTTTTCAGGAGAAACATCTGTTGTATTTCCATTTACTTGACATTTTGGTAACATAATTCATTTGTCACCAGGAACTCATGTTCTGCTATTTGATTAAGCCATCTGATATGAATGAAAAAGAAATGCTTTCACCTGAATGTCTCAAAAGAATGAAAGTCCAGGTATGTATGTTTCCTCCCAATTTAATGTTTTTTCAGAAATGAACATTGAATTGTTTATTTATTTTCTGCTATAGTAAATAAATATACTGTCATTTATTCACTGTCAGTTCTCTAAAACTAAATATATATATTAGAAGAGATTGAAATACATCTTTTCTCCCTAAGAAATAGGAGTGATGCTTGATCTGGGTATATTAAACTAATTTGTCCAAAAATAAGTTACAGGTAGTCATCATTTAGTGACCGCTTTGTTTAGCAACCATTTGCAGTTATGATGCTGATAAAAAGTAATTTGCAGCTTTACATTTACAACCTTCCCAGGTCTGTAAACCAAAGGAAAGCTTAAGTAAGATAAGCCCACAGTTTCACTTAGCAATGGCCTCACTATACAGTCAAGTCGCCAGTCCCATTTTTTAATCACTAATAAGAATTATCTGCAATTGTGTTTGAAAGAACAATTCTAAAAATATGTTTTGGTATAGTAAAATAAACTATGGAAAATAATGGTTTGAATACAAAATACTGTTCTTTAATTTTAAAGGAATTTGAGCATATTTTATTTTGAAATGAAGCAGCCGCATCAAATCACAAGAAATCTATGAAGCATTCACCTTACTAGAATATGTTCAAAGAGAAAAAGCTTAAGAAAAAAATCTCATAATATGTGCAGTGCTAAAAATCAGTTATGTAAAACATTCATCAAATAGTTTGATCTTTTAAAAAATCTAAAGGTCAGCCAAATGATATTGGAAGTGTTATTGCAACTGATACAGGAAAGTATTAGTGGTAATTACTTTCTGTGATAATGCCATAAATACTGAATTAGCGAATGCCAAAAACTCAATTGGGAATGTGCACACTGGGCAATTGTAGTGATTTGCCATTCTGCCTGTCTGCTAATAAGTCTGATAGTGATGCAGATACTCAGGATGACAAAGATATTTTCATAAATAATCAAATTCATAAATATATGCTCCTTCCCCCTCTCCCCCCAAAATAACAAGGATTATATTTTCATTGATCAACTGTTGCCTTATTTAGCGATGAAGCAACCATTATATATTGATTAAGGGGAGCAATATTTAGGAAATAATCATTCTTCCATTTCCATTAATAGTCTCAATACCACTCATAGTTACATATACCACTCATAATGTTTCTGGCTTGCTATAGCTTGTTGTGAGCAAAATACTTACATTACATAGAAGCAGCCCAAATGCAGTATTACTCCTTAAGCTATCTCTTAAAGGATAGGAAAGGCATAGAAAAATATGCATTAGCTAACAATATTATTCAGCAACCATATTTATGGTATGCATTTTACTTATTTTATAATCAATGTCTTTCTTTTTAAAGGAATTGATCCTAAATCGTTGGGTTTCATCTTGTGAACGTAGTGAACAAGAAGAGGTGTGAAATTGGAATCCAAAAGTTGAGCAATATTAATAATAGAATTGTAGCAAACTAAATAAAGTTTAACTATTCCTCCTTTTAGCATGTGTATATTAAATGTATATAATATAGAGCACTGCAAGTTTGATTTTTTTATGAAAGCTCAAATGGATAGTGACAATTAATATGAGCATGTTTTATGTCTATTAGCTTAATACTTCTAGACTTAATTAAGCTCTGCTATAGTCTTGGCTCAAAATGTTGTTCTAGTTACACCATGTATGTTGGAGATGGCTGAAATCAATTAAACAAAGTGGTTTTTTTTTACTTCTGTCAACCAAAATTTCTTGCTACATTATGCCAAATAAAAGTACATTTTATTCATGTGTTTGATAGTTATACGTCCCTTCCAGCTCTATGATTCTATGAATGCTGAATTTTATTTTGTTGGTTAACTTCTATTCATGAATACACCCACAGAAAGGAAAATGTCATTGTCATTGCTAAATAAAATGTCATTGTCTTTGCTCCAGTTCCATCTGGAGTAGAGAAAGAATTATTAAAAATTGTCTTTCACTTCCAACAAAAAGGAAGTGTTCCTTGTTTCTTGATCCCATCCATGGATTTTTTTTTCTATTTGTAGATTTTTATACTTCATATCAATGTCTTTAAATTAAAATAATGCTAAATATAATTATTCAGACAGGTAGAAAAAATGTTTATTAGAAAAATTACATTGTGATTCATTCTGCAGTTTTATGGATAATAGGAAATAATTCTGATTTCTCTTGGATTTCTGTCCAATTAAATATGATGGTAATGTTTCCCACTTTCCTTACAGCAAAATAGGAACATGCCTTATGTCTTAACATGAATATTTTAATTTTACTTACAGTCAGTGCTTCGGCCTAAAGTCAAATGGCATTGGTAGAAGTACTGCCTTTTTGAGCAGGATGGTCAACAACATAAAAACCATTCTTGCATATTTCCTTATAGATGGTGATATATTTGGAAGCTTTTCTTGTTCGCGGAATTACAAATTTCTCTGCAAATTCATTTTTATTCATTTGCTGTTGCTTTTGGGCACTCAGCACACAATTAATGAATGTTAGTGCATATGTATAACAATTATGGAAACATTCTTCATATCTGTTAAATAGATAAAGAGAAATGAGTCTCAAAGCAACGAAAAACAAAGCTCCTGCATAACTTCTGTATATTTTATTAACGTCTGTTTATTTACAACAAATTTTCTCAAGGGGAACAGAATTCTAAACAACTCTTAACTTATTTAACATAATTATCCTGCTCTTTAACCAAAACAGACATCCAAATACCCTGCTATTCAGTCTAAATAAGGGAGAAGAAAAGAGCAAGCCAGGCACTGGTTTTAGTTGCAAATTTGTATCATGCTCAGAATATAAATAAAAAGTGGCAGCTTTATAAATAGAATAGGTTTACAAATAAGAAAAAGTGTGGCAAAGAATATTGCAATAAATTATTTACTAGTCCTGTGTATTCTTTGAGCATTATTGGAAAATGTGAGTTTAGTAGCTTCTTGCATGGAAGGCAAAAAAATTTAGATAGTAGGAAGGTGCTGCACTTATCATGAAAATTCACTGCCGTTATTAAGTTAGTAACATGGTTGACTCTAGCTTCATTGACTTTGCTTGTCAGAAGGTTGCAAAAAATGATCATATGACTCATATGACACTGCAGCCATCATAAATACATGCTGGTTGCCAAGTGCCCAAATTTTGATCATGTGACCATGGGATGCTGCAATGGTTGTAAATGTGAAAAATGGTCATAAGTCACTTTTTTTCAGTGGCATTGTAACTTCAAATAGTTACTAAACAAATGGTTGTAGGCTAAGGACTACCTGTATCCCAATTTTTCAAAAATGTATTTTGAAAAGATCTAAACACAGATAGTCCTTATTTAATGACTGCAATTGGGACTGGGAACTCCATCACTAAATAATGCAGTCATTAAGTGTACAATCCACATCATTAGGCACAATGTCAATGTAAGTTGCAACTTACAATTCACTGCTGACTTCCCCACTGACTTTGCTTGTTAGAAGCCAGCTGAGAAGATTGCCAATTGGATACTGCCACCATATAAATGAGCATTTTTTGGTACCTTCATAAATTCAAATTGTTGCTAAACAATGCAGTCATTAACTGAGGACTAGCTCTATTTCTTAGAATAGGCTAATGAAGACAAAGGTTCTGAAGAGGTTCATTCTCTCCAAATGATTGCATGAGACTCAGTTATAGCTCACAGTCTAAGAAAAGTCCAAAAAATTAACATGTTAATTTTGCTATCTTAGAGGGAGTCACCAAAACCATTTTAAATTCTGTACCTGTGTGGAAGCCAAATATCTGTTGCTGAAAATTGTCCTAGATAGGTATCCCATTGGTTAAGGAGGCCATACATATCAGGCTGCACTAGTGGAATGCTCACACATTGTTCCCAGCCGTATTCAGCAATGGTAATACCAGTTTCATTGTAATTATACACCAAACCTACAAATACAACAACAGATGTGATCAGAAGGGCGTAATGGTTGTGTATGCAATGCTAATATGGAAAGCCTGATTATTAGTAGCTATCTCTTGTGATATTTTCATTTCCTTTATAGACATGTACAGAAGCTATTTGAAAATCCTGGTTATAATAATGTGGAATAGTGGAACAAAGAATATTTACCAAATGTGGTTTTCTGACCATCTAATTGTTTAAGCATTTATTGTCTAAGAATTTGGTGTCCCAAGAAAATTTAAATATATCATTTTGAACAATAGAAAGATTATTCCAATAGAAATAGAATATTTGAATACTAAATTTACTTTGCAAACATAAAATAACCTTTCAGAGTTTGCCATTTTTTATCCATGTTCCCATTCTGAATGATGTAATTAAATCTTTTAAGCTTGTCCTGCAAAACTGCCCTTTTACAAGCTGCACCCTTATGCGGACAACATTCACTCTTATTCTGTATGTTGATGTCAAATATGCAAGACAACTATGAAAGATTTAGTCATTATTCAACATAAATCCCAGCAAATGAAAAGATAGGTAAAAATTTAGTGAGTAGGCAGTCTATTTGTACATAAGTCCTATGTTCAGTGAGAACCTTTAAGTGGAACTGTTGATTTAGACTTGAGGTATAACTTGACTATAACTTAGTTGCTTATCACTATTCTTGTATGTACATTAAGAGCTTACACACTGAAAAAATATTCCTTGTGTGTCTAATCATACTTGGCCAATAAAGAATTCTATTCCGTTCTATTCTATTCTATGTAAAGAAAAAAAGATGATAGAAGGAAAGCAAAATAGTTTGAAAACTGAGAAACGGAAGAACCCAGGAATATTTGCTAAAGAAGAAATACCAGTGCTATCAATAAAGAAAGAAAGCCAAAAGAGTAGGATTAATACTCAAGAAGCAGCCAATGCTTCTGCATTCTATGTATACAAAGAAGCCAGTGGCCTGAAAAATGGAAAAGTAGAGAACCACCTTAATACAGTACAAGCAAGAGCATCCTAGTCCTCACATGCACTCAGAACTGAACTTCTGCACAAATTAGAGAATTAGCAAATATTTGAAATTAATAATTTCAAAAATATAGTGGTTCCAAAATCATCTGTCTTTGTCTTCTCCAAAGGCTCATTAATTTACTCAGTACAAGGCATAGAAGGGAAATCCTATCAAGTCCTTCCTAGTTCTCTCTAAGTATATATTCAGCCCCAAGATATGTTGCCTCCCCACTTTCTTCTCAGTGGAGTAGATTACTGGACACTTTGAAAAGAGGGCTGGGCATATGCAGCTGATTCTGAGACTCATCACTACTGGCAATCAAGTTTGTATATGCACAACCCATGCCAATCCTAGAATCAAACTGCCTTAAAACCTTATTAAATTATTTGCTGAGAAGTGGTGAGCTACATGGGCCCTTCTAACTGGAAAAGGCCTGAGGGATAAACCAGCAAAACTGTACTTGCCTGGAGACTTCCTGGCCAACACAGACTTGTGTTGGAATTGAAGGGAAGGAGTTTTGAGTTGTAAAGCTGCTTCCAAAGGAACAGAATGATATCAAGAGTTAGGAGGAAACAGTAGAAGCTTGGTTTATTAGTGGGGAAACCGTTTTTTTCATTCTGTTATAATTCTGAAAACACTCTTCCTAGTTGTAGCTAGGGCATATATTTATTTATTAACAAATTTGTATGCCCATCCATCTAACCAATAGAATTTTGGTTAGCAAACAGAAGAAAAAAACACAATAATTATGTGTCATGAAGTTGGTGGCAACTCGGCAACCACCTAGATTTTCTCTAGAATACACAATCAAACTATTACACGTACCTGTATAAGAAACAGATATATGCTGTACTTCACTAAACATCCTGGTTACAGTGCAGGAGGGGGGGACAGGGGACGGGATGACCCAGGTCTTTATGGCTTTCTAGAAGGCCCGCAGGGTTGGAGCTGAGTGTTCCAAAAGGCAGAAGCTATGACAGAAAAGGCACATTTCCTAGGCCGAACAATAGTTGATACTGCTTCATAGTGGCCATTTCACATTGCTATCAGCACTGCATGTAACCAAACTACTTTATAGGATAGAAAATACAAATTGTTTGTCCTGTACAGTTTATATTTACAATGCAAGAACATTTCATATTAGAAGATTAATTATATGTTTTTCTTACCATTGGTATTAGTTATTCCAACATGAAGGTCAGAATCTCCATCATAATCTCTGAAAAGACATTTTAATGTTTCATTTTGGAAAAAGACAGTAGATATTTTTTTCTTTTACTTATTTGAATAGTTTTTGAAAAATAGGCTGGACATAATGCTATTCAAATACAATTACAGATACAAAGGTTATTTGCTTAGCAAGAATAATTACTTCTAAAAACCTCTGAGTAAAAAGCTCTCCAGTAATCAGATGCGTAAAAATCCTTTTCTAAATTGGTGCTTGCCTTATATTCCAGTAATGATAGAAGGCAGCTTCTAAGTGCCTTGTTTCTAACCATAGAATAACAAGGAAGACCCATACCTTAGAAATGTTCCTATAGTGGGTTTCAGTAAAAAAGCACATCTTTCTTGGTGTCCATTAACAAATGGGCTTGGAATACTGACAGGTGCTTCTTCCAGACTTCCATAAATCAACCTTTGCCCACACAATGGACAGCTCTCGGGAACTAAGCAGCCAAAAATATCTTTGTCACAGTGGGTGACTTTAATTAAGGCTCTCTCTGAGTCCAAAGGTTGCATGATCAGTCCTTCCTTGGGTAAATGAACCTGCTTTCCAACTTGCATTTAATAAACAGAAGCCGGTAGAATTGGGCATTGAAAGAAGGAAGAGATCAGTTGAGAACGACAGATCC
This sequence comes from Thamnophis elegans, assembly GCF_009769535.1. Lineage (NCBI taxonomy): Eukaryota > Metazoa > Chordata > Lepidosauria > Squamata > Natricidae > Thamnophis > Thamnophis elegans. The sequence continues at coordinate 109,420,301 of NC_045542.1, forward strand.
CAAGACCAATTCTTCCTCTACTGTGACCTGGATTAGCAAATGAGATACAAGATATGGGAGGGACAGCTTTTCCTGGACATTCTTTTAAAGAGATAGTGTTCACTTTTTGTACTAATTGTATCTGGTACTTGTGTGCTGACTTAGATTTGATAAATAGAAAGCATCCCATTTGTCTGTTATTAGTCTGTAGAATAACCTGTTAATTAATGGTAAACAGATACCTCTTTGTAGATCTATAATCCTGTGATTAAAATGAGGACTAAACAGATTTAGAATTATCACCCTTTCTTCCTGAAAAAGATCTTCTGACTTTTGCACCACAGGCAAAAAAGTAAACTGTTTTCTAGTTTATTTGGTCATCAATCAAAACTTTTCAAATACAACTCTTCTATTCTTGTTAGTTCTACTGGCTGAGATTTTCAGGAATTGCAGTACCAAATTATCAGGAAGAAACCAGATTGGGAAATAGTAGTTTTTGTCCTTGGCAGGAAAAGATCAGCATCCTAAATTTAATGCTAGTTTATCAGAGTTATTAAAGCCAGGGGGTGGCATCTCTTTTTAATTAATTTATATTATACTGTTTTATGCAATGTAAACGATGTCTGTCTTTACCTTTACAGTCATGAGACTGCTGTAACACTTTCCTGATCTCTATGCTCTGCCTTTTAATCTATACATTTTACAAAATAACTTCAAAAGGAGAACACAGCATGAAGAGTTTGGATTAGATGAACTTTAAATTGATTTAAAATGTGATGGTTGTTATTAGTGCCAGAAATGTTGTCAGTTATTCCACATACACTGAAGTTTTAGGATACTCATTTTCTCTCTGTGTTTGTGTCTGTGTGTGTCCACATACAAAATGGATTTGCTCATTTAAAATACATTTTTAAAGTTAAGTTCTGATACATCCATAATAGCTCGATCCTTCAAGGTATGTCAAGATAAATCTTTCAGTGTCCCAGTTTCACACCATCTATTTTTTTTTTGCTGTAACTTAAAACATTTTATTGCAATAAATCTACATTGACCCAGCAGATTGCATATCTATTTCGCGCCGCAAAAACGAGGACAAAAACCAGATCCTCTCCTGTTGCTTGTTGTGTATCCCACCATTCCCTGCCAGATAGGCAACACAAATCACAGATATCCCAAAAGTAGCGGGTCCCGAAACCCTATTACTTTAAACTGAGGAGGTACACTCTAGCCAACAATCTCGCTTCCACCAGGCGGCCGCTGTCCCGCCTTCCGGATCTCTACGGCCTGTTCGTGAATGTACTGTATACTTGGAGAGGCGCGTTAGTTTATGGTAGCCAAAAGGCAGGAGGGCGGCCGTTCCTTTCCCGACTGACAGGTTTTTTATTAAAAGGCGGCTTTCCAATAATTTGTAACTCTGTAAAAGAGCGGCCGATTTCCTTCCGATATTTATCATAAGCAGCCCGCCTCCTCCTAAAAGATCTATACCGCCCACAGTCTCCCGGGTGAAGGAAAGCCACTCTCTCTACCTCCTGCTCTATGGTAGAGCGTTTCATTCATATTTTCCGGCCGGAAACCAGTTCCTGTAGCAAAGGCCCGGCTCTCTTTGTTGGGATCCCAAATAGCTTTCCCTTCCTCTCCCTCCCCCCTGCTCCCCGGCGCTACAGCGGAACCAAAATGCGAGGAGCCGCGCAGGGAGGAGACACCGAAGCAGGAGCGGTGCCAAAGGAGACATGAGCAGCACGAAGGACGTGACCTGCAGGTCTGAGGGAGCAGTTACCGCTTGTGATGAGCGCTCTCTGCTTTCCTCCCCACCCCGAAAAACGGACGGGCGCCTGGAGACGCTCCGCCCACGGGGAGTGGGGGGAGGAGAAGGACGGGACCGAGACGCCTTCGCCGGTCTCCTCCATCTCCGTCTAAGCCTCGAGAGGACGGGAAAAGCCGGAGAACCGATGGTCCCTTGTCCTTGTTTCGCTCACTCGCCATCCCATCCCTTTCACGCGGTCCCTGGCGGCCCTCTTTTACTTCCCCCGGTTGTGTGTGTGCTGTAGCCCTTGAATATGCGTATTATATATAGGAGAGCTTTTCCCGCTAACTCGCCACCCCATCCTTTTCATGAGCTCCCCAATGGCTCTCTTTCACTTTCCCCAGTTTTGTGCTGTAGTACTTGAAAATGCGCATTATACATAGAGCTTTTTCCCGCTAAATCCATCCCGCCTTTTCACTCGATCCCTAGTGGACCTCTTTCACTTTCCCCGTTATATGTGTGTGTGTGTGTGTTGTATCCTTTGAAAATGCTCATTACACATAGGGGAGCTTTTTGCAGAACAGGGAGGGTTATTGAGGGTTACTGATTCCCCCTTAAAAGATCTAAAGATCTAAATCGGATTTTCCCTAAATGATTCCTAAAGGAAAGTGTTTCTTGGGACCAAGGCCTCTGTGCAGTTGACCCAGAAAACTCCTCAACATCTCTACAAGTCAATATCAGGCGGTTCTCTTAATTCCTTATTATAAAAGATTGAAGTTTCATACAGGATGGAAGTGTAGCATTAATCCTGTGGATTGCTGATTTGCCCAAAGTCTCTCCTTATTGATAGTCAAGGGAATATTTTTAGGATATAAAGTACATGCATTCAGAATCTTAAAATATATTTTGTAAGTTCTTTTAAAAGCGCCAAAAAACCAACATTAATAGAGGCAGCAGTGTAACCTTATTTGAGCCGTGAGTTTAAAATCTACCTCTTATTTTAGGATATTTGTATATTTCAATATACAGATATTTTGCATTCTGCTTTTCTGAACTTTGGAGAAAATCTTGGCAGATTTATTTATGGACTTGACAAATATTGAAAGATTTATGTATTTTGACATCTATTGCTGTATAACTTCCATTTATATTATTGCAGGTATTTTGTACAAGGGGTATGTCGTGAAGGAAATAGGTGTTTGTTTTCCCATGACTTGTCTACAAGCAAACCATCTACTATCTGCAAATTCTATCAAAAAGGACAGTGTGCCTATGGAAGTCGCTGCAAGTATGTATTATTGGTTTCCAAGAGAGAACCTGCAGTTTTATCATGTTAAAGACATTTAAGAAGCTTCTTATTGTTTGTGTACTTCTTGTACTTTGTGTCAGTGCAGTTTTCACAATTTCTTACTAGCACTGTTTGCTGTGAGATGATTGGGAGCTGAAGGAATCTGGTAAAGCCACTTTTACAAAAGAAACTGTAGAATTTTGGTAACTGTTTTAAAAGAAACTGCAGAGAGATATGGTCCATAAACAGGTTTCATTTTTAGGGAGATGACTTTCGAAAAGTTTGCAAGTTTAGCACCCCGACTATATGCATATCTACTCCAAAAGAAGTGAAATTCAGCAGTTCTTGCTCCCAAATAAGTGACAAATTTGGCAATCTCAAAGTACAATCATAATGCAATGTTCAGACAACTGTTAAAAGGAGGAAACTCTTGATTTTGTAGTTTAATTCTTTTTTTTTACTTGCATTCTAAAATTTAGTTCAGATAAAAATTATATGTTAAACTTCTAAGAAGTCAGAAATCCTGATCTATTGTAAAATATCCAGAGATCCACCAATAGATTCTGATTTACTTTCTATATATATCCACATCTTAAAGTTATAATCCTGCACATACTTGAATATTTATTTTATTAAATTCAGCAGATTGAATTAAGATTGTTAAACTAGAATATATGACAATCCATATTGATTTTAATGAGCGGCTATGTCGGACTACTAAACATTACCATGAATGAATTTTTTAAAATCATTTGGAATTCTATATATCATTATATTGCTTTACAATTATGTTACATTGAACTTTGAATTTCACAGCGCATATATATTATATTATATTATTATATTATTAATATATTATAATATTATAAAGTTAATCACTCAGGCATTTAAATAACTAAAAGCCTGTTAATTCTTATTTCTTTTATCTTCGGCATCTAGGATTAGAATAATTTAGGTTCCTACGTTGAGGTTATCAGTTCTGTGAAACAAATCAATATTGCAAGTATTGCTATATTTCAAACCATTAGAAATTTCACAATAGCAGAGTCTTGTCTTTGTGTTCAGCGAGCTTTCTGAAATAAATGTTTTTAGATCATCATTGTTTCTCATTTGTTAAGATATGATCACGTTAAACCTCTGGGGTCCTCTGCATCCGGGGGCCCAGTGGGTTCTAGACCACTTTACATCGCTGCACCACCATTCCAAAGACTTAACTCTCCATCAGAGCAAACCCCAACTGTTACCAAAAGTAAAGTACACGAATCTGGAAAACGTGAAAAGAAAACCTTGGTGCTCAGGGACAGAGGTGAGTAAGAGTGGGTCATTTTTTTAATGGATTTTTTTTTGTGTACTGAGTCCTTAAAATGTGAAGTCTTTCAATCAGTTGTTATCCTGGTTACATTACAGATATACCCATATAGTTTTGTTGGTAGTAATAGAGAAGTTGTTACTGGCTTCTGGGTTTTCTTTTAAATTTAATCTGCAAACATGGTATGGTATGCAGTCTCTCATCAAATTATTAACCAAGCCTAGTCCTTCTTAGCTTTTTGAAGTCAGCCATGGTCAGCCATCTATCTGGACTTGATTAGTACTTCATGTCCTATCTTTTCAGAAAATAGACCTTTTTTTTTCCTAAACAACAGCAACAACCTATTGTACTAAGAAAAGTAACTAGTTGCATATGATGATTGATCATTTTCCTCAGTCATTTACCATAATATCCATTCCCCTTATATTTCATTTGCCAATAATGGCAAGTATGTTATACAAAGTGCAGTTGTTCAAGCCAATGATAGATACACCCAAAGTATTTGCTTCACCAGACATCTGAAAATACAAGGCATGTCTAAATAGTTGATTACCATCCTTTGCCAGCTCTCTGTAGAACCAGGTCTTTGGACATATATTGTATGACAATTCGGAGGATTCCATCCATAGGCATAGTTCATCGTATTGGTTAAGAAACCTTTATGTAAGAAAGCTTCCAACATGTCTCCTACCATTCATACCTACTTATATCATGAGGTGAAGATTTTTTTTTTTTACTATTTCTAGCAAATGACAGGAAATACCTTTTTGGTGCTGGCATCATGGATATAGAATGGCCTTGTTTTAGAAGCTTGCCTGACGTCAGTTGAATTTTTTTTTTAAAAAAAAAATCACCTGCTAGGATTTTATAGATCCTGATTTTTGCTTTTTGTGGGTCATATTTCACTCATTTTTTAAATTTATGTATAATATCAGGAAGATTTTATGGAATAAATATAAAGAAAATAATTGGGTCCAATATTCTCTCACTTGCTAGACTGACCAAGAAATAGATCCTATGTTAAACTCTGTAGTTAAGGGCAGACCTGATTCATAATGGGTGAAGTCAGAAAGTAAGTTTAGCCCCAGTTTCCACCCCAGTAGTGATATTGAATTGCATTTCTTGATGTTCTTCTCCCTGATTGGATGGCTGCTACTTATGGAGGACGAATAGTACGTGCTGTGTTTGGAGACTCATGTTGTGGCCAAAATATGCTCAAGCCTCACCTCTAAAGACCTTGAAACAAGTTCTTTTATGTGCACTCCTCTGGTTGTCATTACTGGTATTTTGTTAATCTGCAATGATTTTCATGTACTGCTAAGAGATTATGTTGCTGCTGCATGGTTTTGTAGGCAACTAATAGCCATAACTTTGTGGTTTTACAGTATGTCGCTGGAGATTATAATAATTATTGTGCTTTGAAGTTGAAAGCAGATTTTTCATGTTTGATGGAAGCACATCAACTGCTATTAAAATTCAAGCTTAGAAATACTTGCTAATTCCCCCTGCTTTAGAATAGGGATTTCATGAGAATCATGGCCTTTTTTTAATGTGATCAAATATATTTTTTTCTTCCTATTCCAAGACTTGTGTGGAACCAATGAAGAAAGGACAATGCCAGGTTCAGTAAGTGACTTGGCATGTTGCAGTATGCCAGCCGATATACCAGAAGCAAAGCCGCATTCGTATTTAGATGCTATCCGCAGCGGGCTTGAAGACGGTGCTGAACCTGGGAGCTCATATGCCTATGATGAGCAGTTGTGTCCCTACGCAGCAGCCGGCATGTGCCAGTTTGGGGACCGGTGCCTCTACCTCCATGGGCAAGTGTGTGAAATCTGTGGGTTGCAAGTACTCCATCCCTTTGATCCAGAACAGAGGAAGGCACACGAGAAGGTAAACATGACCAGAAATAAAACTAACTTGGCTCTGTTATTTTCAAATCAAATAATTATTTAATTGAGAAAAATAATCAGGCCAACTAATAATGCAGGATATAAAATATAAGAATGATAAAGAGTGAATAATTATATGGGTATGTAAAAATGTGGAACTGGTCCTCATCCGATTTACTAACTCTTGCTATGCTAGTGGCCAATTCCTGATGGATTTTATGCTGCACAAAACATGACAACTGTATGTTAGGGGGAAGGGGGAGGGGAGGGATAGGTATTAGCACAGGTTATAGGCTGAAATCAGTATTGGGGAAACAAATACTTAAAATATCCTTTGAAAATTATCACTGAAGAAAAGCATGCTTATGCAACTCAATTTGCCCACAAGGGCATAATCATTCCTTGTGTGGATTTCCTATATCTTCTATATCTTCCAGCAGAAGCAGCTGAACAGGCCACATTCCAAAATATAAACATGATCTTTTTTACATACATTTCAAAGGCTTACTGCAAATCTAATGGAATGCTTTATTATTTTCCATTATAGGAAATCACTGTATAAACCTTGGGTTTGTATAGCTTCTCTCCTCTTTCAGACCTGCAAGAAAGAAATTGCAGTACCCCACAACATCTGAATATGGGGAATGGCAGCTTTGTTAAAGGACTATAAGATCTCTCTACCTAATCACATAGTGAAAAAGCAGTTTAATTCTTTGATAAAAAAAATGTCAGAAAGAAACATGGGCCCAATCGTATTAGTTCTAACTTCTTTTATATTTTAGAAGAAAGAATGTGTTGTTCATTGTATGCTTATAAAATTCTTTGGATTATTGGAAGAATGTACATAGTCTGGTTTTAGATCAATTAATGTTCTGTATTAACATGCAGATTTGTTAATCCAAGGGAATATGGCTCATAGAAACAAAGATGACCCTCATTATTTATTTGAGTTCTATTTTATTTTAGCTTAACCGCAGAAACAAAACTAGAGATAAGATATTGGTAAAACACACTGTACTTTACACATGCCCCAAAGCCTATTTCTTCCTATTTGCACATGCATAAAATACACAGAATGTATCCCAAAAGTCATCCTCCAAACACAGCCATATGCCTAAATCCTATAATAGGGATAAGAAGATCTGAGCTATATTTACTAAGCAATAGCAATAGCAGTGGACTTATATACCGCTTCATAGGCCTTTCAGGCCTCTCTAAGCGGTTTACAGAGAGTCAGCATATTGCCCCCAACAATCTGGGTCCTCATTTTACCCACCTCGGAAGGATGGAAGGCTGAGTCAACCCTGAGCCGGTGAGATTTGAACCGCTGACCTGCTGATCTAGCAGTAGCCTGCAGTGCTGCATTTAACCACTGCGCCACCTTGGCTCCTAAGCAGAACTGTGGTTAATTGACCTATAGATCATAGAAGCCACCTGTACAAAATATGGTCAAATTTTTTTTTCTCTAATATGAACTTATTAGATAGAAAATCATGGTGAACTGTGATTAGTTTAAATATATATATTTTTGACTGATTCCACAATAACGTGAAAGTGGGAGAAGAAAAATCGCTTAGTTTAGCCTTCTATTCTAAATATAACTCATTTATGAACACAGGCAAAAATGCGTGTCCCAGGACAAGGTTGCAGGATCCAATCCGGGTCAGACACCAGCATAATCATTTACAACCAATTTTGTTGTATTTAAGTACAATGACAATAAAGATTATACTTACACTTACCTGTATGTGGTGGTTCTCGTGTGATGTTAAAATCCCTGTTTGAAAAATAAACATACAGTTAATCTTTGATTTATGACCTTTTGTTTAGCAGTTGGCCACATTTACAGGGCCACATTTACAGATGTTTGCAGTGCCCCACAGTTACATGACTGCAATTTATGACTTCTTTGCTGGAAACCAGTGTTTGGTTTCTGGCAAAAAAGCATCTGTTCCAGACAATTCACTTAACGTCCACAGCATTTGCTTACTGGCTGCAGAGATTAAAGACCAATGTGAAAAAAGTCGTAAAATCAAGCATGGTCAAGTGATGACCCACTTAATGTCCAGCATGATAAACAACCATAATTCTGGGCTCAATTGTGGTAAAAAGTCGAGGACTATCTGCAATTAATTTTTTGCAAGGGTTTTTTTCCCCTTTTTTATCAGTTTTTCAATCAGCCTATTTCCTTTTTAATTTCTCATTTCAGGCACTCTGTTAACCAATATTATATTAAAGTTCATACCTACAAATATTAAAAATTATTTATTCCTGTTCAGCTTGTGGCTTATTGTGGCAAACTTTGTTAATCTGTTGAATTGGTTGCATGTTGTGGAGCTTCCCTATACACACTGACCTGGTTCATTTGTCATGCTATGATTTATTGTGTAAAAATATGTGCTCATTTATTTTGCTTGATAATTTATAAAAGGTACAATTCTGTTATCCCATAATTCTATTCAGTTATCTTTAAAATCCTGTATTTGTATCATATTTGTTTCTGTCTGACACTTCAAATGCCAGTGTTATTTATAGCAGTGGATTATGTCCCATTTTTCAGTAAGAACAAAGTGACTGGTAGTTTTTAATAAAGTTACTTGGTATTATGTAATCCAATTTTATTAGCGGTGGTTCTTGCCAATAAAATTGAATGCTAATTGAAAACTTAAAGCCTTCAATGGTAGGCAGAGACAGACTTTTCTCAGTTGCAGTTCTTCATCTACTTATTTCAGAGTAAGCTGCTTTGATTTTAATGAAATTGTTGTGTTTTACTGCAAGCATACTATTTTATCAATCCAGAGTAACCACTCCTTTCCTCTATCTTTGCCTTCTCTTCCCCTATCTAGATGTGCATGGCTAGCTTTGAACATGACATGGAGAACGCATTTGCCTTCCAAGCAAGCCAGGACAAAGTGTGCAGTATCTGCATGGAAGTGGTTTATGACAAGCCATCCGCATCCGAAAGAAGATTTGGCATCCTTTCTAACTGCAATCACACCTACTGTTTGTCCTGTATCCGTCAGTGGAGGGGGATCAAGCAGTTTGAGAATCCCATCATCAAGTAAGTTTCCATAGCCGGTTCTTCCAAAACTTTGTTATATGTTTCCTTTCAAACTGTTCAGTCCTTACAGCTTAAAAAAATGATAGAATAGCTGACAGTTGACAAGGATAGTCACCAAGACACATAAGTTGGACAAAGTGTGATGTTGGATTTCTCAGTTGCAGATTATCTTGATTAATTTCAAACTGCTTTAAAATTGATTAATTTCAAACAGCTTTAGAGTGGGCTTTGGGTCTTTGATTTCTGATGGATTATGTTCGTTTGGGCACCAGGTTACAGACTAATGTTTAGTGCTGGCTGATTTCTGCATCATTATTAATGCTATTAAGCACAATGTTTTTCTGAATTGACTGGTGCTGTTTGCCATAATTCTATTCATTTTTTTCAAACAAATTTTAGTTGGGGCACTTACAGTGTCCCTCTAAGTTCTAGTCTGTTTTCATTTTATTTCAATATTTATATGAAACTGATAGGAGTTCTCCAGCAGATTTTGAGCTGGATGGTGCTAGTTATTTCTTAAGTTCAAGTCCTGCCACTTAAAAAAAAAGAAATTAAAGACCAACAAAGAGATAAATATTGAACTTTACAGGAAATGAAGTAGGTGCTCTTCAAATGCTGTAAAGCTTACTTTTATTATAAAAAGTTAAGTTGCAGTAGTGAAAACCTAGATCAGAAAACACAAATAAGATGGACTTTTCTTAATAAAGAGAATGTTTAGGTTTAATAAAATTACATGGTAGATGCCTTTAAAATCATGATAAATGGAAGGGTCATTTTATTCAGAGAACCTTGGTGGAGGGGATTTGTTGCTTTTTGTTCTGTTTTTGAGTTAGGTAAAATAGCTTCTTCAACAAGCAATATACCAGCTTTTCTTTTTGCTACTCAAGGTCCTGTCCAGAATGCCGCGTGGTATCCGAGTTTGTCATTCCCAGTGTGTACTGGGTAGAAGATCAGACAAAAAAGAATGAACTAATTGAAGCATTTAAGCAAGGGGTTGGGTAAGTATATGTACAAGCATTTAAGACCATTTGTAAGACATTTTTGTTCCCTGCTGTGCCACTTGAAACAGTGGCTGAATGACTGGATGGTAAACAAGGACTTCCTGTAAAGGAGTAAGAGAATTCTTTATGACCATTTATTTTCAACTAAACAAGTATTGTACATTGCAAAATAGGTCCAGTTTCAATCAATCATTTCAATCAGTATATATATCTCTAATCACTGTAAGGGCAATCCATGCTACACATTCTTCTTTTCTGTGAAATCAGGCACCACACCAGAGTCTAAAAGAGCAGAAGGTTGTATTTCTGAAGGGTCTTTGGTGCTTTCGGAGTTTAGTAGTTTTCATTCAGACATTTCATTTTTCAAACTAGGTAACATCATCAGTCCTAGTAAGGAATGGGGTTTGCTCTTAGTTTATATTCTAGCAGCCTGTCTTGTCAAGTGTTGATGCGAGTGGCCTTGGAGGTAATTTAGTTGGGCTGTTTATTGTTAGCTTATTTGGCATTTCCTTAATTGGGATACCCAATTCTCATTTCAACTCTGGGCTACAAATGATACGCAATCAAAGAATCCCCAATACCACTCCCACCAACACTGACAGGACAGGACATACCACTAGAATATGAATGGAGAGCAAACTACATTCCTTGCTAGCAGTGATGATGTTACTGCTTTGGTATGAAACATCAGCAAGAAAACAACCAAGCTCAGAAAGCAGAAGGACCCACACCCCATTTCAGCCCTGAAACACAAATATGTGCCTTTATTGTATTTCTGTGCTGATGGGATGTGAAGAATTATAGGGATAATAAAATGCACTTGCCTATTGTTGCTTATCTGAAACATTTTTAATTGCCTGGGGCCTCCTTGCTGAGCTCTTGGGAGAAGACACTGGAATTTCCTAAAGAAGAGGCCATGAAGTGATTTGGGAGATGATTCATAGTTCCACTGGTTTGGTGCTTTCCAACCAACTCACAGGAAGAAAGTTTGTCAAGACAAGCCATCGGTAGATGTCCTAGAGCTATTCTCTGGTATGCCCCATTTTATTAATTTATCCTTCAGTTTACCAAAGTATTTCTGAAACTGTTGAATTAAGAAATATCATTTGGTGCACATCTCCAGCATGAAACTAAAAATTAGCCACATACTACTACAAATTTGCAATGTCCTTGTTTTACTTTGCAAATCTGCCAAATAGATCAAAAGCATGCCTGAAGTTATTATTTGAAAATGTTCACAATGAGTAGGACTGTCCATCTGGCTGACACTTCTTTCAGCAGACCAAGAACAAAGGTGACCTTGATCTGACCTATAGAAAATTAGTCTTAGTCAGCCTGTCATGAACAAATCACATAGGTTTTGAAAGTTGGGGATCTTGAGTTTCTTCAAACTTCTCTGGTAGACCTCCAGAAGAACAGAACAGCATTGGCTTCCTGCTAAGATGAACCTGAGCTTTACTGCTAACTGTATCACAGTGTTCTATGGGTTTATTATCTATGTATCTTGCTGCTGTTGAGGCTGTAATAATGCCTCAACTACATGTTTTGCAGACAGCTGGGTGCCTCAAGGGTCTGTCACCATATTCTAGACTGGAAAGTGAGATCAATTGCCTCTCAGACAGTAGTGAGACTTACAAGATTGTTGTCAACATTTTAAGGTCAAGAAATAATCACCAGAGGTTTCAGGAATACTTTTTATTGTTAGAAAGGGAAGTAAGAGAATCTTGAAAGTCTGCCACAGCTCCTCCCTGTCTCATCTTATATCAAATAAATTCAGGGCAGGGATTAGGTCCTTTTCCTTGTCCCTTAATGATTCACTGCCCCCCCTTTTTTTCCTAAGCCCAAATCTGTATTTTTTTCATATATGAAGGACTGTATTTTCAAATCATATTCTTTTACTAGAACATCTTTCATTGATTTATTGATGTTATCAAATATATTTTAGAAGTAGTAAATTCAGAATGAAAATGTGAATAGGTTTAAGAAATATATAATATTTTGATCAGTATTTTTGTTATAGGTCAAGGCAATTGTAAGTTGAGGGATGAAAAGTTTCACTAAACTCTGGTTTTATTGGAAAAAACAGTATACACCATATAGTACTAATATAGTATTCCAGAAGTTACGAATGCTCAAACACTGGAAGTTTTTAAGAAGAGATTGGACAACCATTTGCCTGAAATGGTATATGGCTTTCTGCCTGAGCAAGGGTTGGATTAGAAGACCTCCAAACTCCCTTCCAACTCTGTTATTTTATTTTATTCTATTCTTTCAACTAGTATTTAGTTACCGTGTTTCCCTGAAAATACCCACAAAATATTGGCGAGCGAGCTCCCAAAATATGGGCGAGCGAGCTCCCAAAGAGCCGGGCATACCCTCAGGGGCGAACGGCTGTGTTGTGCTGTTGCTGCAGCACACAAAGCAGCCATGAAGCGACCACGCTCATGAGCAGCCACCCAGCAAGCCACCTTTTCAGCCAGGCACAGCGCCATTCACTGACCTAGGGGTATCGCCAAGCCGTGTGTATTTAAGTACAATGACAATAAAGATTATACTTATACTTACCTGTATGTGGTGGTTCTTGTGTGATGTTAAAATCCCTGTTTGAAAAATAAACATACAGTTAATCTTTGATTTATGACCTTTTGCTTAGCAGTTGGCCACATTTACAGGCCCGCACCCCAGCATGGCTTTTTCGGCGGCTTCCAAACTGAGTCTTCCTGCAGTGGCCGCTCTAGGCGTACGCTCTATGGTTGTGGGCCAGATGCTGGCAGAGCGTACTCCCAGAGCATACAACCATAGAGCGTATGCCCAGAGTAGCCACTACAGGAAGACTCGATTTGGAAGCTGCTGAAAAAGCCATGCTGGGATGCCGCTGGCAATGGTAGTGGGAACGGCGGTGCTCTGGCTCTGCAGGGAGAGCTGAGCCAGGGCATCGTGAGGTTGGGAGGTGTGTGAGCGGGAGCAGAACAGCTGCTCGTGCAACCCCCTCCAGCCGTGCAGAGCGCCATTCACTGGCATTTTGAAGGTGCCAATCTGCAAGAGCCGGGCAGTGGCGAATAGGCGCTCACGCGGCTTGGCGATACCCCTAGGTCAGTGAATGGTACGGTGCCCAGCTGGAAAGGTGGTTTGCCGGGTGGCTGCTCGTGAACGTGGTTGCTTCATGGCTGCTGTGCTGCACTGCTGTGACAGCGCAACACAGCCATTCGCCCCTGAGGCTGTGCCCAGCTCTTTGGGAGCTTGCTCGCAATAGAGCAGCCCCCTGGACAACCCCCCACCTCCGTCCAGGCAGAGTGCCGTTCACCAACCTAGAGTATCCCAAAGGTACCAAGCAACACAATCCCTCCCCCCCCCCCATTCCTGTGGTTTGGCACCATTGGGATACCGCTAGGTTGGTGAGCGGCACTCTGCCTGGCCGGAGGTGGGGGGTTGTCCAGGGGGCTTATTTGCGGGGGGGGGCTTATATTTTTGCCCACCAGAAAAATGTGGCATGGCCTTATTATCAGGACATGTCATATTTTCGGGGAAACACAGTAAATACGTTATGTTTAGCAAAATGACACATTTGTAGTTCTGTAACCTTCACTGCTAATCTCTAAAACATTTTGTGCATGACTAAAAAAGCTGAACTTTCATTGTTTACATTATGTTGCTCTCCATGGAGCATTTTGCTTATCAGTGACATCAGGAGCTGTGCTGTGAATAAATCTAGAGCTGAAATCTGCAGCTGTTGATCAGAACAAACTGATTGTTAGATTGTTTAGCCATGATGGTCTCCAGATAAACTGGAATAAATCCCTATGTGCATCAAGATAAAAAGAGACCCTGTGAGTTTATATTTTGCAAAGATGTAATGGAAAAGATTCAGTGGTTTGGTTAAAAGTTTACCTTAAGTGGGAATATAATTTCTTTCACTTCTGTTATTTTCTTTGCCAAATGATAAGTTTAATGTGTTTGACTTTGACTTATTTGTCATATTTCTCATGCTACATATAATTTATTCTGTTGAATATCAATCATTAGTTCTGTGTTGGAATCTGAGACCTTAGCATCAGATTAATTGGAAGTACAGTTAACATTTTTCATGTGCTATAAATTGCACTAGCAATTAGACGTATATACCACTTCACAGTGCTTTACAGCCCTCTCTAAGCACTTTACAGAGTCAGCATATTGCACCCAAAAATCTGGGCCCTTATTTTCCTGACCTCGGAAGGATAGAAGGCTGAGTCAACCTTGAGCCTAGTGAGATTCGAATAGTGTAACTCAGTATTGACTCCTGCAATGGCATTGACAAGGTGCATGCAGTTTTCTTCTCAGCGTTTTCAGAAGTGGTTTGTCATTACCTGCTTCCTAGAGCTGAGAAAGCTCAAGATCCCCCGGTTGGCTTAATGCCTAGGCAGAATTAGAACTCACACTCTCCTATGAGTTTCTATCTTATCTTTTCTTTTATGTACACTGAGAGCATATGCACCAAGACAAATTCCTTGTGAGACCAATCACACTTGGCCAATAAAGAATTTATTCTAGCCTAGCCTAATGTCTTAATTTCCACACTAATCCATCTCTTAATATGCCCCCCAAAAATGAGGGTTAGTAATTAATGTGAATTTGTTAATAACTTTTCTTAACAATCTTGTTATTTTTTGTCTGCTTCCTTAGCAGAACCTAGGAATGTTTTAGAGTTAATATATCTTGATTTCAGCAAAGAGTTTGACAAAGTAACCCATTACATTTTGACTAGGAGGATAATCATACAAGGCGTGAGTAACAATGACAGTAAATGTTGCCTTGGAAATCATATTCAAGATGTGCTGGTGTGAGAAATCAAGGAAAGTGGCCCAAATGGGCCTAGTGACTTTTCCACATCTTTATTAACTCCTTAGTTGACTAAGTGAAGAGAAGGCCTGTCATACTTCAAATTACATAAAATTTAGTAGGGTAATTACTCAATAAATAACATTTAAAATTATCTTTATAAATTGGAGAAATGGGCTGAAAATAATAGAGTAATGACTGGAGAAAGAACAAGGCACCAAGATCTGAGTATGTTTCATTTTGACAGTGGCAGTCAGAGAAGAAATGTAATACATGTAAATGTATAAATGTACATTTACAGATTGTTCAGCATGGGTTATTGCCAAAGAAAGACGTTGGGGTTTATTCAGCATATAAATATAGCCAATGGTTTTAATTTTAAATACTGAGTTGCTTTATACTTTTGTCATCACAATTCACATTTCAAAATTGTCCCGAAATATGCATCAGGGTTGCTTTTAGGATCAATCTTCTCTCTGTAAATTGGTTTTATTTTTATTTTTAGAGCCACTAAACTTGAGTTTGTAATAATACATTGAACTGCCAGTCTCCACATGAATGACTGATATGCATTCTTCACTCTCTTATTCTAGGAGAAAGCCCTGCAAGTATTTTGAACAAGGAAAGGGAACTTGCCCATTTGGGGGGAAATGTTTGTATCTCCATGCTTACCCAGATGGAAGACGAGCTGAGCCAGAGAAGCCACGAAAGCAGCTCAGCTCTGAGGGGACAGTCCGGGTAAGAAGATACATAACTCTCTCTCTCTATATCCTGTCTCAGCTTCCCAAAACTTCTGGGATCTAATCATCTCCGTTCATTTGAGACAGCACATGCTATTTTAAAAACACCTGAATAATTGTGAAAGGAGGAACACTTTATTTGTGTTATATAATAAATGTAACACAGACATAATAAACCTAGTTCCCACTTTGATAATCCACTTGTTTGCTTCCATTTTAGAACCCAATTAATCTCAATAATTTTAAAATGTGCATTTAAGAATTGTCTAGCAATTGTAACAGCTTTGAAAATTACATACGGTAGTCCTCACTTACCACTTGTTCAGTGACCATTCAAAGTTGTGATCATGATAAAGTGAATAAGAGATATGTCTGAGTAACTAATATGCCTTCTGTTTTAGTTCCTCAACTCTGTTCGTCTGTGGGATTTTATCGAAGACCGAGAAAACAGGACTCTGCCAGTTGCCAATGATGACGTAACTGAGATTGGAGAGCTTTTTATGCATCTTTCTGGCACAGATGCCGAATCTGCTGCTCCTCCCTAGACTACCACAAGATCTCTCCCGTGTCCATATTCCATATTGATCCTTCTGTTTCTTCAGTAACTTTGTACCACAATGTTAGGATTACTGTGCCATGGAGACTGAGGTCCTGGTGAAATTCTAGTCTGAGTGTCACTGTAGAGCAAAAGTGTTGAAACATCATAAAATGAGTGCTTGGAATAAAAGTGATAGATGTAATCATGAAGAGAAGAACTTTTCTATTAGAAGGGAAAGAGCAGCAATGTGTTTTTAGTTTAAACAAATATTTACTCCCATTTTATTGAAAAAAACTTGCTATTCTAAGATTTGAGCTAGATCCAATTGGAGGTTGTCTTTTAATATTATAATATCTTAATAAAAGAATGGAAAAATGCATCTAATTACCCATGTCAAATATATCAGTGTGGTTTAAAATTATCAGACTCTGTTTTCAGGGTTGTAAGCAAAAACAAACAAACTATCCTCTAAGGCAGTGGTTCTCAACCTGTGGATCGGGACCCCTTTGGGGGTCAAACGACCCTTTCACAGGGGTAGCCTAAGACCATTGGAAAACACATATTTTCAAAAAAATACAGAAAACATAAAATAATTTTATGGTTGGGGGGTCACCACAACTTGAGGAACTATATTAAAGGGTCGCGGCATTAGGAAGGTTGAGACCCACTGCTCTAAGGGTTTGTAACACTGCACATGGCCAATTTTTTAAAAATAAATATGAGATCTTTTTTTAAAAAAATGGGCATGAGCATTGTTAATGTATTTTATAAGCAGCATGGTTATTTAAACATTTTCCACGCTAGCTATGCTACAGTTCTGGCTTAAGTTGTACCCATTTTTCCATTTTAATGCAACTATAAGTAGCCACATTTAAGATTATTAGTAGGAATGAGATATCTAAGAATGAAAGTACAGTCAAAATATTCCATGTTAGTTACATGACTTTCTTGGAAGCAGTAACCAAGTATATAGGTAGAGAATTCCTTTGTTAGTTAGCTCCAAGTAGGTGGCGGTTGGACTTTCAGAAATACTTTTTAGTTCCAATATGCATGTTCAAATATTGAACTGAAATCTGTTAAATCCATATATTGGTATTTTTCCCTCTTCTATTTGATTGTGTTTTTGGAGACTGAACAAGTTCCTGCAGGTTGGGAAGGATTTCCCTTCCTAGGGCTGAGAGAAAGTGACTGGCCCAAGGTCTCTCAGCTGGTTTTATACCTAAGGCAGGACAAGAACGGACAAGTTCCTGCTTTCTAGCCTGGTGTTTTAACCACTACACCAAATTGGCTCTCATGGACATAATAGGCATTGCCAAAATACTGGTGCTCTGTAACTTTTTAAAAAGTAGCACTGTCTGAACATTGCCTGAAAAGTAGGGCCATTCTGCATTTCAAATTTGGAGGCAAAAAGATGCTTCAGAGCAGCATGTTTGCTCATGGAGCCCCTTTCTACAGCTCTTTAAAGCAGCTACGTCTTTTTCTGGATGCTGTACATGTTTGCCTTGACATCCAAAGTATTGCAAAACTCTCCAGTTCAATTGTTTTAAGATGTTCTCTCATCCTAGTCCCATTTAGTGGAAGCAATTAATAGCGTTCAGCCTTCAAAACAATGATACCATACTATATAGGAGGATAGCAGGTAATGGAAAATCATGACTCGGGTCAATCCAACTAGTAGTGGGTGAAAGTGGTAGAAGTTCAATGGAATAGAGACCATTTTACCTTTCTGGATTTTGAATATGCTTTGTATGGAAATTGCAGTCCCTGTCAGAATAAACAAGCCACATGTTAACTGTCCCATCCTGCTTGCTATTAACTGAACTTTAATATATTTTTAAAAACAATGCCCGTATTCCTAGTAACTGCAGGAAACGTACTTTACTTGGTAGGCATTATAAGAGTATTTATTGTTTTCCGGGGGGGGGGGAATCCCTCACTTTAACATACAAGCCTAGAATTCCCAGATAACTTCCCATCAAAGTATTCATCATGGTTGACTCTGCTTAAATTTTGAGATTGTCTAAAGTTGCTGAGACAACTATTAACCTTTTAGGCCATTACTATCTCTTACTGAAAACAGTGATTCAATACCTCACCATGTTGTAAAGCAGGGGTGTCAAACACGTCATGTGCAGGCCATATCCACCCCAGTTCCAGAAATGGGGAAAACATCACAAAACATGTGATGGCAACATGATGCAGCAAGTTTGACACCCGTGTTATAAAGCGCTATCACAAGTGCTGCTGAAATATCATTCTAAATCCTCACAAATGAGATTGTGTAGATAGTATATGGGGAAATAATCATATAGGCCTCTTTGTGGTGTAAGTACTATAAAGAATCAGAGTATCCTGTCTGGCTTGTTTGTCTAATATAGAAGTAGGTAGTGTATACTACCAGGAGTATGTTTGGAATTTTGCGAATATATTATGAGTTCATTCTCGCAGTCAATGGCTGTGTTTATATTTACAAGAATTTATAAATGCCTAATGATGTGAACGTACACCTGCTTTAGTAGACATTTTAAAAATGCATTTAATTCAATCAGCTGGTTTGGCACTTATGTATCAGGTGAGAAAAAACAAGTATGGTCATAGTTTATTCTCCAACAGCATAGTTCCAAAACAGCATCATTTTTGGTACCTAAACCAGATATTCCGTCTCATACAAGTCTTTGGTGGCATCTTTGATAATTAGCCACATGTTAAAACTCAGTGTCTAAAATTAGCTACCCGTGGGGCTATAGAGGTTGTAGACAAATATCCAAGCAGACTGAATTGCTTCTTTGTCAATGGTTAATAGTGTCATTTTCTGATCCATCCTAAGCTTGGCACTTATTTTGAAGACTGTATCTGTTATTGCTGTAAATTTATTATTAGATAATTTATTAAACCTTGTTCCAGGTTTGTGGTCCTTCAAATGCTAATGCACATGTGCAGCTTTTTTAATACAGATTGAGAATTTGAAATGTTATTGAAGAATTGCAAAAAGAATGCAAAAAATACAGCCCAGGGATGATATGCGATTTGCCAGCATACCTTTTGCAGAATAAGCAGAACCAAGACTTCAACCTCATTTTTGTTGGGTTTTGGCAAAATTTGTAAAAAGCACTCTTTAAACCTCATGAGGACTTAAGGCAGAGATGTGAAACTCGCGGCCTGCAGGCCAGATATATCACGTACTGGCCATGCCCCCCCCCCCACCCCCGTTTAGCCAAGGGGAAAAAAATCACTATGTCACATCACATGACGTCACGAGTTTGACACCCGTGACTTAAAGCATCTGTTTGAAATCACCCAAACCTAAAAATCCTGAGCCAAAGGTTATTTATACCTTTAAAAATAGTGTATCATAGATACACTTCAGAAGAATATACTGTATATTTTTCAGAATATCTACAAGATAAACTTGTTTATAGTTAGCCAGTTACATTCCTTTTCAAGAACTCCTAGCATCCATAGTTGATAAGAAGGAATAATCTAAGTTGCTTGTATGAAAACTTACATTGTCCTGTCTATATTTTACTTTATTGATAAATTAGGCAAAATGGAAGACCATGCATCAAATTTAATTCATTTGAAGAAGAAATTAATTTTCCACATATATTTAAATAGCCAGGTTAGTAGTAAATAGTTTTATTTAAATAGAACATAGGTGTGAATTCAGGTTACTTTCCTAACACTGGAAAATAGTGTTCTTTTGATTGATGGTGCGTGCTTGACGTCTTGAAATCTTCAGAGGGCAATAATTTTACACCTGAGTCAATAAAAATTCAAAGAAAGATAAATAAGTATCCTACTATGGTAACTACAAATTCTTAAATCAGATTTTGAGTTTCCAAACTACTACTGATAGCATGATTATTAGCTTATGCATAGTTTTGAAATGAAAATGTTTAGTTTTTAATTGTGTTTGGCTATAACTACATTAATATTCTGTAATCTGCATAGATGCCTAAAACAAAGAATATACTGGTTCTTTCAACAGTTTTCCTCTCTTACTTTATAGAGTATTTTTACATTTAGTGTATCTTTGTATTGGATTATTGTCAGATTTATTTTTTAATTATGGATAAGAAAATTCATGGAAAATCATGGAAAATTCATATTAATCTCTTGATTTTTTTCAAGTTGGCAGTGTTCCAACAATTCAGAGCTCAGAATCTTATAGTTAATTACTAAGAGGCTCCAATACTCAAAATCTGATGGGAGTTCCAGTCACAGGAAACTTAAGAGTTTCCTGCTGACATTAGTTGAAAAAATTGTTCCGATTTGAATCTCTTATTGAAAAAGCATATTGCCTCCTCAACAAGCAATATGCAGACACTTTCATTTATTGGTTCTCCCAATATTTCTCGTTTATATTCTTAAAAATGATTGAGGACATGTACAGTATCAATATGTATTCTATTAGAAATTAAAACTGAGAAATGTTAAAATATTTTGACTCCACAGAACCCCTAAAAGAGCCCCAGGGACCCCCAGGTGTCTTCGGACCATACTTTGAGAACTGACACTATGTCATTCAAAATATTACCGCAGTACAGCCTGCTGGTTGGGGAATTCTGGCCTTGAAATTGCCGTAATTGAGAAATACTGGATGATAGGCACTCATCTTTTCAACATTTGTTTCAAACAGCATATTTCCCCTATGGAATCTTAATGTTTTGTAGTTGCGTGTTTTAAATAGTGTCAGCCAATTTCTATGTCAGTATTTATAAGACCCTGGCACAAATCTTAAAGCACCCAAAAGCACCCAAACTGTTCTTCGCTAATGTTTTTCTTGCAGACGTGTGCCACTGGTTACGAAAATGGCTGGTGTTTGTGAACTGGATTAAAGTAACATGGTAACAAGACAAAAGAACATGCAGGGAATGCACAGATGTATTGAAGCCTGGCAAACTAGCTCAACAGATTTTTGCATATAATATATATATATAATTCTTATATTTGCACAATTGCAGCAACATTATGACTTGTGGGCATGGTAGTACAGTACATGCCAGGGGTCGGCAACCTTAAACACTCAAAAGAGCCACAAAGGTCCTAACCTTGAACCTACGTTCAATTCTGGAGCCAACCAGAAGTCCAGTTACCCTACCATAGTCTCCTACTGCAGCATCCTTTTCCTCTACCTGTCTTAACCAAAAGCCCTGTCAATTGTGGGATCGACTGGCTTCAGGAAGCCACAGCAGAGGGATGAAAGAGCCACATGCGACTCCAGAGCCACAGGTTGCTGATCCCTGACCTATGCATTCTCTGCCTGAAAAATCAAACACCATAACATACCACACCCAAACTCCTAGTCTGCCAATTTTAATTCTAATTTCTTTGCAGCATCCTGAGGATGAGTGGATTTTAACTCTGAATGCTCAGTAATGCATCAGAGAATGGGCAGAAAATTCTTTGAAATCCATACGTCTGAAGTGTATCCAGATCGGGAAATAATGAACTGGCAAGCTGCATAAAATGTTATCTTCTGTGAGATAAATTAATTGGAAATGTGCAACGCAGTTCAAAGGGAATTAATATAAAATAAATATAGTATTAACATATATATTGAATGGCTCAACCTTCTGCTTCAGTAATCCAACAATTTAACGAGAGAGAGATTTTGGAAGTACAATGGGCAATTTTTAGAGTATGAAATGGCTAGACCCAGTTACATCTGGCTACCAGAAAGGCATTTTCTTCTTGTGCAGAAAATCACAGAAGCCTACAGAAGAAATGAACAAATCACTCCTCCCTCCTTCCCACATTCATGGAATTCGGTAAAGTGCAAGTCTGAACCCAGCAAAGTATGTTCAGTTATCTGTGGGACAATACACAGTGAAAAGCTGTAAATACAATGATGGTTTTTTTAAACGAAATAGCATTTTTGAAAAAATTGCTTCAGTATTTTTTATTCCCTTCCTTTAAAAGTACTTGATAAAGTAGACTTTAGGGATTTGAATGGATATTTAAACACATACATACACATACTGGGAGACCAAAACTTGTCGTGTGTGAAGCAGCCAGAAAAAAAATCAATGACAAATTTACATTTAATTTATTTATTAAAATAAGATAATCAGAAGAACCTGGGTTTACAATAAATGTTCTGTCGTCTCAGGAGCAATAAAAACAAATTAAAACCCAAATCAGCGAGGAAAAATCCTGTATATGCCAAATTTCTTTATAGTGCATCTCAGAAAAAAAATGGTTATGTTCCAAACAGTAGAATGACTGCAGAAACATACTGACATTACTTATTTCTTTCTCCTCCCACAAAACTATCATGTCTTACTGAATCCTCCAGGTGCTGCAAAAAGCAAGCCTGAAGTACCCAATAAGTTTCTTATGTTAACTTACGAAGATTGTAGCAAGATTGTGCCAGCTTCAGAGGAGGAGTACTAGTTATAATATACATCTCATCTTAAAATGATTTTTTACTATGTGCAAAATTATTTGTAGTGATGAAACTTTAATCACCAATATTAAGTGATTACGACAAATGCTCGGTTGGGGACACTTCCATGAAGTTGCATTTCCCTCTTCCCTTAGGTCATCTTTACTAATTGGTATTTTAGTTATGATTTCTCCAATCCAGAATGTTCTTAAGGTGTAAGAAAAACAGCACCATTTGCATTGCCTTTTCTCAAATGCTGTTGCTATACAAAAAAATATAAGAGTTTGTTCAGCAGAATGCAAGAGTTGAAACCAGAAAAGTAATACTTTTTTTCCTTTGTCCTTTTTTTTTTTGCATATGGGAAAAAAATAAGGCTCAAGTGCATCTATAAAAAATAGCAATAGAACTTCTTTTTATACAGTCTGTGCACTATTTCCATAAGATAAACTGTAGCAAAAGGCAACATGGAGTTTTGTCCCTGTAGGCTTAGAACAGAAGAAATTCATAGCAGCTCACTCTTAAAATTGGCACCCAGATGAATCCACACTGGCTGTTCAATTCTGTAGATTGAAGCTTTCAAAACATAACTGCTATAAAATAACTGTTATTGGGGAGAACGGTGAAGACTGCACGTGGATCTCCTAGAAAACAGGTAACCTTGTTGAAGTCAATGTGCATGAATTTATGTCCTGGGTATGGGTTGCACGATGCAGAGAAGGCTCTGAAGCACTTCGGTTAATTTTGGGTAAAGAATGTTGCAGCAGTTCAATGGAAGACAATATCTGGAAGACGATGGGGAAAGGAAGCGAGAAATGTTTTTATTTTTTAGAAATCACACATCCCTACAGATTATATTCAGCATGTGAACATTAGAAACATTAACATTATAGATAAACAAAATAAAACATGATGATAATGGGAATAATTTATGAGTTGGTAATTTCGTATACTTTGAAAATTGAAACACTGATCATCATTCATTACAATATAACATGATCACTTTTCAAATCAAAGAGTTCAGTAACAGAGCAGAATTTTTATCTTTTGACTTGCAATTCACAGAATGTACCGTATTTTTCAAAATATAAGATGCACCCTTTTTCCTCTAAAAAGAGGCTGAAAATCTGGATGTGTCTTATACACTGAATACAGCATTTTTTGCCTCCTGAAGCTCTGCCCCTTCACCAAAATGGCCTTGCATAGCCTTATGGAGGCTTTCAGAGAGCTCCTGGGGGCTGGGGAAGGCAGAAATGAGCAAAGAACAGGTTGTTTGTTGCCCCCCAGCCCCCAGCAGCACTCTATAAGCCTCCATAAGACTATGCATGCCTTTTTTTTGCAAAAGAAAGCCTGTTTTTGCAAGAAATTGGCTGTTTTTTTGCTTGTTTTTGCTCCCCCCCCCCCCGAGCACTCTGCAAGCCTCCCCAAGGCTATTCATGTCTTTAAAAGGGGGGGGCGTTTTTGCAAAAAACGGGCCATTTTGGGGAGCTTTGCAGAGTGCAAAAACTTCACCCCCCTTTCAGAAACTTGTTTAGTTAGAATGGTTGATGAGAATTACATTGATCAAGTGCTGTCCCAGCAGAAACGAAGTTTAGGTGCTACAGGTTGTCATCTATTTCCTTCTCCAGCACATGGATAAATGCACCTGGAAACATCTACCTACCAACTCTCTCCCTCCCTCCCTCCCTCCCGTATTTCTCTCTCCCCCTCTATCTACCTACATATCTACCTACCTACTCTCTCTCTCCCCCTACCTATCTACTGTATTTCTCTCTCCCTATTTTTCTCTCTCTATCCGTCTACCTACCAACCTACCTACTCTCTCCCTCTCCCTACCCATTTACTGTGTATATATATATATATATATATATATATATATATATGTATGTATGTATGTATGTATGTATGTATATATATATACACATACATACATACATACATACCTACATACATACATATATCCCTTTATCTACCTACCTACCTAGCTACTCTCTCTCTCCCTGTATTTCTCTCTCTTTCTCTCCCTCTCTATCCCTCTATCTACCTAAATACTTTTTTTTAAAAATTGCCTCTGGGCACGTCTTATACTCTGAAAAATACGGTAAATGCTTTTTTTTCTGATCTTGTTTTATTCAAATGTATCATAAAATTATACTCACCTGTGGAAAAAGAGGTCTCTCTTCCCTCACTTTTTTTACGCAATCCGCTACAAGCCTCTTCATCGCTTTTGGACAGTTTTTGTATAGTTTACTGAGATCAGGCGATGTATAACCACGACCAACCATGAAAATGATCTATGAATAACAAACACATTTTTGTAAAGGTGTATCAACTTTATAAATGTGAACATGTGCATCAAAAAATATAAAGCACTCTTATCAAAAAATAATATTTTTTCACCTGATCTCTGTTGTTAATATGTGAATAGGGTAACTCTCCGGTCATCAATTCATACAGTACTATTCCATAAGAATACACATCTGATTGAAAGGTGAATGGATTGCTATCTTGCATTCGAATTACTTCCGGTGCCTTTAGAAAACATAAAATGATTTTAAAAAAAGACAAATTGTAGCAACCCATCCTAAAGCCCATACTTTTTTTGTCCATACCTCACCACTGACAACCATAACTGTGGACTAGAACAGTGTTAAACTTTGAAAATAATTTTCTAACGCATTTAAATTGGGTCCAAGACCATACATGCATATCCATTCACTGTTACCTTTCAAGATAAGCAACGTTATTCACTGCTTGGAAAACGAATAAAAAGTAGAGGATCAAAAAAAAAAAAATTAAAGCTCTTAGGTTAAAAATAAATAAATCATGAAGCATAACTTAAGGTGAAGGATTTGGGTGTAAACTACTTCATCTTCCTTTTTTTCCCTCTTATGATATCTGTCTGTGACCAGCAAATTAAATTAAGACTGCGGACTTCTAACACAGGATTGTCAAAATAAATATCTGGTGTTGCCTATAGCGTTAGATGAATACAAAAGACTGGAACAAAAGATCTCTTCCCATACCAATCTTCTGCATGGATATAATGGAAGGTTGAAAAAAATATTGTACGTTACTATAGTGAAAGCAGCCTCACATTTTGAAGGCAGGGGTGGGAAGTGTGAAATTATGCATAAATGTAGGCTATGCAGTCTGGACCTGACTCCAAATCAGATATTGAAGCAAAATTATTACTTTGTTTGATGAGCCCTCCACAAACACAAACATACTATTAACACTGCAACATCATCAGAAACCGGGATCTTTCAGAACAAGGAAAATCAGCTGTAATGGAATAGAGAACACTATATTTGGGGGATTATTTTTGCTGTACAAATCTTAATTAATGTTAAAGCAATGATGCCTTATCTAATCATTTTTTCCCCTTTATACTTGAGACCTTACCATCCAGAGAACCGATCCTGTAGGCTGTTCCACCTGTTGAGAACCACTCCATCTGGATTTGACTGTTGCCAAACCAAAGTCTCCTATCTTCACTGTTCGGTCTTCATGAAGAAATATATCTTCACAATTGTTAAGGAACACATCTGGACCATAATTTGAATTACCAAGCACTGTCCCACTTGCAAGTAGGTTCAGCCAATGTGTTTAGGCTATCCATACTGTTAACTGTAATGTTTATAGCAGTTAATGTATTTATAATATCAACTGAAGGAGCCACTTATGTATACTTTCTATACTTCATTTCAGCCTTTCAAAAAAAATAACTACTATTTATGTATGTGTTTTGCTAGATAAAAAGATCAAGATCATTGTTTGCTCCTCTTCCCACCTACAAAAACTCAAGATTTACAAATAGGCCAACAACACTTTTCTTCTTATTACCATCATTTTGATTTGAGAGAAAGGCTAAGGAATAAATTGTGTAATATTGATTGATTGTTTGGCACTCGCTACACTCAACTGATTTATCATTGGATTTATGATATGAACACTTTATTTATTATATGTATTTATAAATATTAATATTTTAACTTCTAGTCAAATTATCTCTTTTTGCAGAGAAGTATTGTCTTAAGGGCACTGTATTTCAAAAATGTACTGCATACGAACACGTCCACAAGTAGGACAAGTCTAACAATTACCGTATTTATCGGCGTATAACACGCACCGGCGTATAACACGCACCCCCCATTTTAACACAAAAATTTGAGTAAAATTTTTTTTCATTAAAAATAAATGACTTGGAAGCTCGGAACTTAATGTTGGATTAAAATTTATAACATTAGAACATGAATTATAACATTAACTCCTCTTAAAAGGCAAATATGAAATGAAAAAACACCTCTTTGAGCAAAAAAACTTAATCAGAATCACTGCTTTTTGGAAAACCAAAAACCTCTTCCTCATCTTCACTCTCTCCCTCTTTTTTCCCTTCCTTCCCCCTTCCTCTTGCCTATCAACTTCATCCTCTTTGTCTTTCTGCTCTTTCCCTCTCTTCCCCTTTTCTTCCTACCTCCTTCCTTCTCCCTCCCTTCTTCTTTTTCTTCCTTTCTTCTTCCATCTTCCTCCTTCTCCTTCCATTCTTTCTCCTTCCATCCATCTTTTCTCCTTCCATCTTCTCCCCCCCTCCCTTCTTCTTTTCCTCCCCCCTCCCTCCTTCCTTCCTCTCCTTCCCTTTCTCACACACAGGAAGGGGAGGGGGGCTATCTAGTCGCTTTCACAGCATAATTTCTTTATCTAACTTTTAAAAAACAGTGTGCAAATCAAACGAGATTTTCGTAACCTGCGAAGCACCAAGTTATATTATGTTGTTACAAATTCGCAGCTACTCCATTCTTTCTGATAGGGAACTACATTTCCCAAGATGCCTCAGGTCCTCAAAGCGCTGAACGCAGCTTTGCAATTGACTCCAGCGAGGCCCGGTAGCCGGAGGCTGGGGTGGTTGTCAGGGCGATGCGGAGCGGACGCGCCGTTTGTTACTGCTTCCAGCAATCAAGACGGAGAAGGGAAGCGACTGAAACGGACGCTGGCCTCGCTCTCCTGCTGCGGCTTCTGTTTCAGTAGGGAAGAAAACTTCCTTTCGCTTCCCGAATTTGACTGGGTCCCGGGGCTTCTGCCGGGTGGCAGAAGCCCGGGAAGCGAAAGGAAGTTTTCTTCCCTATTGAAACAGAAGCCGCAGCAGGAGAGCAGGGCTGCTGCCGGCCGTTTCACCTTGCGCAGCGAATTTGACTGGGTCCCGGGCTTCTGCCACCCGGAGTATCGGCGTATAACACGCAGGCAGGGTTTAAGCTTGCAATTTTAGTTTTAAAACTGCGTGTTATACGCCGATAAATACGGTAGATACAAGCACTTTTCTATTAGGGACTATATGTAATGCTGTATTCTGTGAGACTTTTTATACTAATTTTCAGCCCTAATTAGTATTAAAATACTGAATGAATGCAGAAGAATTCATTTGTTTTGTCAACAGCAGTCATCTTGATCTCACCTAATCACTACCCTTAATTAGCAGTACTAAGCTTTATTGTCTTAAGCGACTACTAGCAATCTCACAAGCAGAAAGGATACTATTTGATTTCATGTCTCTGTGTATTATATTCTTTGCATGCAAGTAGCTATAAATAGAATTAGATAAATTTGAGAAATCTCAACAGCAATAAGCAACTGAAATAATTTCCCCAAACTGTTTTAGACAAACAATTCTATCCATGCAGAATCATTTTCTTTCTCTACAAAGAGAAATATAGGTAGCCCTTAGTTAATGATCACTCATTCAGGAACTGTTTGTAAGTCACTCCTATTCTTATAAGAAAAAATGCTTTTTTTCTCCTCCGGAGCCCAGTTACTCTAAGATCCTGGGCATCTCGTACTAGTAATATCCACCTATCCCACTTGTATGGCGCTGCAGCAGCCACTTTTATATTCTCCCACCCTGGCAGAACCCAATTCCCACTTGACTGCACTTGCGCCATAGCATAGCAGCCACTTGTGAGCTACCTAGATTTGTGATTTCCTGCTGGTTTCCTTTTCTTGTTGGAAGATGGCAGAAAGTTGCAAGCAAGTGCTTGGCTTAACAGCAACCAGAGATTGTGTTAGCCAGATCTCCAGCATCGGTTTTTTTAATGTATGCTTGCTATCAGCTGACATAGTAACGGGGATGGGGGGGGGGGCTTGGTATTTGGGTTTGGGAAGTGAGCTGGTAAGTGAAGGTCCATGTGAACTAAAAGGGAGGTTTGCTCTCAAGAATTACTGTGCTGCAGAGTGGAGTTGTTTACACCCAATCAAGGCCAACTGTCCTAGAACTCCAGGTGAGCGAAAATACCTGAAGAAGAGCTTCACATGATATTATGCAGGACATGGATTGGACATTCAGCTTGGGACCCTGGGGGAAGGGATTTGGGGAAACTTTCATCTTGTATCTTTCGCGCTTTTGAATCAGATCTTCCTTTGCTTTTGCCACTATCATTTCAAACTCAGTAAAAGTACCTCTTATCTACTTCAGTGGAGTTGGGGGTTTTCTTGCTTGGGTTTTGAACGGAGGCAGGCCTGACAGATTGCTATCTGAGGGGTACTTGGTGCTCTTTGAATTTGGTCGTTTTCTTGCAGATGTCTCATTACCCAAACTAGGTAAAATCATTACTAGCACTGATGATGTTACCTAGTTTAGGTAATGAAATGTTTGCAAGAAAACAACCAAGCTCAGAGAGTACCAAGGACTTCTCATTTCAACCCGGAGCTACAAATATTCTCCTTTGTTAGATTGCCATCTCTAAGCGACGCCTGTCATCACAAAAGGCTTTGCCAAAAACTTAAGATAACATTTCCTCTAGAATCATTTTTGTTCCACTGAGCAGTCAATCTCTCAACAACCTCTTAATGCAACAAGGTCTGTTATCATTAAGCCTACTTACTCCATTCCTTGTGCTGTCTGTCTTGCAATATCAATACGCTGTAACATTGGAAACTTTGTTTCCTGAACATGTAGGTGGTTATATAGGCTACTTCCTTCACACCACTGTGTCACAATGGCCAGATTATCTTTAGTCATGTAGCCCATAAATAGTAGAATATTAACATGTCGAGTTTTCCTGCCAGAGACAAATAAGAAAGCATATTCAGATGAAATTTTAAACATCTTAACATCAATAAAAAATGCCAAAAGTCCAGCTTCACATGGGTTATACAATGTAATGCAAAACAAATGTGTAAGATGGATGAACTTCTAAACTCACTCTTTAATATTGACATTTTGTCTTAATTTTGCTATAATTTGAAAACCATATTTTTTTAAGTTCCTTGGGCTGCATGCATTAGTACATGGTAGAACCAAATGGTTCCCCCACCTGCCATGGTCCCTTAATTTGTATAGGGGTAAGTAGTTGTTTATTTCATTGTTTTTTGCTTATATCACACAAAATTTCATATTGTTTTCCATCTACTTAATATCTTCATAAAATCACAGATTAAGAACACAAAAATGTTTATAACAACATTAATACTCCTGCACCTTTAGGAGAAGAAGCGGCAGAACCTGCATGCAGAGTCAAAAGAGGCATTAGCCTAGATAATCTACATAGCCACAAATGAACAATTCCAAATCCCCCCTTGAATTCTGCTGACCCATATCTAATGCCAAGAGAGTTGAATAGATTCCTTCATACAGGGATGATTAATAATGAATCATTTTAATTGGAACTACATGTGTGGTCCTGATCTTTCATGCCCGAGAGTACCAAAATTCAGATCATTTGAAAAGCAGGGCTTTTGGCACAAAGCCCATTATCTGTCACTTCATAAGCACTCGAGACAAATACAGCTCGGGATCAAGCTTTAATGCGGTCTGTTGCCAAGAGATAATACAGCCATTACCAAGGAGAGCATTAAAATTAACTGCCTGGTTATTAACCATCAATCAATACATTTAAAAAATGGTCTTTCAAAGATATTCCTTCTCAATATGGTAAATTAACAGGAAAGTTATGAAACATTTTAACAAACTGAAATATCTCAGAACTGTGCTCCCTAATGAGTAGAGTTCAGTATTTGAAAGAATTATTTCCCATGCTGGAGAGTTCAGTATTTAAAAGACAAGGTGAAAGAAGTATAGCTGCCATCTTTAATTTTCCTGTATGAAAGAAGGTAAATTATATGCTGGGTGGATTAAAAACATTTGAGGCATAGCTATTTAACATTTGAATATTTTAAGAAATTATTTCTGGCCCAATAATGGGTGCCAAACTGAGTCCCTTGACTTTGGAATGGCATCAATTAAAATTTGACTTCAGATAGAAAACATTACCATTGGGTTAC
The DNA here is from genome assembly GCF_009769535.1 of Thamnophis elegans. NCBI lineage: Eukaryota > Metazoa > Chordata > Lepidosauria > Squamata > Natricidae > Thamnophis > Thamnophis elegans. The sequence continues at coordinate 109,451,330 of NC_045542.1, forward strand.
ATTTGTAGAAATATTCATGACCTATGTATATTTCTCCAATCACAGCACAAATTAGGCAGGATAACTAAGGATGACAACTTATACTAACTGATGGAGAAGATATTTGGTAGTTAGAATCTACATATTAGCTATGATGAAATGTAAATATTGCTTAAAGTTTGAAAAATCCACATATTGCTTTATGTTAATACATTTTAAATGTTTTATATATTACCTTAGTTTTTTATCTATCTATCTATCTATCTATCTATCTATCTATCTATCTATCTATCTATCTATCTATCTATCTATCTATCTACCTACCTACCTACCTACCTACCTACCTACCTACCTACCTACCTACCTACCTACCTACACACACATTTTGATGTATTTATTTTATTATTGATAGTTGCTTAGATCTATAAGTGCAATGCATTTTAAACTTCACTACAATCTAAGCAACAATACTGACAGGATAATTTTAAGAAACAATGTTTTCTAATAATAAAATTCTGGAATTTTCTCCATTTTATTTTTAAACAGAAAATTCCAGGAATCTGGAATAAATGCAATATTATATCTAAACTCAAAGCTGTCACTGCACATGTATATTTAGAGCACATTGAACAAAGCATGGTGATTTCAGTGTCTTTATTTTTTGTCCTTAAAATGAAAAAGAACTACCTCCTAGCTTCCCTTAAAATATTTGTTGAAATTATTATATTAACCTTTTTTTTTCATCCTGGAGATCTATCTATGTGGTCATGAAGAATCAACTTTGATTTGATAGAACATAATCAATCAATCAACTTTCTTTTTTTATTCTCCCCACCAACACGTTTCACTGTGTTGAATCCCAGTAATATTTTACCTTAATACAGCTACTTCATTTCTAAAGGCTTGAAATTGTTCTGGGGTTGGATCTACAACCTTTAGGATCTTTACTGCTACATCACCTGCAAAAATAATCAGTAATAACCATAACACCAAAATCAATCATGGAAAAGTCTCAAGTGCAGAATTTTTATGTATATACAAAACAGCTGTTATAGTGAGGGAGAACTTGAAAACAATATGCTACAGTGGAAAGTACAAAGCCAGAAGATTAATTCCTCTGCATCAAGCTATTTCATAAAAAAGTTTACTTTTCGACAGAGATCTCTAAAATGGAACTTTTCAGATTGAAAAGCACAAAAACATTTTTCCCCTCAGAGACAATACCAGTTTGGCTAAAAGCAAAGCGCTTTGAATGAAAAATGCTCCGTTTTTATTTTGAAACAACCCAACTTATCCTGTACGAATAAGCTGTTTTGATTGTTTTTTAAAATGTATTCATGTTCTCCAAATCGTCCCTGTTTTGACATCAAGACATAGTGCTGAAATCTAAATATCCCAAATGACCAAGATGTGCATTTCATATTATAAACAGCTATTTTGCCCTCAAAACAGGTCACTTCAAATTCTAAACAGTTCATATATAAAGTATTTGCAAATTATTAAACATATTATTCTGTTAACTAATATTTAAACAGTTTTAAAACAAAGAATTAATTGATTATATAGAAAAGCATTTGTATTGATCACATCAAGCTATGTGCTTAGAAAAACAGGAATTCCAGAACATCTCACTGTCCACAGGAGAATCATATATACAGGTCAGGAAGCCACAGTACAGACAGAGTATTGTGAGATAGACTGCTTCCAAGTTGGCAAAAAGTGAGACCCAGGTATACTCTGTCCTTATTTATTCAACCTATATGCCAAATATATATTAAGGACAGCTGGATTGGAAGTTGATCATTAAAAACTGGAGGAAAAAAACATCAATAAACCTGCACTATGTCAATGACATTACTCTGATAACCAAAACCGCAAAGAATTTGTAAGCTCCAATGTTAAAGTCAAAGAGCAAAAACCCAGGACAAAAATTAATCTAAAGAAGAATAGACTAATGATAATGAGCATAATAACCAGCCTTAGAATTGAGAATGAAAATACTGAAGTTGTAATTAATTGACCCTAAAAGACAGAAGCTATCAACAATAAAGAAACATTTTTTAAAAAATGCAGAGACTAACACTTGTAGAGCAGGAATGAAGGCACTGGGAAAAGATATTTAGATGCTGTGATGTGTTTATAACTACAAAAATTAGAACAGGGCAAGCAATGATATACCCTGTGATAGAACAGGGATCCCCAACCCCCCAGGTTGCATCCCACTAGCAGGTCATGGCCTATACGGAACCAGGTTGCAGGAGAGGTGGGCTGGCATATATGCACATGCAGTTCAACTCACCCAAGCGGTGGGCTGGCACACAAGTGTGTACAGCTCAACTTGTAGTCGAACTGCGTGTGCGTGCGCATGCACTCTGGCCCACTGCTCACAGGAGTTGAGCTGCAGAAATATGCATGACGGCTCACCATTCATGTGGCCCAGTTCTCCTCTCCCACCCCACTCAGCTGGGCCGCCAAGCTGCAAAGGTTGGGGCACCACTGACATAGAACATTCCCTGTTCTATGGAAGTAAAAATTGAACTTTGAAGAAGTTGGTAAGAATATGGACACTTTTGAACTTGGGAATCTTCTGAAGACTTCTGAGAATACAGTGGTCATCATGGGAAAAATATGTGACTACAAAATCCATCTATGTAGCTACTAAGACTCAACACCAACTTGATGGTATGTAGTCAATCAAAAGTTAAAGAACAAAGCTATACATAGTAAATGATTGCATAAAAAAGACAAATAACATAAATCTCTGCAGACGGTATGCTTCCTATTCTTAAAATCTGAACAGAGACAAACATCAGTTATGCTTAAAATAATATACAGATCAGAGTGCAAAGATCTCCAGTGGTTACATAACCCAAAGGTTCTTTCAGTTTGTGAAGCAGCAACTTTCTCCCCTTCCCTCCCTCACTCTGAATGCTGCCAGCCAACACTCTTAAAATATAGAAAATTCTCAGAACAAGTTGCATAATGGCCCAGGGGTCTATTCAATTAAAAAGAAGCAGTAGGAGGTCTCACGCAGAATACCCAAGCACACGGGGGCTATTAAGCAGCTCTTTGGATCCTTGCCACTGTTTCAAATGCTGTATTCCTGGAAACTGTCCCAGTCTTAAAAGGTTCAAACAATAGCATATATACTTTCCCTTCATCCGAGTAATGGAAAGGATGTGTTGAAGCACAATTTTTATGAAGGAAAATGTCAATAATTATCTTTGCCACTTTGAGCAGGGAAGCCTCCTCTAGCAAGTATAATGCATAGCTAAGACTTCTTCTCAATATGAAGCTGGGCCAAACCAGCAGTTCCATTTTCTCCTGGTCTTTTCTGCTGTGGTTTCGGCAAAAATTAGATGCTCTTATTTAAAGATGGCAAGCATCAAACCTGACGGGATACATCTAACAGCTCTTTTTGAAAGTCTGCCCAAAGAAGAGTCTTACTTACAGTCTTTAGCCAGGCAAAAATTCCCATAAAACAATTCAGTATTAAATATTCAAACTACAAATTCAGAAAACCTACAAGGATCTTGTATTGACAATATAAGATTGGAAAGTCAAAATTGGAGAACATGCAGCAATGGAAAATCTATCTGCATATTTGGAACAGAAGCTAACTAAATTCAAGAAGAAATGGCTCCCTTGCATGCATCATATCATATAGAAACTCGAATTTAGTCACTTAAATATGGTTTCTGAAGGAAAAGAGAAATTGCCTTAAACAATTAAAATGAATCAAACAGACATGAGCAATAATCATAGTAGTTTAAAGTACAGTATAAAAGTACTTAAGTAGCAATCAGTCGGGGTGGGAGAACAAAAGAATGGCTTGAATGCTTCTAAAAACACTTGTCCTTTTTTATAGTCTTCATCTTAATTTTTATATTATAATATTTTATTATATTAAAGCACTTTTGAATTCTCACTTCAATTCTCACGTCAGTATAAAGTTTATGCAAGAGCAGCATTAATATGAATTTACATGAAGTCCAACAACAGTACGGATGAAAGCAATTATACTGCTATGTACGTACTTAGATGTATCTATTTATTGCCTTCTCCCTTTTTTCTTTTATTTTTCCTATTGTTTTTATTTAACTTTTTTAAAATATAAAAAAGAAAATAAAAAACAGTGAGAAAACAACTTAAGATCTCTGCAAACATTAAAACCATCTATATTTGAAAAGGCTATGGCATATATTTGATAAAGTTAAATGCTTGGGGAGCATTTCGTTACACTTTTAAGTTAGCAAAGTAGTTCTTCTAGTCTATCAAATCTAGCTCATTTTTATTTTGGCCAAATAAGAAATAATCTTTCCTTTTGGGAAGGATTTGGGTCTTGTTGCCCTTAGAATAATATATCTACAATGGGTTTGGAAAAGAAAGTTGAGATAACAGAGAATAATGCAATCGATCTAGATATTCTGCACTACTGACCTAAAACTAATTAAAATTTGATCATAGGAAAACAAACTAACCAGCTCTCCTGTGTTTTCTATCAATAAATTTTTAAGCAAAAAGAAACAAATGTAAACCCTATCATGTTATCTTGTTTTTAACCTTAGTTAAAGTGCTTGAGAAACCAATTTAGACTATGTCGTAGGTTCATGAATTGTGAACACCCATTAGCCTATTTAGTCTGTCGTATGCCATTCAATTTATTCTGCAGTAGACATCTGATGCTGCCCTGGTTACGTGCTGCACCTTAGATGAATCCTTAAATAGAAATTTTCCAGTTATGAAATGTTGGGATTTCCCCAATCAGCATAAATTGCTGATTAGGAGATAAAAGTATGGTTCAGATTATTAGATACGGACACACTTAAATTGAATTGAAGCAATGAAAACCTGAATTATTTGCATCCTATATAAATATTTGTTCTTTGTCAAGCCAGCTTTTCCTGTAGCAAACTGGCATTCTCCTCAGTAAATGACCTTTATACATGATCACTCTATCCTATGGGTACCAAAACAGGAAAGAAATATACATGTATATTTATTTATTTACAGTCATTCCTTTTCAGAGCATCAGCCAAGTCAAACTCTACCCTATGATGATGCCTGTATCCAGTCACTTTTTCTGATCTTTCTTATTTTGTATCTTTCAACACAATTGAAAGACACAGGCAGTTTGATATACTATTGCATCTTAAAACTACCTCAGTTATGACACATGCACCCCATTACATACACTATTCCCACATTTTAAAAAGATGGTACTGTTATTCCTATTATATATTTCTGGAAGCAATAGCTAATCTGTTATTTGGTAGACCACTCCACTCATCAAAAACATTATTACAATCCTTAGTATTTACTTGTGAATCAAAAATATATCAAAGATATAGAGAGCCAAAAGTGTATTTTATACATACATACATACATACATACATACATACATACATACATACATACATATATTAGTTCAAAAGTTAATGAAAAAATATTGAATAGCTACCATGCCATTTTCCCTTATAAACTGTTCCAAATGAACCTGATCCAACTCTGGTTGAGAGCATCACTTCACTTGCTTCTATTTCCCAATAATAGCTTGAATCCCTCTGTCCACGTGGCCTCTGCAAAACAAGCAAGTATTTCTAGTATAGACAGCGTGATATGGAATCCATGTTTTAAGATTTTATTAAAAGTATATATGAAATGTTTCATGTTACTTGCATATACAACCTGCATTGGCCATACAACATGTGAAGTTGAATTGTGCATTTAAATTCTGACCAGAAAATAGTGTTTAAAAAATGAGGATTACTGTATGTTTCAGAGTATAAAACGCACCAGAGTATAAGACGCACCAAAGTTTTGAAGAAGCAAATTTTTAAAAAAGTAGTAGGTAGATAGAGGGATAGAGAGGGAGAGAAAGAGAGAGAAATACAGTAGGTATGTAGTGAGAGAGAGAATATTAGTTAGTTAGTTAGTTAGTTAGTTAGTTAGTTAGTTAGTTAGTTAGTTAGTTAGGTAGGTAGGTAGGTAGATAGATGATAGGTAGATGACAGATAGATAGAGAGAAATACAGTAGGTAGGTAGGGAGAGGGATAGAGAGAGAGAAATAGAAAGAGAGAGAGAGAGAAATACAGTAGATAGGTAGGGAGAGTGTGTGTGGGGGGGTAGGTAGGTAGGTAGTAGAGGGAGGGAGGGAGGGAGGGAGGGAGAGAGAGAGAGAGAGAGAGAGAGAGAGAGAGAGAGAGAGAGAGAGATACAGTACATAGGTAGGTGTTTCTGCTGGCACAGCACTTGATCAATGTAATTCTTATCAATCGGTTAAAGAGCTTTCTGAAAGGGAAAAAAAAGGTTTTTACACTCTGCAAATCTCCCAAAAAAGGCCCGTTTTTCACAAAAACGGGCTCTGATTTTTTTTTTTTTAAAAAGGCATGAATAGCCTTGGGGGGGGGGCTTGTAGAGTGCTCCTTGGGGGGGGGGGGCAAAAACAAGCAAAAATTGGCCTTTTTCATGAAAATGGACCCGCTCTATGTCCAAAAAATTGCATGCATAGCCTTATGGAAGCTTATAGATTGTTGCTGGGGGCTTGGGGGGTGGCAAAAAAACAGCCCATTTCTGCCCTCCCTAGCCCCCAGGAGCTCTCTGAAAGCCTCCATAAGGGTATGCACAGCCATTTTGGTGAACGTGGCGGGTCTTCGGTAGGCAAAAAATGCTATATTCGCACCCAGTTTTTCGGCCTCTTTTTTGAGGGAAAAAGGTGTGTCTTAGACTCTGAAAAATACGGTAAATCATTAGCTTTATGTTTAGAAATCTATGGATCATCTTATAATTTTGTTCCCAATAAAATGTTTCAAATTACAGAACTCATCTTGCATTCTTCTAAAAATAATACAATTTCATTTCTGTTCCCCTATTCTTTTCTAACTCACTGCATTTTGTCAATTAGCATGAGTTCCCCAAGCTCAAGAGGCTGGAGCATATACTACGGTACCATTACAGTTCTATCATAGAAGGTATGGGAGAATACCTCAAGTACAAATAAGAAAACATTCTATGTTATAAAAGCCCTGTTTTTTTTAATTTGAATAAAGGATGCTAGTGCCCATCCTCTTCCCAATCTCTTCTTTCTTTGAACAGTTATGCAGAGGAAAACTGTATTGAAAGCTTTGGGATTTCATCTGCAAACTTGCAAGCAAAGTTCCAATCAGATATGGTAAAGAGAGAACATCAATTTTGATAAGTTCATTCCTTTTTTCTTTAGAAACTCACATAATATTCAGGTTAGGTCAGAAACATTTAGCTACACGCATATGCAAATCAGACCTGAATGTGCAGATATTTGATGCCTGCATTATATTCATTTCATACAATTGTTTTTTAATACTTACTATTTTTTTTTCTTGCGGATTAGCTCCTGCAGCTCGTTCTCTTTGAGCCGGGACTGGTGTTTTAGGCTGTGACCACCCTGTTGGACTTGTATTGTTGGGGCTTCCCGACATAGCTGGTGGTGAGGCTTCAAATATTTAAAGAAAAAAGTAATAGATTCTAACAATACAGGATTCCTTCACAAGTAAAGATTGTAGACAAGAACTGGCATGAAACCTGCATATATTTATGCAGGTAATCCTCACTTACTGTATATACTCGAGTATAAGCCTAGTTTTTCAGCCCACTTTTTGGGCTGAAAAAAGCCGCCTCGGCTTATACTCGAGTCAGTGAAAAATTTTGCCCGAAATGGAGGAGAAAAAGGGGCGGGGCCATGCCGCTGGGTGACACTCGTGAATGGCCCAGTGCCCCTGTGAGTTTCCCCTCCCTCTGTGTCAGTTTGCCGCGCAGCGCGCACCGCACCATCCCCCCTCCTCATGTTCTAATGTAATGCAGGGCTGTCTACGATTCCCCTTCCTCCCCCTCCTGCCGCTCTGCAACGATTGTCCACCTCCTCCTTGTTATGGCAAGCAGCCACATAGCGATGTCCCACCTCCTCTGGTACAGTGATCCAATGATAGGAATCACTGTGCCGTGTGTCATAGGAGGCGGGACATCGCTCCCGCGGCTGCACAGGACATCATCATCACAGCGGGACATCAGCATCATGAGGTGAGTGAAGTATTTCATTGAATACACCGCTAGTTTACTGTTTTTCTTTGAAATAAATATTCAAAAACATTATTGGTATCTATTTTTATTTTTGAAATTTACCGGTAGCTGCTGCATTTCCCACCCTAGGCTTATACTCGAGTCAATAACTTTTCCAGTTTTTTGTGGTAAAATTAGGTGCCTCGGCTTATATTCGGGTCGGCCTATACTCGAGTATATACGGTAATTGCTGCCCTGTTTAGCAACCATTCACAGTTGTGACGGTGCTCAAAATTACTCAATCCTTGTACATATGATCACTGTAGCGTCCCACAACCATCTGACCACCATTTCTGCATTTCACTGCCAGCTTCTGACAAGCAGACTTAATGACTGCAGTGAAAAGTGATGTTAGTCGGCCAGAGTCACATGATGTCTCGCTTAACTACTGTGTCACTTAGTGACGGAGCTGCCAGTCCCAACTGGGGTTGTTAAGCAAGGACTACCTGTATACACCGCAAAATACAGCAGTTTCTCTTCAGAACATTCTGTCTGACCTGAGTATTCTAGATAGTTTGAGCTTTTCCAAACGTGCCTGTTTCAGGGACACTTTGGAACATTTCCTGTTTCCCAAAATATACATTTGGAAAGGACTAAATCTGGAAAATTTGAAGTAGTCCATTCTGGCAGGAAAATGAAAAAGTTGTGGATTGCTTCATTTCACACTTTTAAGGAGTATCTAAATTACCATATTTTAGTGAACGCACTCACCAGATTCACTGTGACTACGTATAGCATCCTGAAACAAAAGGGAAAAAATACTGTCATTCTTTCAACAATAACTTCTGTGAGAAACAGAACAGAGTAGCCAATGTCTCTGTAAGAGAACCTGACTCAGCAGCTTTGATTTTAGACTTCAAAACATCAGCCAAAACATATGGTGAGAAGGGATATTGGCAATTCAAAGCACAAGGAACCCTAACTGCACTTATGCAGCAATTATGACATGCTTAGCATTCAAAATGAGGCCCAAGTGATTTATTTGCAGTTTATACAGGAATGTCAAAATTGTTATCCGCATTTTTGTGCACTGCTTGTTTACAGGCAATCAAAAAATAAATAAACCAAGAAAAGAAGAACAAATGCATAGGACAGTTTTAATATTTCAAATTCATTTTCCAATAAAATGGTTTTTATTCTAGTATCTAAAGCAGATACTTTGCTGGATCTGTAAAAAAAAGAAATTCAGATGCCCTCCAGCATAGCACTGCTGCAGCTGAGCTGGTTTCTCTTTCTCTTCCTTTATGTTACGCATGCTAGTCTATGTAAACATGCACAACTGTGATCAAACACACATTTGTACTGATCCTCATCTGTCCAATACGGTCCAAATTAATATTTGGATAATTGACAGAAAGATGTACATGCCCAAATACTCCAGAAAAGAATACCCAAGGTCAAAATGTGGGCAAAATAATGGCTTGAATGGCTTGAAGATGATGAATTTGTTTGTCTCAGTAAATTGGGTACAAACCACTCAGATATTTTTTTTTGAAAGATAAGTGGGTGTATAAGTGAATGCAATCCATAAAACAGAAATAGTGAAGGTTCAAATAATTTTCTAATAAAGCTATGAAAAAGTTGAATGGAATCCTGTGTGAGAATTACATAATCTATTCAGTTATAAAACAACATAGGTTGTTATAAAAAAGACAATTGGGAAAAACTTCAGGTCCTAAGAATTGTGTGTAAAACCAGCTTACTTATTGTTTTCATTCTACTTTTTCAAGGCATAAAACCTTGAAACCTGTGTTCCAGATAATCAGCAGAGCTTCTGAAACAGTTCCTGCACATGTGCAAAGGGAAAAGAGCAGGTGTGCACACAAGGTTCACTAAATGATGCCTTAAATCCGTCAGAACTGAAATCAACTTCTTGCAGATTTATGTAGAACACAGGTTGCTTTCTGATTATTTTTTTAAAATCCATTCTATTTCCAGTGAGACATAGAACCAAGGTCCCAAATTGCTAATGCTAAAAATAAATGGCTGTATTTCAGCCATTTTGACATTATGTCTTACTAATTTGAAAAACACTTTCACTTCAGTTATGTATTGTGTGTTCTCTTTTAAAAGAAAAAAATATGCTGAAATCTTACTTTATATAAACCGAACTATGCAGGTTCCCATTCAACTGCTTAGTGAGAATCTATACTGATTCCTCGATAAAAAAGATGACTATTTCTGGCTCTATTTTTGTATATGCATTTAACCAGCAATTGGAAAATATAAGAGGATGACACTGAAATGAAAAAGTTCAGGCTAAGTGGCTATGGGATCTTATTCTATAGTGCTATACTGCAATTGAAATTCTACTAAATAAAAAATAGCCCTGATTTTTGTATTAGGGTCAAGCAAACATGCCACACCAGTACTTCAATATAAAGTTTCAATTAATTCACTCTAATCTGGTCAGCTGTTTTAGCAACTTTGTTAAATGAACCAAGCAAAGGCATCCAGATAATACCTACTCTTCCCCTTAAACAGAATCGTCTGCACCAGGACCTGGGAGAAGCATTCAGGCTGTTATTCTAGTTCAAAGCAATGAGAAATAAGAAAAGAACAGAAGGAGTAGTAAAAAAACAGTTTCCAGCTGCTAAAGATGAAAGAAGTATAGAACAGACTGTGGGGAGAGGGAGAGTTAATGTAGTAGCTAAGCGTAGGTTATACTATCTAAGAACTGCAAGAATTTTAAAACTGATGCAGTTGCCTCACAAAGTTAGCCAAGCAGACCTTCCATAGACCATGAAAGTTCCTGAAAGGGAAGTTTTCAAAATTATTTTCTTGGAGAAATTGGAGAGCAGTAAGATTCCGCTATAAGCCAAACTTGCATGCAAAACGGACCAATGAAAAAGAATTCAAGTATGTTGTGACTTAACAAAACACTTAACTGTATAAGAAAAACACTTGAAAAAACCCAATAATGCAAAATCAAGTAGAATTAAACTAATCAATTACATTTCAATTCTCAAAAATGCCCCCCTAACTTCATTCAATGAAAAATCAAGGGGGAAAAAATCAAAAGTATCACAGACAGACTCCAAGGAAAAATCATGTTCCCATTTTGTTCATCTCAATACTTTAGGAAGCATTTCATTGCTGGTTTCAGCATTTCTAGATGTGAGAACACAACCTATTTTATCTGTTCCAGAAAAGACAGATCAATGCACTGTACATGAATACAAAGAAAAACCCAACACATTCATGCAAATAGGACAAGGAACTCAAAATTCTAACACTGCCATGTCTATAAAAACTTTAAACTTGGTCACTACTACCTGGGGACATTTTTTTATAGAAAAGGCAAATGGCTTTTCCAGAATGAAAATTTGAACAACAGTATTATGCAAGAAAATTTTATTATAACAAGTCTCTGGATATCTTTCATAATCTCTTCCAATGCATTTTAATATTCACATACTTGAAACTTCACCAATATTAACAATATTCCCAAAATCTACATTGGCCACCTAATACCCTGTTATGTAATATCTGCATTGTGAAAATAAAATAAGTATTAATTTTTTTAAAGCTTTTTTAGTACAGTAAGTAAACATTAAATCTAAAATCTTTTGGATCTCAAGCAAACAAACATTTAACAATCTGTGTTTAATTTTATTCATGGCAGCCTTATAATAAGGCAGACTGAACAAACTGCTTTAGATAAAATAAACGGATTCCAAAATATTAAAATACAAGATATTATCATATTTTTCGAAGTATAAGACACACCTTTTTCCCCAAAAAGAGGGTGAAATCTGGGTATGTCTTATATATTGAATACAGCACTTTTGGCTTCCCGAAACCCCGCTCCATGCATCCCATTTTTCACAGAAATTGATATGCAGAGGGTTTGAGAGGCCTACAAAGTGCTCCTGAGGGCTGGGAAGAGCAAAAATGAGTGAAAACGGGCCCGTTTTTCACACAAACAGGGGTGTTTTTGCCCACCCAATCCCCTGGAAGCATTCTGCAAGCCTTCCAAACTCTCTGCACACACCATTTTTTGCAAAAAGAAATGGGCCCATTTTTGCGAAAAAACAGGCTTCCTAGGGGCCGGGAAGGGCAAAATCTTTTTTAAAAAATTTACCTTTTCAAAATCTTGGTGCGTCTTATACTCCAGTGCGTCTTATAGTCCGAAAAATATGGTATCTATTTATTATTCTATTTTTATTCTCAGAAGATGTATTTCCAGATTATTTGTTCAACTGCTAACATTGGAAAGAATAATGTAGCAGCCTTTTTATCTTAGAGAGCATAAATAGCATATTGTTGTGGGTCCTGTGATACAAAAGTTGTTCTTTATTCTACTCAATCAGCTATTGTAAGTACAGTTGTAATACAGTCATAGTTATAAAGTTCAAAATTGGCTCCACTGTTCATTAGTTAGCAGAGATAATAGCACTGAAAAGCTTGATATATTACTTGATTTAACATACATGGCAGCAATAACTTGTTCTTTGAACCTCTAATAGCATAGGCATTTGATAACTTATGTGAGGATGTTGCCTAAGAAATGTTTGAGAAAAGGGTTTTTCTTAGGCCAGGCACACAGTGAATGAACAGCATATAACTTAGTGTAATGATTTAAAAAATCAGAAAAAATACATCTGAATGAAACTACTTAAGAGTTATTAAATAGACATAGTTAGATATTGTAAAATACCAATTAAGTAATAGGGAATAATACCTCAATTATCCGGTTATCCACAGGCATAGTAGTACTGACCATGTGGACATTTGGGGTAGAGGTGGATCTCTGCCTTTGAGAAAGGGAACATTCAGGAGAAGGATTTGTCCCACTGAATGTGAAGACATGAGGTGTAGAATATCTATGTTGAGAACTAAGGAGAGAAAACAAAATTATAGATGCATGCTTTTATATACATATAAAAAATAAATCTTGGGGTACGCAAGATTTTGGATGCATTAACCTGTAAAAATCTATAGAACCTATTTAAGAATAACAAGTTCTCTAGAAATAAAAAGTTATTTTGGAAATGATCACAACTATGATTTTCCCCTTAATCCACTTTAGTTTTTTACACCCGATTCCCAAAACATTCATTCCCAAAACATTAGAGAACCAATTTTAAATTATGGCTTTGAATAATGACCATGCCCCTAAATTGCAGATTTATTCTCAACGATGGAGTATAACTCCAGGTAATTCTCGCCTAACATTTAACTATTTATTCATGACTGCCTTTCCAATTACTTCCCCATCATCTTTTCCTGTCTCTCCCTTTGCTCTTCATCCAGGCCATATGCGGAGGAGCACTGTGGCATTGTCCCACATGCCAGGGGTGAGAACTATGAGTGGCAGACAAGGGGTGGGGCAGTGGTGTGCACTAGGGAGCTTGGACAGATATGCATTATGCATCACTATTAGCTGGACACAAGGACACAAAAAAGGCCTGGCTCTGGTGGCACGAAAGAAGGGCATAGCTGGTAGTGACATGCAGTGTGTTGGGTATGGTAGTGAGTGGGGCGATGTGGCAGATAGTCCGGCACACAAGAGGGCAGAGTTAGGTGGGTGAGGTGGATAAGTGGAAGCACTTATTGCTTTAGATTGAGAGGCAAAGGAATTACTTCTTAACTTATGACAACTGTGCAAAGCTACACTACTTTGCTGGGCAGCCTGAAGTGGTACTGAAGAAATTAATCAATTTGAGATGAAGTATTCTTTCAAAAAAAAAAAAAAACATTTTACACACATGAATTTTGCCCAGAAATTCATAATACTGCTATCTTGTGAAAAACAGTAACAATTTAATATAACTTAAAGGGCCGCTTACTTAACGGGCATCCGAGAGACAGATTCACGTATTCGCCGAGTCATCAAAGGAGGTGCTGAGATACCACTATCACCAATATTTGAATGTGGAAATAATCTAAAATTAAAGCATCCAAAGAAAAAATTACTGAATTCAAGTGATCTTAACTTTTCAACTAGAGCAGTTATGTTTTTTTCCAAAAAGAAAAATCATCTTAGGAAAAATCATAATCAACTGACACAGTATTTAAGTTTAAAAATGCATTCACATGATACGCTATGTCATAACTAGAAGGTATTATATAAACCATGGTTAAGCAAAGTATGATTTAGCACAATAAACTAAGAATTCTTTTATTAATATAATATTTTCTCATTTTTTCTTGATAGCATTGTATCTTAGGTAAGGGAATAAGAATTGTTATGTTCCGTTTCTCATTTATCTTGAGAACCAGTTTTTATAAACAATTAAAATTATACATTTGAACAGTAATATAGACAAACTGTTCTAGCGCCCGGACAAGAAAACCACATGGGCATTCACAACCAGAAAATATCAATATGATACTGAAAAGACAAGCCACTCTTATTAGATCACTAATAAACTCCTGGAGAAGAGGATATTGCAAGTACATCAGTATTTATTGTGTGGTCCGATTAAAGCCAAAAGGATATGGCCAGAGGCAAAAGAAAAAGTTTAGTGCTAAAAAGATATGTGTGCCATTGGTATGTGGAATGTCACAACCATGAACCAAAGCAAACTTGATGTTATCAGAGCAATGGTAACAAGACTGAACACTGAATTCTGGGAATCATCACATTAAAATTTACTAGAATAATACTCCATACAATCAAATATTCTACTGCATGATCCAAATCTATGCTCCAGCCACAGGTGCAGAGGTAGCAAACATTCTATGTTAACACAAAACCAAAAAGAGATGTCACGTTCATTAAAAATGACTGGAATGCCGAAATTGAAAGTAATACAGTATCTGGAATAATGGGGAAATTTAGCCTCAAACAAAGGGGAACAAAAGAGTTCTACCCAAGAAAAAAAATGAATGTTTATACCAATATTTTCATTCCCACAACCTAAAATACTATTAGAAAACTATAAGACCTCAGCATCTCAGAGTAATATCTTATTATGGTTATGAGATGAAAAATAGGCTTAAGGGATTTAATTGATAAAAAGAATGCTTGAAGAATAGCGAGATGAAATTTGTGACGTGATTACAGATCAAACAGACAAAACTACCCCAAAATGCAGAGGCAATAGTTATTTGACACATTTAAAATAGCAGAAGATAGAAAACAAGAGAAAATTTTACCTAACTAAATGCTGAGTTCCAGAGAACAGCACAAAGAGATAAGGGTTATTTAATAAATAGTGATCCCCAAATGGAGGATAAAAATGGAAAAGACAAGAGATTTTAGTAACAAAATTACTAAAAATGAAGGAAAACTTTTAAACAAAGATGGGCATAATAAAATAAAAATAAAAAAGGCAAAGATCTACTGGAAAAAGAAAATATAAAGAAAAATTAGTCCAAACATATGAAGAACTATAGAAAATATCCAAAAATAAAAGATACAAAAGTTTGATTACTGAATTGGAGCCAGAAATTTTGGAAAGTGAATTTAAATGGGTTTTAGAAAATAATAACAATTAAGCTGCAGACATTGGTAAAATAACAATCAAAAATAGTTAAAATTTGTAAAAAAATGATGCAGTGAAGAGCTATAGATGACTTTAACCGGTTATCAAAAGCGCAGCAATAACCAAAGATTGAGAAATATCTATTTATCTTCCAATTTTGAAAAAAGAACAATCTATAGAATTTCACACTACAATACTGAACAATTGCACATATCTCACATGCCAATAGGATAATGATTTTACAGTCCAGATTTCAATAATAGAGAGAAGATGAACTGCCAGATGAACATGCTGGATTCAGAACTAAAAGGCATCCAGGATCATATTGCTAAGATCTGATGGATAATTTTAAAAAAGCAAGAGAATTCCAAAAAGTTACTTATATTTTCCCTATTAATTATACAAAGACTTTTGTGTGTGAAGATTCCAACTAATTATAAATAGCCCTTAAAACATGGGGGGGGGGTACCTTCTCCAACTCATTTATCTTTTGAAGTATTTTTATGATGACCAAGAAACTACAGTACAAGTAAAATATGGAGTAAAATAAAGCTGCCTGCTACTTGAAAGAAAGAAGGAAGACCGAAACCAAATGTTAAAGTGCAGAGATATCGAATTGGCCACAAAGATACGTAACAAAGGTACAAACCAAGGCCTTGACTTTCCCAGTGGTAAAACACTACTCTGAAAGCTGGACCACCAGAAAGATGGAATGAAGAAATGCTTCTCTACTATAGTTGCTAGAGAAAATTGTTTAGATTACCTTGGAATACAAGACCTACATTCAGTGAAAGATAAATTAAAACCATATTATTTATTGAGAGCACTAATAATGAAGCTAAAGCTTAAATACTTTGTATACAGAATGAGGAAATCTCTAGAGGAGACCTGAGGCCTAGGAAAAAAAGACAATTAGGGGGAAAGGGATCAGATGGTTAGATACTATAACCAGTGGTGGGTTTCAAAAAATTTTACTACCGGTTCTGTCGGCGTGGCTTATTTTTTGGGTGTGGCTTGGTAGTCATGTGACCGGGTAGGAGTGGTTTGGCAGTCATGTGACTGGATGGGCATGGCAAATTTAGCCGTCCATTTTGCCAATTTAGCAGACCATTAAGCAATACACAGCAGCCCTCTTTTCTATTCTTTTTAATGCTGCATTTGCTCTTGGTTGTTTTTTTTTACTAGGGAGGAGAGGTTGGCAATGCCTGGGGATTTCTGGGAATTTCTCCTCTGTATTAGAGACACTAAAAAAATCAAAATGATATAAGGTTTCCTGCTGCAGCAGGGGGTTGAACTAGATAACCTCTGAGGTCCCTTCCAGCCCTGGATTGCTGTGCTGTTTCAAAGCATCCTCTGAAGCTGCGTCTAATGCCAGGTTTGTGGTCCTTCCTTCCTATCTTTTTTCTCTCCCTCCCTCCCTGTATCCCGCCATCCATATCACATTCACTTTCCCTTCCCTTTTTCTCCCTTCCCTCCCTCTCTCCTTTCCATTATTGATTACTTAGCCTGAGCAAGAATAGCTAGCCGCACTTTCAATAAGCTCTCAACTTCATGCCAGAGGTCTTCAAACTTGGCAACTTTAAAACATGTGGACTTCAACTCCAGCAAAGCTGAATTCTGGGAGTTGAAGTCCATAAGTCTTAAAGTTGCCAAGTTTGCAGACCCCTGCTCCATGCACTTGGGGATCCCCAAATGGTGAGGATTTCTTCCTTTCTTCCTCTCTTGAAGTGTGTTTCCCCCCCCCCCCGCTTTTGCTCCCAGGGGGCTTCAGGGAGGCTTGCTAGCCCCCCACCCCAAGCTCTATTTTGGGCCTAGTAGGCCTCCCTGAAGCTGCTGGGAGCCAAAATGGGTGCCCCCCTCACTACCTCTATGCTCTATTTGGGGCCTTGCAAACCTCCCCAAATCCTGCTGGGAGCCAAAATGGGGCTGGTGGGGATCCTGGAAGGGGTGGGGGAAAGGAAGGTTGTGAGCCCGGTGGGAGGGGCACAGCAAGCTCTGAGGGTGGGCTAGAGAGACTTACCTGTAGGCAGGAGGAGGAGGCAGCTCAGTTGGGGCGCAGGGCAGGTACCATGTGGCAGCTTAGGCAGGAAAGCCACTCAGGAGGTGAGGAGTGACTGGGTGGGCAGGGCATTTGCACTTAAATGGTCTGCGCATGCACACAACAGTAAAAAAGGGGGGGATTACATTTTTCCATGAAGATTGTTCTGTGCACGTGCAGAACAGAAAACCAAGATGGTGGCGCCACCAAGGATAGTACGGTCACGTGTCTGCTGGAGTTACTACCTATTCGCCCGAACCGGACTGGACCAGTAGGAACCCACCTCTGACTATAACTGATGACACAAATATGAGGTTATGAGAACTCAAAGAAAGAGTTACTGACAGCTGATAATGGTGAAATGATAGCATCAAGTTGGAAGTGACTGACAAAAGGAATACGCAAGATTTTGGATGCAAACAACTTTGAATTTGAGGCGCTCCCATTTTCAGTCCAAAACAGTTACTTTAAAACATGCTATTTTGGGTTCAAAGGGGAAATATTATCAAAATGCTTGAAACCACACATAATGAATGCAGAACAGCCATTCTGAACGCAAAGCAAGTCATTTTGATTTTAAATGCTTTTGCAGATTCTTTGCAGAAATGTGTAAATTGTCATTCTATTACAAGAATTATATTAGCTTAATAGAGATTTTTAATATAATGTCAGAACTAGTACAAGAAATAAACTAGCAAGGAAAAGAGTACAAAATTAGCAAAGACAAAGGACTAGTAAACCTGCTTACTCACTGCTTTAATTATTGTTTACTGAGCAAATTACATTTGGTTTAGCTAAAACATGGAAATCCATATATATCACAATTTCTAAACCACCATGGTTGGATTCACCACACCAAAATCAAATAAAACACATTTTGGTTTTCCGCGATGGCCGAATCAGACTATAAAATAAAAGTAATTACAATAAAAAGTTGTTTTTAGATTCTATATTAAGTACTTCGCTTTGCATCTTTGAGCAACACAACCCACTATAAATTTAGCTGTAAAGTTGCAGCAGTGAGTGAAATGACAAAGATTCTAAACAAACAGGAGGGGCAGCTAATTTTACAAATACTTTTCCCCATTCCTGATATTACCTGTTGAAACAAGCACCAGAATTAATAACAAAAGAAAAACAAACAACTGAGTACTTTAGGGAAACTGCACTGGCAACAAACACAGACCAAAGCCTAGCTCCTGCCAGGTGTACTAAGGACAAATAAAAAATACAAAAGATGTAGCTAGATGATTAAAATAACATGCACACAGTTACTGCAGATCAAGTCACAGATGGAGGCATTAGATAGGAACTAGGCAAATTGAAATGATAATAGCAAACAAAGTAGTTCAACCTTTCAAAAAAATTCCTTGCAACTTTTACATAGTTTAGGAAAGAATCATCAATCAACCAGGCAATTCTTCAATAATAGGGTGGCCGTATTTTTTTTTTTTTTTTAGCAATCAGGATTCTGCATTATTTCAACAAGTAGAATTACTTCTATCCCAGATCCTCAAAAGTCCTTACAAGAGTTGCCGGATATTGCTCCAGTCCACACACATAGTTGGAACTTTTGTGCTGCAGTGCTCATGGAATTTGTAACCACAGGTTTGACATCGGAATCCATTTAGTAAAAACTTCTGACAGATGTCACAGTATGCAAGCTTCAGAAATGTTTTCCGTGCCTGGAAAATAATTGCAATTGTTTGTCATTTATGTTGCCAATTACAAAGAGAAAAAAACTTTCAATAAATGTGTTTTCAAAAACTAACTTTAGTTTATATTTTCAAATTGCTTCAGTACATTTTCATGGGCATTCAGTTTTTATAATTCTAAGGATCATGATCAAATGTTAATAAGCACACAGAAACAAGTACATGCTCAAACAGGTTTCTCTCTGTTTGTATGTATGATATCACATGGAGAATTCTCAAATTGTCCTTTAATTACTCTCCCTCCCCCCCCCAAAAAAAACAAGTACATATTGCATTTGCTAAGAGTTATCTTTTCTTCTCACTATGTACCATATCAATTTCAAAGATTCTTTGAAGTTCAACATACCCAAAAGGACAGAAGTTTCAGAAAGGCTAACCCATGCTAAATTTACAGATGGGTTAAAAAAATACTTTGGAGTATCTTTATATATCCTAGCCCAATGCCTGCATTACTAAATGAAAAGACAAAAGGATCGTGAAATTGTGTTCCAATTTTTGTACACTGATGACAAGGGCTTTTACATCATATAGAGAACTACACATTTCATACAGAGGACTGCATGAAGCAACGTTTAGAGCAGTGGTTCTCAACCTTCCCAATGCTGCGACCCTTTAATACAGTTCCTCATGTTGTGGTAACCCCCAACAATAAAATTGGTGTATCGGTTCCCAAGACCGTCAAAAATATGTATTTTCCGATGGTCTTTGGCGACCCCTGTGAAAGGGTCGTTCGATCCCAAAAGGGTCCCGACCCACAGGTTGAGAACCACTGGTTTAGAGTCTTTTTTTACATTTTTCTCACCAATTTTCAGAAGTTTCAGAAAAAAGAGCTGAAGCTGGCATGTCCCCTGCTCCCTCCATACTTTCATTTTGTAATACCTGTACTTGATTAGTGAGAATGTTCTATTACAATCATTAGGCCAAGATTGGAAGAAGCATTAAGCACAGCAACGATCCAAGTGCATACAGGATCATAACATAAATTAGAGTATTTTTTGCTTCTTTCTTCATGCAAGAAAAGGAAGGTCAGAATATCTTTGACTACTACATATTTACGTATATATGTACCAGGAGAACCTGTTCACAAATTTGCTGCTAAGATCTATAGAGGAGCATGAAGAATGGAAAAATCACTAAATGGTTAAGAAAATTAGTTTGTGTTATTTACATTAATTAATAAAAAAATAATTTTCTAACAATATAGGCATTGATGCACAGATCAGAGGAGGGACTGTACTTTACCCCTGGCTACTTTGGGTATAAAATCCATCTACAACTACACTTGTGACCATTTTAATGGACATTTAGAAAGGAGAGGTTTTAAACTACACTTGGTAATTCTTAATCTTGCAAGGGAAAATGTCAAATGCAAACAAGAAAAAAACTGTAGAAAAGAAAAGGACAATATACTACAAGACTAATGAACAAAACTGTTTTATATTAATATTGGAAAAATCAGAAAACTCAACTATATTGTAGCTTTCTGATTTACATGTTTATTTTGTGAGAAGACAAAATAAAGGATAAAGTCTGTATAGAAATCTAGCAGCATTAGATAAAGCATTTCCATAAAGCATTTCCAGTTCTTCTATACATACAAAAGATTAACATACGAAGTTATGTGTTGTGAGTGGAACATGATCAAGGAAGTCAACTTGTAACTCTTCTCCAATCAAGGATGCAGCATCTGTACTCCAATCCAATCGTGCTTTTTTACTAAAAAAAAAAAAAAAAACCTCTCTTAAATATCTGCAAGTATTCACTTTCCAAAGAATTATGGGAAAAAATTATTTGGAAACATCATTTATTTCATATAATTGTTAGTTAGAAGCAGAACTACCTTAAGATACATGTGAAAATGTATTTTACTTTCTAGGCTGATTCAAAACTTGCAAGCAATAAGTTAGTATTATAATTGTTCATGGAGGCCAAGAGTGGCACATGATAAACTCGATTTCATTGAGGGCTGCATCAGAGTTATGTTTGACCTGGGGGGGGGGGGCAGCTTGACATCACTCTTGTTGGGGGCACCTGCCAGTGAAAACCAACTCCTAAGCTCAGTTTTCGGCTGTGATGGCCTCTTGCAACCCTCTGTCAGCAAAAACAGGTTGGGAGCACCTTCCACAGCCCTCGCGAGCTCTGTTTTCAGCTGTGATGGCCTCCTGCAACCCTCTGTCAGTGAAAACAGAATGCCTCCTGCAGCCCTCACAAGCTCAGGTTTCAGCTGTGATGGCCTCCTGCAGCCCTCTGTCAGCGAAAATAGAGGTTGGGAGTGCCTCCCGCAGCCCTCGTGAGCACAATTTTCAACTGTGATGGCCTCCTACAACCCTCTACCAGCGAAGATGGAGGGCCACATGTGGGACGGTCCTTCAATGTTTCCAGGGTAGCCCCGCTGGCCAGATCTAAGCACCCTGTGAGCCAGATTCAGTCCCCAGGCCTTGAGTTTGACACCCCTGCCCTTGAACCTTAAGTTATCTGGAATTTACATGTTCAGGAGAAGAAAGCAAACTGACATCATCCATGATTTGGGCTTAATGTGGCCTTCAGTATAAGCCTTAGAAGGACTGACATCCTCCCCAGCAGCTTTGTATAGAATTATGTGATCTCATCCTATAGAAAGCAAAAGAATATCTAAAGTGAGAATCATAGCTGATTTATAGAAGAAGGAAAAAGTCCTGTTTTAAGAGAAGAATCTGCAGCTGCTACATGAAATGAAATATAGTAAATATTATCTTAAATAATCTCATGGGATGAAATTATTTATATTCAATTTAATTCCAATACTTACCCTTTGTGTTCAGTAGGTAACTGAAAAACAGCACAGCATTCTGGCTGCAGACCTCTAACTTTGAGTGCTTTCATAAGACAGTCATGAAGAGTCATTCCATTACGTACATTTACCTGTTAAGCACAAAATAAAGTTTTTCTATTTCTAAAAATATAAATAATTTATCTTCTTAATCTTCATATTTCAATTATAGAACAATTATTCTTAAATTCTACAAACTCAATTTGTTAGACGATAGCCAGATATCTTAAATGTTGGTAAACTCGTAAGGTCAATGCAGTGAATAGAACTGAAAATTCATCTCCTTACTATTGTCAATTTTCTTTCTTTCTTTCTTTCTTTGGCATCTCTCCCTGTAACTCTGTATAGTTTTACATTGGAAAAACTAAATGCAAAATGCATTAAAGATATTGACTTCTGACCACAATTGGGACCAGAATTTCTATTGCTGAGCAATAGAAATTTTTGAATGAGTTACCCCTGATTTTACAGCCTTTTTTGTCATTGTTAAATTAATCACTGCAGTCATTAAGTGAATCCAGTTTCCCCAATGACTTTGCTTATCGGAAGTTGTCAGGGAAGATCGCAAATGGCGATTATGTGACCCTGGGACACTGCAATCATTGTATATTCATGTTGGTTGCCAAACATCCAAATTTTAATTACGTGTCCATGGGGATGCTGCGAACACCAGTCAAAAATCAATTTTTTTCAGTGCCGTTGTAACTTTGAATGGTCACTAAAATAATTCTTGCAAGTTGAGGACTACCTGTAATTACAATATAGCAGCAACTCTAGGAGAGATTTACTTCTCAAGGGAGACACACATACTGTCCATTATGTTTGTTAGGGGTGCAGTTGCATTGGTACTAAAGCTGCATTCATTGATTGTTCTTGTATCTAATTATTTTTGCAGGCTGGAACCAGGATGAATTGGAGGAAGAAACTGAACAGAGATAGAACATTAGAGATAAAACATTATTTGATTGGGAGATAAGAGTCGATGTAGCCAGACTTTTGCAGAGCTGTAGTAACTATAGGGATTACTTGTACCTGGATATTGATGAGTCCAACTTATTTTTAATCCTTGAGGAATTCCAGTCACACAAAGTGACCATGTTATTTGAAGACTGGTTTATCAACTTTGCCTAGCCCCAGAGATACAGTTCTTGTGGCATCTGCCTCAGTTCCATCATATCTGGATTACTGCAGTATACTCTACCAACATCAACTTCAAACAATACTTGAAAACTACAACTGGGTCAAAATGTAGGAGCCCAATTGTTAACAGACACTGCACTGAGAATGTAGGTCTGATCTTCTGAAATAGCTACTGTGTTTTTCAATTTGTTTCCAGGCTACAATTCACACTGCTACAGATGATCTCCAAAATCCTAAATGGCTTAGCATCAATACATTTAAATGAACCTCTTTTTCAATCTGGACTCAATGCTTGGTCGCATTGACCGATGATCTCTGGAGAGCCAGAGATGGAGGCCATGCGTCCATCCTGGTTCTCCTTGACCTCTCGGCGGCTTTCGATACCATCGACCATGGTATCCTTCTGCGACGACTGCGGGAGGTGGGGGTGGGAGGCACTGTTTTGCAGTGGTTCTCCTCCTACCTCTCGGACAGGTCGCAGTCGGTGTTGGTCGGGGGGCAGAGATCGTCCCTGAGGCCCCTAACATATGGGGTGCCGCAGGGTTCGGTCTTATCCCCCCTACTATTTAACATATACATGAAACCGCTGGCCGAGATCATTCGGAGGCACGGGATAAAATACCATCAATACGCGGACGATACTCAATTGTATCTGTCCACCCCGTGCCAACTCAATGAAGCGGTGGACGTGATGAACCGGGGCCTTGAGGCCGTTAAGAACTGGATGAGTGCTAACAAACTGGTACTCAACCCAGACAAGACCGAGTGGCTGTTGTGTTTCCCTCCCAACAATTTGGCCAGTGTTCCATCGCTCAGGCTGGGGGGTCAAATTTTACACCCCTCAGATAGGGTTCGCAACTTGGGAGTCCTCCTGGACCCACAGCTGATTTTCGACCATCATTTGTCGGCTGTGACCAGGGGGGCATTTGCCCAGGTTCGCCTGGTACACCAGTTGCGGCCCTACCTGAACCGGGAGGCCCTCGCAACAGTCACTCGAGCCCTTGTGATCTCTAGGCTGGAATACTGCAATGTGCTCTACATGGGGCTGCCCTTGAAGTGCATTCGGCGACTGCAGTTAGTCCAGAATGCAGCCGCGCGAGTGATAGTGGGCGCACCGCGGTTCGCCCACATAACACCCATCCTCCGCGAGCTGCACTGGCTACCTGTTGATCTCCGGGTGTGCTTCAGGGTATTACTTACCACCTATAAAGCCCTCCATGGTAGTGGATCTGAGTACTTGAGAGACCGCCTCCTGCCGATTACCTCCCTCCGACCAATTAGATCGCACAGATTGGGCCTCCTCTGAATCCCATCTGCCAGTCAATGCCGACTGGCGACTACGCGGAGGAGAGCCTTTTCAGTAGCAGCTCCGACCCTGTGGAACGACCTCCCCGTCGAGATTCGCACCCTCACCACCGTCCAGACCTTCCGCACAGGCCTTAAGACCTGGCTATCCCGTCAGGCCTGGGGATAAGTTTCTAATCCGCCCCACCCGAGTGTTGAGTGTTGAATGAAAGTTGTGTTTTTACTGTTTATTTTATTCACATATCGTTTATGTCTCTGTATTTCACCCCCCTTCTCCTATGAATGTAAGCCGCCCTGAGTCCCCTCAGGGAAAAGGGCGGCCTATAAATCCCAAATAAATGAAAATGAAATGAATGGAAACTGTATTTGAACTGTATTCCGATGGATTGTTTGTTGGTGTTTCCAGTAGAATGCACCTAAATTCTGAAATTACATTCACTTGGAAATGATCTCATTTCTTCACTAAAATCCTCTAAAAGTTGAGAAAATCTTCAGTTCTAGGAAGCTGAATTTTCTGACATATCATATTGACTGTATATATAGTAATATACTGATTTAACCCCTTGCTCTCTTGTTGCTTATTACAGTTGTTATTGCATTGGAATTTATTCTGCTCTTTTGGGGCCTCCAGCACTCATTTAGACATTTTAAAGCTCCAAGAGATTGTATTATGGACATTGTGGCAAAAAAATTTAAAAAATCAGGATGTGACTTTTGTGTTAAGAACTAGGACAGTAATGGTGGAGGAATGGGAATACAAGCCCTCTATAAATTAAAAAAACCTCACAATCACTAAGGAGAAATTCCCTGACAGAACAATTAATCAGTGGAATGGCTTGCCTTCAGAAGTTGTGGTGCTCCTCACTTGAGGATTTTTAAAAAGAGATTGAGCTAACAGCCTGAAAAGGCATAGGGGTTTCCTGCTTGAGCAGGGGGTTGGATTACAAAATCTCCAACTTGGATTACAAGGTCCCTTCTAACTATGTTATTCTGCTATTTTAAACCAATACTTTATATCTATGTATCTTGTTGCAAATTGTGTAAAGCTGTATAATAGAATAGACAAAATACAATTTCTATGAATTAATATTGTTAGCATGGTTTCCTATCAAATCCACAATTTTAAATTCTGATTGAGAGGAAACCTGGTAATTGTTAATCTTGATAATCAATTATGTAGATAATTAAGGCAACCAAGGAAAAAGAAAAATAGACATGATAGCTTCTGCCTTTTTAAAAAAAAAGCAAAACACAGTAGACAGCCCAGCAGCTTTATATCTATATTGGGCTTCTTTACAGTACATAATCTACCTCAAATTTAAGCATTTTTAAACCTAAGGTTAAATTCTATACAAACAGAGAAGGATTGGAGAATGCCATCACTGTTTCATATTTGGTCAAAAAAGAAAAAAAAGAGTAGGAAGTCAGAGAAGAATGCAAGAATGCTATTCAGATGGGAAACACTTTTTAAAATAATTTCTATGGGTAAAATTAAGATTCTGTGCAAGATTACCATCACCATGAGTCCTGAAGCTTGTCAGCCATTTAACAAAAGAATCTATTTAATTCTTGCTACTTTGCCTAAGCTTATGTGATTTTTGCTGCTGATGTTTAATGACATATATTCATAATGTGGATAAAAGTCTAAAATTCTTTGAGGTTCAATTCAGTAGTCTCTTTTAAGCCAAGAGCAAAACACAAGAAACCATCTAATGTCCAGAAAGGATGCATTAGCAGGACTTACTCAAAAAAGAAGATACACATATATTCAGAGAAATTACACTAGTCTCACTAATCTTTCCAAGGTTATGTTTTTGTGTTCGTGTTCGTGTTCGTGTTCGTGTGTGTGTGTGTGTGTGTGTGTATTGAGTAAACATGTTGAACAAAATGTCAGTGTATCCATTCTGGACTCTTCACATTTAAACATTTTTAGACTACTGGGGCACTGGAATGTTTATGAACGAGTAGGGAAAAAACAGTGAATCTTTTATTTTGACCAAAACAAGAAACAGACTCACCACTGTGCGTTGCTTATTAGGCAAAAAAACACGAATAGTATTATTTGTCTTGGAGGAATCTAAAAGTTTCCCATCATCAGATGCTCTGCGCTGATAACCGAATTGTTCAACAATGGTAGGTGAAATACAGCTGGATCCATTGAAGACAGAATCCTTTAATCCAATTCCATCAGGAAGAGTCTTCCAAGCTCCGTGAATGTGGTCCATTGAAGCAGCTTTAAGCAACCAAACCTTTAAGAGAAAGACAAGTCTCCTCAGGACCATGCTGAAACCAGTTTCTCATTTTGCGATAAAGCAAGTATTTGAAACACCAAATGCAAAGTAAAAGATTTATAATTCAATTATTAAATATAAGAAAGCATCAAGAATTGTGGGGTTATTTTTGCCTTAGCAGATGTACACTGATACACAAACATATTTAGCAAAAGCAATAGCACTTAGACTTATATATCGCTTCATAGTGTTTTTACAACCCTTTCTAAGCAGTTCACAGAGTCAGAATATTGCTCCCAACAATCTGGGTCCTCATTTTACCTACCTTGGAAGGATGGAAGGGTGAGTCAACCTTGAGCCTGGTGAGAATCAAACTGCCAAACAGCAGCTAGCAATCAGCTGAAGTAGCCTGCAGTGCTCTACTCTAATCATCGTGCCACCTTGGCTCTTTATTTCTGGAGCAGAACACTATAACCACCAATAAGATCAACTGTTTACAGGTAGTCCTTGGCTTACGACACCAATTGGGACCAAGCAAGGCAGTTGTTAAAAGAGTCACACCAATTTTACATATTTTTTTTGCCATGATTGCTAAGCTAATCATTGCAGCTGTTAAGTGAATCATGCCATCTTTAAGTGAATCTGGCTTCTCCCATTAACTTTGCTTGTTGGAAGTTAGCTAGGAAGATTATTAATAGCAATCATGTGAATCCTGAATGTTACCACTGTCATAAATACATGCAGTTGCCACATCTCTAATTTTTAATCACATGACCATGGGGATGCTGCAATGGTTGCAAGTGTGAAAACCATTTTCAAGTCATTTTTTTCAGTGTTGTTGTTACCTCAAATGATCGCTAAATGAATGGTTGTTAAATCAAGAACTACTTGTACATTTCTAAGATTTCTACATTATTACTTCCTTGAATCAATGGACTAAAAGCATTCACAATGGCAAAAGACACACTAAATAATTAATGACTTGTTTTCCTATTTTTCTCTTGAAGAAAATCCATATATTTAGGTTATATATGCTTCTTTATAAGTCATAGGAATTTAATTCAGTACATGAAGGACAATCTTTCATTTTAAATCTCCTGTCCACAGCACATATAACAGTCATGCAATAGAGGGAATAGGATTGACATTTTCAGACATTTACTTTTTTGAAAAGGGAGGCCATGGTTTTTAGATTTAAAACTAAAGTAAGTGTATTAAGCCAAAATACTCTTAAGTTACATTCCTTTAGTCTCATTTAAATTTAAATTGTGCTAAGCCATGATGCGTCTTAACATAGTAACTGAATCTATCCATTGCAGTTTTGTATTGCATGGACCAGGCTATTATTACTTATTCAAACATACAGTACATAAAAATGTTTCTGACTTTGTATGGTGTGGGAACTCAGCTACTAGTGCCTCTGTTCTCTTTTTCCACTACAATTTATAAAGAATTAAATGCAGACATTTTTTAGAGAGAAAATACACATAGCCATGCCTAATCAATTACACAGACTACTTTATTTCAGTTCTAATAACAGACATATTTGCTTGCTAACAACTTCTTAAAAAGGTAGTAGCTCTGTCTTCATGCTCAGTTTTGGCCTCCCCAGCCTCCAGAAACACTCTGCTGGCCAAAAACGAGACGTATGTAGACCTCCCAGGGCCTCAATGCGGCCGGTAGAGTGCTGCAGGGGGACTGGACTGGAGGAGGGCTGCCCGCTCACCCACACGCTGGCTAGACTAGCCCAGAAGCACTGCGTCCCCTAGTCATGGGCTGGATGCAGGGCCCGAGGCGGAGGGGAAGGTGAGCAGGTGGCCATCAGGGGAGAGTGTCATGCTGTTTAGTAGCTCCTGTGGCTACAACACAAACATTCATGCTGCCTTGAGTCTTCAAGTTTCATGAGACAAGAGATGTTACTTTTGGGGAAACCATGGGATTGCCCCGCCTCCCCACTGGCCTTCGATGTGCAGCTCGTCGGCCTCCAAACATCAGATTCTCACCACCCAGAACCAGCTCAAGGGTTCCTTCCCCCCCAGGGGGCAGAGAGAGAAAGGGACACAGAGAGAGGGGGGAGGAAGAAAGGGAAAAGAAAGAAGGAAGGAAAGAGAGAAAGAGAAAGAGACAGAGAGAGGGGAAGGAAGGAAGGAAAGCAGGAAGAAGAAAGGAGAGAGAGAGCGAGAAACAGAGAGAGGGGCAGAGATAGACAGAGGGAGGGAGGGAGGGAGGGAGGGAGGAAGGGAGGGAGGGAGGAAGGAAGGAAGGAAGGAAGGAAGGAAGGAAGGAAGGAAGGAAGGAAGGAAGGAGACAGAGACAAGAGAGACAGAGAAACTTGTTGATTGTAAGCTGCTTGGGGCTGAGAAGAATTGCTGCAAAACGGAGTTTTAAGAAGTGGACCACTAGACTTCTAAACAACTTAAAAAACAATTTATAAAAAGAAAAGGCAACCAAAAGAGCAACATGCAAACAAAAGCAAATAAAACACCCCCAGGAGCAAAACAAATTAAAGTTTAATTTGTGTGTATTGTTTAATGGACTGCTAATTTTGTCACGCCCACTCAGTCACATGACAATCTAGCCATGCCCATCCACTCAGTCCGCTGTCCCCCAACAGTGTGAGGGACTGTGAATTGGTCCCCCGTTTAAAAAGTTTGAGGACCCTGATTTAAAGGCCCCTTCAGCAACCATTCTTGCTTATATGGAACCCTCAAATCAGGAAGGGATTAAGTATTGAACAGAAATTATTTCACATAAGCTTTTTTAGGTTTATGTTACATAGTGTTAGGAGCCACAATCACATATTTGAATTTCATTTCCGCACGTTCTCATGGGTTTCAGTGTATTAACCATTCTTTTCTGAACAACAATTCGCACGTCCTTTTAATCTAATAGACTATAAGATTTAGAGGAAAATATATCCCAGAGGTCTACAAAATTCATGCCATTATTAGTAGATACTTTAAATAATTATCTCTGGTGAAGTGCTTCTGAAATGTATGCAGAAATTATTCACACATTACATTAAATAAGCACCCTAATTAGTACATTTGTAGTTATAACAATATCAACATTTTATAGGTCAATAATGATGACATCAATAACAGTTCATTGAATTGCCAGTTCAAATGGTTCTCTTATCAAAAGTGGCAAAGAAGGTGAAACATTATCAACCTTCAAATGTTGATGTTTGTTGTTCGCCACAGCATAATCAAACAACCTGCAACGTGTACTTGATATTCCTTGTCTATCCTATTTGTTTAAAACATTGATAACTCACCCTTTATCTAGAAAATCAAGCAAGCTCTGTCCAAATATCTTCTTCACAACAAACCTATGAAGTAGTTTAGATTGAGAGACAGCAAGTGGCACCAATGATTTTCATGACTGAGGATATTTGACATAAAGCTTTCTAGTCTTAACTTGGTTTTTTTAACAGAGAAATTTTAACATGCTAGAGGCTCATCATTGGATTTTGTAGTTATGGTGGTACACTGCCTATTCACTATGAGAATCTCAGGTTCAAAAAGTGCTATCATTGACCTAATCTACACTCTAAACACAAAAATAAGAAAAGCTGTTTGGAGAGTCTAACTTGCTGTCCAAGAACTGGAACTCCCCAACTGCGTCCTTTTAGGGCGACTTGAGTTTTTTAAACTGGGCCTCTGAGGGGAGCAGGAGGCATGGCTACACAATCTTTGAACTCAGTCCTTCGGCAGCAAGCTGAAGTTAACCCATGCTTGGACACTCCAAGCAGCGCCTAGGAGAATCATATTACTACTTATTTTACATGGTACACCACCAAGTATGACAAATCAAAATAATACATTCCTGATTGTATTAGCAACAAGAACTGAGGATGTTATGTTGAACTTGAACTATCAATATTGCATAGCATGTAATCACCACCAAATTATCAGCATAACCTCACATTATGCTAGGCACAAAGTACATCATTTATATAATGGCAGCAGAGTGGCCCTTTGAAGCGGGATATAAACAGTCCTCTGCTAGAAATTCCACAATGGGAAAGTTCTTTGCCCTAATGAGCTTTTAAAAATGAGATGTCATTTCGCAAAAAAGGGTTGTATGCAGTTTGGGCAGCAAACAAATTTTATATTATCACTGCAGTAACCATAAATTGAAAGGTTTTGAGAAAGATCTGTATGAAATGATTTTTTTTTTCAAAAGTACACAAACATGTTATTCCAAAAATAGAGAGAGACAGATGACTATTAGGAAAAAGTGAATAACTTTTTCATGGAAAGTTAAATGTCTTACCAATTAAACTAAAAAAAACTCATTTTTTATGATCCTGTAATCCCTTAATTAAACAGCTAAAACAATAAACACATGAAAAATAATATAAATAGTTCTGAAAATATATTAAGGAATTTGGAAAGTTTCCTTTTATAATTCTTCCATATACAGTATGGCAGAGATATAATTTTTACTGGTTTTATTATTTATGTCTGATTTTTAATATGTTGCTTTTTGTTTTTACTTTGTAAAACCTGCACTTCATAATCCAATCCTCATTTTCAAGGTGTGATTTTTTTCCTTTCAAGTGTCTTTATTTTCAAGGGCAGTATATGTTTCAGAAATGGTACACAGTAAAAGACTAAGGGCTGGAGTCCACATATTTTGCCATAGGGATGCTGCCATCACCATCCTGGCTAGAACATGCAGAAGTACTTACTGTGTGGAGCTCCGTGATCATGCACTGATATCCCATGCTCCTGTTTTCAGCCACATCTCCACCATGGCAAATGTATGTGCTCCAGCCCTAAGAATATCAAATGCAATATGTCCATCATAACTAGGCCACACCAGGTTCAGTGATAAAGTGATATACCATACATAATCTGCTCAAATTATTAACTATACTCCTCAGTACATGATAAATTTCTATTTCCCATCTTAGTACACTCCAAAACTTCAACATTTCGCTTTGGTCTCAAGTTTCACTATATCACTGAGCTTGTACCATGACTAATTACTATGTATTTAAATAGGGTTTTTTTTTCTATCTATGTCCACCAAAAGCTGTTTAGAAGCATACAGAGGAATCATCCCTCCCACATATGCATTTTTAAAAGAATATTTTCAGAATTTTAATTCAGTATAATTTTGAACCTTAACAGTAAGATTTATCAAGAAGCTCTTCAGATACCAGAATCATTTATTTTTTACAAGAAGATGCTTGTTTGAACTCTCAACAATTTATCTAGATTTTGGGTCAGACATTAAGATTCAAAGTCAGTGTAGAGCATGAGTATCAAATTGGCCTCTGGGCCAGATGCATCATGCACAGACCACGCCCACCCTAGCTCCGCAAAGGGAAAAAATGTCACGAAACCTCACATGACAGCAATGTGATGCCGCAAATTTGACACCTGTGGTGTACAGGATAGATTGATTACTGAAGGACGTTAACCATGGGAAAAACACAAGATAAAATTTGAAAACCTCTCTGCCCATGCATCTACAGGGATTCCTCAACTTACAACTGTTCATTTAGTGAGCATTCAAAGTTACAGCAGCACTGAAAAATGTGACTTATGACCATTTTTCACTGTTATGACCTTTAAAGTATCCCTATGATCATGTGACCAAAATTCAGATGCTTGGCAACTGATTCATATTTATGACGGTTGCTGTGTCCCAAGCATATGTGATAATCTTTTCCAAACTTCTCACAAGCAAAGTCAATGGAGAAGCCAGGTTCATTTAACAACAGGTTTACTAAATTATCAACTGCAGTGATTCACTTAACAACTGGGCAAGAAAAGTCGTAAAATGGGGCAAAACTTGCTTAACAAATGTCTCGCTTAACACTTGAAATGTTGAACTCCACTGTGGTTGTAAGCTGATGACTACCTGTATTAACCCAACCTAGACCATTATTCCCATCATCCAGTGTCAATAAAATATGAGGTTTGCAAGGGATCTAGAAGATCATCTAATACAGTGGTTCTCAAAATTTTCTTTACCACAACCCCCTTTTAAATATATTTTGTGGCCATAAACCACTAAGACATAACTCAAGATTTAAATCATAACATTTTTTCAAACTTTTGTGGAACTTTGTGACAACATCGTGGATCCCCCTATGGGTCTACATACCACAGGCTGAGAATCACTGATGTAACACAATCCTTTCTCCAGTCCAGGAATCTACTATTATATTATTATAACATTTAGTAACATAACTTGCAGAAGCATTCCTCTTCAGAAATGCAATTTTGTGCAATGCACAAAGTTTTAATCATCATCACCACAGTAAAAGAAATGCTGAAAATGTGCAACAAAGGATTGCTATCAATCCTAGAGATGTAGATTAAATATTGAATTAGCAAAGACCATCTTTTCCCTAGAGCCTGCCAGGTTCCCTTGGGAGTCTCCTTAATAAACAGAAGGAACCCCTCTATTTGTAACACAACTCAGTTCAAGCATCTCTGAAATGGAAAAATGCAAACTAGTGGTTCCTGAAATTCTGTATATGTTATAGTAACTATAATAGCAAATGCCAATATATTATTTGTCAGTATTAATGGTAAACCATTCTAGGTTAGCCTTTTAATCACAGAAAAACACTAACTTTACCAAAATTATGACAATGACATGAATTAGCAACGCACAATATTTGAAAGATGGGGAGAGAAGAGAATCCTTTAAATCCTTGTTATTTGATTCAAATGAACTACCATGTAAAATATATGCTGCATTTTAAATGTGTTTTGTATAACGTTTACCTCAGTAGAATACTTAAATGCAATTCTGAGATATGTTAGACCACAAAGCAGGAGTGAAATTCAGCAGGTTCTGGAGAACCAGTAGTGGAAATTTTGAGTAGTTCAGAGAACCGGCAAATGACTGACTCCAAAGTGGGGTGGGAATGGAGATTTTGCAATATCCTTCCCCTGGAGTGGGGTGGGAATGGAGATTTTGCAGTATCCTAACCGTAACATTAACTCTTTCCCTGCCACGCCCACCAAATCACACCCACAGAACCAGTAGTAAAAAAAATTGAGTTTCACCACTGCCACAAAGGCTTTTAACCCAGCTATTTCTTCCACAATATATTATTGTGGATTTTTATTGACAATGATAAGTTACTTATATTACTTCTGCAATAATGTCTTATTTCTGCAATATCAAAATTGTTCACCAAATTCATTCACTAATCCCTTAATCTCTTGAAAATGTAAGGCTTTTTAAAAATTTCGCAATTCCACTACATTAAGTGAAAATTGATGAACAAAGATGCACATATACCATCTCCTACTAACAACACTCTTGTAAATTTAGGGACTTTTACTTTTCCATAGCAATTAATGAATATTAAACCTGAAATTATAGGGCGGATACCAGGTGGAAAATAGGTGCTGGCAATGGGAATTACTAAACTGCTAACCCCGAGGCACAATGCCAAGTGAGAGTGCGAAACTCCAGATAACTCCAGATTTCCACCCTACCAGTTCAGTTATCTGCTACAAAGAGATATCCTTCACTGCAGTCAATCTGAAAAAGCTGTATCGCTTCAATCAGTCATGCCTTATATGTTGGTTGAAGAATGCAACTCTGCATATTTTATGAACTTGGGAACCTGAATCATCTCTCTTTTCTATGGACAATATGTACAAATACTGCAGCTATATTTCTGTATTCTCATGGTTAATGGTTTCTAATCCTTTAAAGAAAAATGCCTGTTACTTAAACATTGCTAGGAAGGGCAAAAGGCTGAAAACAAAAGCTAAACACAATTCAGGATTAATCTGATATAAAAGAGAAAAAAAGAGATTCTTGAACGGCAAATGAATTAACAAAAAAGGACAAACTCTGCATGCCCTGATCTGGAAAGCCCGCTAATCTTCTGAAGCAGAGTTAAGTAAAAATGGGAATGTACAAATACGGAAGAAATGTCTACCACTTTGGCAATTAATATTTTTCTGAAAAACACCATTTGAAACAACTCACTGTAAATGAAAAAAGAATTCTTTTTCAAAATAAAAGTTAAAGTAAGCTAAAATTATTCTTATTAAAAGATTTCTATATAAAGGGAAAGGAGAAATAATTTGTAAGGAGGAAATTTTATACCATGCTTGTACTTCCAGTAAATTCAAATGAGCTAATGCAAATAATTTTTACACAACACTTAAAAAAACTGGAAATTGATTTGATGGTGCAGAACATAGTGGCTCTGGAATCATGATATATTATAAACATATCTCAAACTCTTTTCTTATGCACTGCTTCATAAATATTGCAAAAAGTATTATTTGAGCATTATTGATGTTGCAATTAATACAAATATTAGTAGGATTAGAAGAAAATTAAGGTAAATTTCACTCGCATCAGTTAATATATGAAGACATTTTAATTTTGTTACCATCACGTGACTCTTTCTTATCAGAGTAGAAATACCTCAGAATTTATTAAAGTGGCAATATGAGCTATATTTACATCACATTTCTACAAAGTGGTTTGGTTTTAGGTGAAAATTTACAAATACAAGGGATGATGGTTAGAGTATTTTATGTGAAAAAGAAGAGAAATGTCAATTAAAAGTTAATTTAGAATGAAATGTAATGGTAAGTTTTCAATCATTGTTACAACACTGGAACTAGAAGAGAACTTATTCATAAATTATCTATTCCCTCTGTTTCAGATATCTGCTAATCCAGAATTCAGATGACGAGGACCCTGCTGGCTCTTAAAACCTAAGTATTCCCTCGGACATTGGGCCAGAATATTGAGTGAACTTATCTGTAGATATTATGGGAGCATATTGGTTAGCATCTCAGTTGCCAATTTATTCTGCTATTTTGGTATATATTCTTTTTACTATTTCTATTTTACTTTAACACAAAACTAAATAACTGAGTTGATCTAAGGGTGCCCAATATTCTGAAGTCAATTGCCAAAGTGCATAGAGGGTTATAGTAGTAAGTTCGGCACCTTGAATGGCAAGAGCATAATGTTAGATTTATCCTTTGGGGTTTTAAGAGGGTTTTTTTTTTATATGCCATTAGTGATATTGTGATATAACAAGAAAATTCATGATTGTTAAATTTATCGTTAAAAAGTAGAAAAGCTATGAAAAAAAATTAATCTATAAGAAAGCTGAAATGAAGGAGGGGTTGAAATGTATATTTAGAGAGTAAGAAAGATGACCTTGATCTTCTGCTGAGATAATGCAAATTATCTCGGCAGAACAACAAGAGATCTCTTAAATCTACAAGAGAGATAATATTCAGAAGTAGCACAAACAGACACCTCCCTAGTTCAATGGAGGAGAAGGAGGAGAAGGAAGAAATGCAGCACCATCAAAATTACCATATGTTATTATAGCCTATATAAAAGTAGTTTCAGCCTTCTTATTTATTGATCCAATCTCCTTAGTGGGGTTGCTATCAATCTTGCAAATCTAATGGTTACTGACAAACAGGAAACTCTAAACTAGAGACACTGCTTCAGCAATAGCTGGATATGAGGCCTTATTTGAGAAATCTAGATTTAGGGACAACCTCAAATTAATGTAAGAAGCCAACAATAGAATTTGTTTTTATTTCAGAGCAGATGCAACATGTCTTAAAGGTGGGAGTTATTAATATCTATGTAATGATAATTCTGATTGTCATGGTCTGGTGCCACCAAACTCAGAGAGGAGGATGGCCCTTAGACCAGTCCTTCCCAAGTTTGTAATGATTTTTCTTCTCCCCTAAAGTCACAAGTTGGTTGACCCTGTAAGGATATCGCAAAATATGGAGGCACCTATGCCTTGGACGGATTTGTGTCTGCACTGCCTTCCCCTGTTAACCAATTCAGAGGAGCTCCTTCATTTACTGAGAAACTTCCAAGACATTAAATGAACGGGGAAATGCCTAGAGAACCACTGGTAGAAAAGAAGCAAATTTGATCTGAACGTGCACTGTAATGATAAAAATGGTAAAACACTATTCCTCCACTCCTTGTTCTGTTTGGAGAGGTCTAACCAGCAACTCAATTTAAAGTGACCCAGATGCGGAAGGCTGGGCCAGAACATAATTTGCTAGGCTGCCGTGAATAGTAACTAATGTTACTCTCTAGGTATCCTGTATATAGCTGTGAGCAGGACATTTAGTAGACAAAATTGCCTGGATGCTAGCCAGATGGCTTCCTAGTGAGATGTTAGAGGTTATACTGCAAAATTATCTGGGTCGCAACATCAGTTCTACCATCAGCTTGGATCCCTATCCATTCTTGATAAAAGCCTCCAAGGAGTTGAAAAGGAACCTGGACAATCTTCTCTTGACAAAAAGCTGGCTGAGATTTGGTGAGCCTCTAGTTGCAGACACCTCTGAAACTCATATGGACCATTTTCAGTTAAGGTAAGCTAATATGGAACAAAACCCATAATGATTACTCTTGTGGATAATTGTGGTGGACAGACGTAGGTGAAATCTGTCGAAATCTTGAGTGAGTTTTATCAGGGATCTTTTGCAGTAGTTTCTTTCTTCTTAAATATCTTCTTGCAGAGATATTGTATCTTTGATTCTGTAAATGGGGTTACATTTGTAATTTGGGGTTCCTCCTGAATTCGCAGTTCCTGCTTAAAAAGCAGATGGCAGCTTTGGCTAAGAGAGCCTTTACAAAGTTCCCTCTTGTGCTCCAATTATAACCTTCCTCAAACCAGGCAGCTTTCCTCATTGCCCTTCATGTTTTAGTCATCTTATATTTGATTAACAGCAATATGCCATAAATGTGACTTAAAGATTCCGCCAAAACTTCAACTGCTGCAGTGGCTTGAGCAGTCATAGGCATTACAAGTAGTCCTTAAGTTACAACCATTTATTGGTGACCATTCAAAATTACAATTGCACTAAAAAAAGTGACAAACATTTTTCACTTATAACTGTTGCAGCATCTGCAGCATCCCTGTGGTCACATGATCAAAATGTGGATACTTGGTAATTGGCTGATATTTATGACAGTTGCTGTATCCTGAGGTCATGTGATCCACCTTTTAGCAACGGAAATTTTGTACTCAATTGTGGTCATAAGTTCAGGACTACCTGTAGTTGATCTGCTCCAAGTCCTATACTGGTAGCCAGTTTGTTCTGGTGCAATTCAAGCTGCTGGATGTTCTCTTTAAAGCCCTTCATGGTCTAAGTCCACAATATCTGCGGGATTACCTCTTCCCTTCACATCCAGAAGAGAATGCTCCCTTCTTGGTTCCTTAGGGCAACGGTTCCCAACCTTTCTGGTTCTGCGGACCAGAGGTGGTGATGGTGAGGAGGTTAGGGTTGTGGTTAGGGGAAGAGGTGGTGGTTTCATGTCTCATGAAAAAAAAATCAAGCTTTTTTTTTTAGAACAGAGACAATTTTCCCTAAAGTTGAATATATTATTTTGCACATCAAGTTTTCAGATCCTTTAATCCAATCGATTGTTTACTGACATATTCTAAAACCAGAAAATGAGCAGGTAACGTATTTTTCACTCTACGTTCACATGCACTTTATCCCAAGACGTTTTCATCCGCTTATCTTTTTATAATAGTTTCAATTACTTATTTATTTAACCTTCAAGCCAGTCTCAACTCTTGGTGATTGCCTGGACAAGCTTCTGAAGTTTTCTTGGCAAGATTTCAGAAGTGATTGCCCTTGTTTTCTTCCTAAGGCTGAAAGAGTAATTAGCTCAAGGACATTCAGATGGGTTCATGCTTAAACCAGGATTAGAACTCATGGTCTCCCAAAGAGGCTCTCTTCAAAACTATTGGTGACATTTTATTTTAAAAAATATGTTTATATAATTGGCAGTTTTAGCATGTATATAATGTATATAATACTCATGTTTAATTACAGAAGCCTGCTTATAATGAGATTATTAGCTTAATTTTCAGTATTTCAGAACTTCAGTAAAGGAACAATACAATTAGAAATCAACTAGTCTATAGATTTAACAAAGACAAACAGATATATGCTTATACAGTTCCAAAAATTTAGAAATAAACTTTTTTAGAATAATCACTAAAGAAATAAACTTTCTTTATGTAAAAAAAATCTCTAGAATATGCAAAAATATTCACATTAAATAATTTAGACTAATAAAAGATAAAATTAATTTACCATTTATGCATCATACCTGCACCAATGAAATATCAAAATGATCTGTTTCAAAATATCAATGTTTCAAAAACAAATAAGTAAAATAATTTTAGAAATAAAAAACATTGGTAGCACATTTAATATGCAAGATTTTAAAATGCAGGATTAGGAATTTCTAAATAAATGAATATTTGTGCAAATAGTACAACTGAATTAATAGACAAGAAAACTCCATTTAGTTCAGAACAGTTTCTTATAAGTACTACTAATTTAAGATGCCAAGAGATCTTATAATTAAATTAATGACAGATTCAGAAGGATTTTGACCCGCTAAATTCATGAGCAGTAATACATGAGTTAAACTTTAAAGCAGCTTAATCTTACTGAATGGGCAGAAACCCTGACTAATAGATTAAGAGAATGTAGTAGCTAGCTCTCTGCCTCATTTGCCCAGCATGCAAGAACCTCCAGAATATCAAGGGTTATATTCTAATTCTTAAATACCACATGAAAGTCAAATGTACCCTAAAAAAACAATTTTAAGAATCCCATACTTCAAACTTCTTCGTAGGCATACAGACTCCAAGGTAGAATAAGAAGCTGTACAATTTTTTTAGGGCATGGCTACATGCATATTATAAGAATAGAAGCAAAAACAGAATATTAATTATTTGAAGGAATTCTACCTAAACAACTTTTTCTTTGGATCAGCTCCATTTAGGTAACATCCCTGATGAATAAAAATTAGTTAGAAAGAAAATAATAATAAACATGCATAAATAGCATATTATTGTATTCAATCCATTCACTTCTACTTTATTTATAGACAGGTGACCAAATGAAAAGAGAAAGAAAACTTTTTAAAATGTTGGACCCCAGGATTATAGCTCAGTATGCACAAAAAAGTTAGGATAATCAATCGGTTATAAACCATGATTTGTTAGTGTGTCTGGGTGCCCTTTGCTTATGATACTGTATAACTTCAATTTAATTGAGCCGTGATTAAAAGTCCCCATTTAAGGGACTTTGGGTGCAATGGACTCAAGCAATACCTTAAGCTATAAGCAAATTGGTTGCATTCAAAGTATTTTACCTTCTAGTTCTGTTAAGTTTTACCTTACTTTTATAGCATATGCCATTATTACTCATTTGCATAATTAACCAAATTGAAACAGACAACTGGCCTCAATTAGTCTTGACACTGACTTTTACTATATTATTTTCTGATATTGCATTCTATTACCTGTGCCTATCTTCACGTCCTGCCAGCCTGTCTGTCTTGCCACTCTACACTTCACTCTCTGGCAGCTGTGGCAGCCCTGTCCATTTGAGCTTGCTGACTGTGCCATCCATTCAGCAATTACCTTATATAGAGTCAAGCCAGAAATGCCTCACCAGCAGTGGAGATAGCAAAAATCAGCAGAATGCAGCAGAAACCATGGCAAAGGAGTACCGGGTTTTGCACTATAGCACTGGAGTGGTTGACCCCAGCATGGGGCTTGAGGTGGCACTCCTAAGTGGTGGTGACAAGACTGTGGCTAAAATAGAGGCCTCGAAGCATCCATCTAAGACTGAGCTTCTACTATCCTAGCACCATTACTGATGAATGCCACTATGCAGGGCAGTCAGAAAGGGAGAAGGGAATTGACAGGGGAAATTGAAGAACCCCTGCAGTCATAAGTGCAGACAGCATGCCAAGCACCCAATTTTTGATTGTGGCTGCAGGGACACTTCAATGGTCATACCTCAGCGGCTGAGCCTAACTACCATTTGTTCAATGCCACCATAACTTTGAACAATTGCTGAAGAAATGGTTGTAACTTGCGTGGCATGACAAAACCGCGGTCCACTAAAGCATGCCCCCCGAAAGCGCGTACGTGACGTCATCAGCAGCGTGACAAATACGACTGCGGAAAAAAAAGGGCGCTTTAAAAAGCGCTTTTAAAGCAAGCCGATTCACGTAAAGGTAAGGGTTAGGGTTAGGTTAAGGGTTAGGTTTAGGGTTACGTTAAGCGTTAGGGTTAGGGTTAGGTTAAGGGTTAGCGTTAGGTTTAGCGTTAGGTTAAGGGTTAGGTTTAGGGTTAGGTTTAGGTTTAGGGTTAGGTTTGGGGGGGTTAGGTTTAGATTTACGCGTTAATTTTAACTTTACCGCTCACAGCGTGCTGTTTTCGTCGCGCTGTGATGACGTCACGTACGTGCTTTCGTCAAGCGCGCTTTAGTCCACCGCGGTTTTGTGGTGGAACCGTAACTTGAGGACTACCTGAACAGAAAATGTCCATCATTTAATCCAGCAGGCTGTCTCAAGATGTTCAGACAGGCTATCACAATCTGAATAATCAAGTTTAGATAGAGATGAGATTGAGAAGTTCCCTAAGAATGGGCTCCAACACAAGTCCGAAAACAAACTTCTGGTCCCAGTGCAGGAAGTTAGCACTCCCCCCCCCAACAAAATGAAATATCCTAGGAAATATTAAAAAGGCAGAATATTATATTTCCTAGGATGTGAAAAGAGAGAAACATGTTTTAAAGACAAAGTAGCTCCCTGCAGCTTCCTGCCCATCCCCCTTTGTCAATGGGCCATTAAAATGCACAAGCCAGTCTATTCTACATAATAAAGATTCTCCCCTTCAGCTCCAGGGTGATAGGATTAAGGCATGATAGTATTAGCTCTTTACCCAACTCACCACATGGGATCTGAGAATTCAACCAAGCCTGGATTCAAAACACAGCCTAGAGAGTTGCCCCTGCATGGCCCCATGGGCATCTGACAACCAATCAGAATACATTTCTTACACAGGAACAGGAAAGAGAGGTGGGGCTGAACAGATTATAAAAAGCCCAGCAAGCCCTTTCTTCACTCAACACTGAAGCATGTGATCACCTTTTCTGTTCAGAACTCAAGCCATGTGATCCTGTCCACCATTAAACCATCTTTCCAAGCAGCCTCCATGTCTCCAGTGTCTTTTTCCCCACTTGGAGCTGAACCCAGAAGGACATTTCTTCCAATAGCTTATGAATTTCTGGTTGCTTTAGTTATATGGTAACCTCTTGAGGAGCACGTACAAACGATTTGTCTTTGAAATAAAAAAAGAATTTCACTAGGAGTAGCTTTGGGTTATTAGTTCTTCAATAATAGGTTGGAAAACAGGTGTTGATGATTCAAGAAATGCTTAATACCTGCCTCTTTAACACCTGATCTTTTTAAGGAAAGGGAATAATTGAAGATCATGCACAAACCAAGTAGATTTTCTTTTGTGCTTAGTATTAAAACAATGTACTGAATCCTTTGTAGACAACACCAAAGCATTTGGACTATACTTAGTTTGAAAACTGATTAATTCTAAATATATTCTGTAGCAATTAGCTGATTTAAACCTCTCATTTCTGAAAGCAATACTGTATTATGAAAACTGTATTTAGTCTATAGACTCTATGATTATGTCACCATACTACAACATCTGAATAAAAACATCATACAAATGAACTGTTTAAATACCTAGAAAAGTCTTCAGAAAAGAGCAGCAAACATGATAAGGGCACTAGAAGCTAAACTGTAAGATGAACAGTTAAGGGAACTAACTATATTTGGCCTAAGGAAGAAAAATTTTTGGGGAGGGGGCTGGGGACATTGTAACTATCTTGCAGTACTTCAGTGGCTGTCACAGAGAAGAGGGGATTGACATATTCTCCAAAGCATCTGAGGGCAGAACAAGAAGTAATAAATGGAAGTTCATCAAGAAAAAATCCAACCTTGAAGTAAGGATAAATTTTCTTATAGTGAGAACAATTAATTAATGGAACAGTTTTCCTCCCAGACCTGTGGGTTCTGGGTAACATATGGGTAAGATTAATTAATAATACTATCATGGTTAATAGTACTCTGACATAATGATGCTAACATCTAAAATATGTCCTAGTTGTGCAAGACATTATCTTTTTTTTACCTGACAAATTCAAACAACACATTTCTCTCCCTACAGAATTTATGTGTTTTTTTTCTTTTTAGTGATCTTGCTATGTTGCTTTCCTGATTGCTACTGGTCATTGTTTTAAGATCTATTATGTTTTAAACTTAATTACTGGGAAAGGGAATTGTGAAACTGAGTCTGTGGACTGAAGTAGCACAAAACCCCAAGTAAATAAATGAATTCCCATGGATAACAATCATGTGTACAGCAGAGTCAAAGTGTTGAAATTCCCAATTGTTGCAGCACTTTTTCAAACAGCTGCAACCAGAGGATTTGCTGCCAGCCTTAAAGAAATTGTCTGGTTTGTAAGTTTTTATCCATATCTACAATTGGAACAATGAAAAATCTCTCCTACACCCAATCTTAGACCTTCTAACACACAATGTATAAATTCTAAACAAATACTAGGCAGGCTGCTATTGTGTGTAATCCAAGGACTCCAAAGCAGGAACCATCTACATTCTCTTTTTTTATACCAAAACTGTTCATCTTGCATCCATAAGGAAACCCCTCGAATGAAGATTTCTTCATAAACAACATTATTATCTCTTATGAAAAAGCAACAGCCTAATTGGCTGGCAAGAAAGGAAGCAGCTATGGTGTTGAAGACCTGATTTAAGACTAGTCAGTCAAGAAATAAATGCACATACAAACACATTCCCAAGTAAAGTCATACTTCCAAAGTCTCTAATTAATTCTATTTCTTTATGCAACAGAATGCCAATGTAAAACTTCCCCGAAGCCTTCTCTACCAATTATTCTACAGGTAGTCCTTGACTTACAACCACAATTGAGCATCAAAGTTTTGTTTCTAAGTGAGACAGTTGTTACGAGGATTTCCTCCCATTTTATGACCTTTTTGCCACAGTTATTAAGAGCATCACTGCAGTTGTTTAAGTTAGTAATACAGTTTTTAATTGAATGTAACTTCCCCATTGACTTTGCTCATCAGAAGATCGCAAAAGGTGATCACACTGTCATATGAACCAGATGCCAAACATCCAAATTTTGATCATGCTTGCAACTTAGAACAGTCACTAAATGAACTGTTGTAAATTGAGGACTACCTCTACTGAGTTAATGAAATATAGTGGCAAGGAGCATTTAACATCACTAAAATTTGCATTCCTATGTAGCAAATTCAATTGTGTAATAAAGGTCATTTAACTTTTTATTTGTCATAATAGCTACCACATTTTGTACAGGTTTTTTCCTGGAATCAGAGTACACATTTAACAACATTTTGGGTCTGGATTTGTGAGGATCACAAAGGTTCTTGAAACATTTGTTTTCCCAGATCTTATGAAACTGTAAGAACAGGAACTACTGCAATGCATTCAACATAGAGTACCCTTGAAGACTATGCAGAAGTTTCAGCTAGTGTGAAATTGACCATGCAAACAGTTTTGGATACCTCAAGGGCTGCACATATGACACCTTTGCTGCACAAGCTGCATTGGGTGCCAGTTTGCTCCCAGGTCCAATTCAAGATGTTGGTTCTCATCTTTAAAGCCCTTTAAGAGTCACTGAGAAAGTGATATGGGCAGTGTATAATTTGTTCTGATTAAAATACCCAACAATACCCTTATGGCAATGATGGAGTTAGATCATGTTTGTAAAGTTACATGTCCAAATGTATATATATATAGATACACATACACAGAGAAATGTGTCTATAATATCTTGTAATTTTATTGTTAGGTATGCTCGTACAAAACAAATCTATAACAACTACATTTCTGATATGAGCTTAAGTATTCTTGCTTATATTTCACTGATGCTCTCAAACACATAATCACCACTGATAAATGAAGTACTTCAGATGGCTGAAGTACTTCAGTGTACTAATGTGTACTAA
Organism: Thamnophis elegans; assembly: GCF_009769535.1. NCBI lineage: Eukaryota > Metazoa > Chordata > Lepidosauria > Squamata > Natricidae > Thamnophis > Thamnophis elegans. Next base: position 109,495,986 of record NC_045542.1, read on the forward strand.
TACACAAAATATTTTGAACATTTACAGAACTATGGAGAAAGATCAGACCCAATTAGTTCATTTCGCTGACTGAAGAAACATTAATTAGTGGAAAGAGGTGAGAAATCATCGAATCTTTAGTCTTCAATATTCTCCCAAATATAATTCACTGAGAGGGAATATTCAGGGATTACATAGTCAGTCATGTAAGGAAAGAAGATAGCATAATCTTCTATTCACATTTTGGATCCTATCAATATAATTTTCTATATGTCTGTCAACCTTTTCCATTTTGGAAAATCATCACATGTGTGGACTTCATCTCCTAGAAATTGGTACCTAACATCTAAAAAATCCATAGGTCAGGGATAGCTATGGCATATGTCTTTAACACCATTATACATTTTAATAAAACTCACTACAGTATTAAGTTTCAAGAAAACTTTTCCTACAAAATGAAGAATACAGTATTCAAACTCAACAAGGAAACTCAACCAGAATCAGAAATATATCAGAATAAAAATCATTGTATTATGTAAGCAAAGCATTAAGGAGGCCAATGTTCACACTTTTTATCCCATTAGATTTTTCTTCCTGGGTATAAAATAAATAAAACAAATTTCAATTACTGTCCTTTGGCTTAAAATTACAAGGGCATACCCTCTGGAATAATTAAAAATAGCACTATGAAAGATGCCAAAGAAGAGTCTTTCAGCTAAACAGCAACTGCTTAGTCTGCAACATTAATTGGCTTTCTTTTTATAATTCTTTGGCTACAATACCAATCTACAGCTAACCCAGCAAATTTTTAAAAGGTTGAGAAAGAAGACTCAATTGCTCTCTTGCATTCAACTCTCCCTTTAGTTTTTCCTTTAGCTTACAGCTCATTTCTAAAGTTATGTGATTCTGTTATCTGCTGCTTGTCTAATGAAACATGTTTGTTGAACATTACTTTCAACAAATCTTTTCAAATATAAGTCAGCTCTTTATAAATTGTGATCCTTAAAGGTAAATTTTATTTTATTTAAACACCTTTACATGGCCATCCAACTTAAACGCAGGGACTCCAACCTTGTAAGGGTGGCAATACAGGCACAATTGTAATAGCCACTTGATCTGCTCCATGTCAGCCTGGGGTCTCCAGATCCACTGACAGAATATATAAGTTACTAGTTTGACTTTTGGTTTGTGTTTTATGTGCTATGGATGTCTGAAATAGAATCGGAATTTCATGTCCAGGCCTCTGGGCCTCCATTTATGGCAGCAAAGGTCTTTCTTCTTTTCTTTCCATAAATATCCATTGCCCTATTAATATTTTATTGCCAAATTCAATGGAGAGGGGGAGATTTTTCAAATAAAATAATGCAAAGACATTACAACAGAATTAGAATAATTTAGAATATTTGGGACTGTTGCTAAGATTGGATAAAACATTTTACTGCAAGCAAAAAAATCCTGGGGGAAGGGCTTTGATTTATTCTGTGGTTACTTAAAGAGGAAACTTTATGGGGGAAAAATAGGATACCAACTCTAAACTTTATTTAAAAACCAAGTGCAAGCCTTTATTTCATAAATATAAGACACACATCTAGAGTACTATAGACTTTTTGGTTTAGTACTTAAACCATCAAGCTAAGAGTAGCTAAGCCATAAAGCTAAACTATCAAGAGAGTATGAATTCTACTCCTGCTTTAGGCAAGAGACAGCTGGGTGAGCTTAAGCCAGTCACTTTCTCTTTCTCCTAGGAAAGATGCAATGGCAAGCCACTTCTGAAAAACCTTGTCAAAACAAGGGACATGTTCAGGCAATCTCCAAGAATTGGACACAATTGAAAAGAAGGGAAAAAAACTTTTCCAATCCATATTAAAAGAAACATTAATATGATTTAATTCCTCCTCTATTAAATTACTGTGTCCTTAGATTTTTATCTATTCTATAGCTAGCAAAAATGTTTCCTTGATCCATGTATTATATATAACTAACAATAATAAAAATTATAACTGAAACATTAAAAACCCCTTGGGTCTAAAATCCTGTAACAAATAATTACTGTTAACACCACACCCATCCAGCAAGTCAGCAAACCTACCTCACTCAGTTCTCAATCTAAAAATATACTAGAGGTCCCAAACGTTCTTAAATTATATTATGTACAGTAAATGGAACACATAGTTTTATGAGTATTTGCCAGTACTCAAGCAATTTTGGTTACACCACAGCTGTACTGGAACACCAGGTTGGAACATAGTCACTCACACATCATAAACATCACTCTCAGGTGGCTCTGAAAAGTCCAATACATAGATGTAACAGCCATCATACACCTAAGTACGTGTACAGCTGATACATCTGATTTAATCTGCAAAAATGTTAATACTTAACATTTCTATTAAGATGCTGCAGCGGTCATAAGTACATACTTATTTCAGGGCTGTTGTAACATTGACCAGTCACTAAATGAGTGGTTGTGAGTCAAGGACTACCTGTATAAAACTATGTATGACTAAAAGTTGATAGCTTTGTTCAACATTGCCCAGAGAAGCAATAAGATGTTTCACTGGTATAATTGCCAAGAAAAAATATAGTAGCAAAACAAAACAAATCTAGAATACATAACTTTAAGGAAAGCATGTCTTATGAATAACTGTATCAGCTGCACTCATTGTTGCATTTAACAGCAACATATGTGCTAGTTACCAAAACCTCCAGCTTCTCAAATAAAAACTTAATTTTTTTCATAATAACTTAAAATTAGAATGTTTTTCATTAGGATTAAATTGCCACACAAGCAATGTTACAAGTAGCCTGAAGAGAGGTAAAACCAATGTGTCTTATGTTCTTAATCAACTTTAAAAAAAAACCTAATTATGTACAGCTGTTTAAGTATACTTCACTGTTTTAATATCATTTGTTCCATTTTGAGATATCCTTGTACATGAATTCAGGCATTAAGCTACAATTAATGATCTTACTTTGGATTCCTGCAGTTAAGGAAATCATGGTTTAACTTTAGAACAATGTGTCAATCCACCTCCTGAAAAACACAGCTTTCATGAGTTAAAATACAATGTCATCAAGTATGTACCGCCAGACAGATGGCTCATAGAGCCTCACATGAAAAGACATCAAGCAGTTTAGTCTCTTTTTCTCTTGCAAAATCTTTGACTGGAAGCACTGTTATTTAAGCTATCCATATACTGTTTTTCATGTTACAATCATAAACACATTTACTTGGAAAGTAAATCCCATGCAAATCAGAACTTTTAATTTAATTTAGTTCAATCTTGATAAGTCTGACCTATTAGTGGAAAGCAATATTCTTACTTACACAAAACTATTCAAGGCAAACCTATTTATATTACCATCGCTGGGGCTTGGTTTATATTACTTAACTTTCTTTGATCTTTTATAAATCAGGGGCACTTAACGACCAAGAAAATCTGAGTAGGCTATAAACAAAGGCACGTCTCTCAGGATCCACAAAGAATGATCACAGCCATAAACAAAATTAAGAATAAATTCTCTCCAGACATTTCACTTCGGCACAGCCAAACTCGTTTTCACAAGTCCCCATCAGCCTTATAGCCAAGAAACTGAAGAGCAGCTTCTCAGTTTCCTCTCTGTTCGATCTCCCTGCGGCAAACCGCAATTGCCTCTTTTTTTGTTTTCCCAACCTGGCAAAAACTTTTCCCGTCTTCATCTCTCCTGCGTTTAATTCAAAATCCTCTCTTCTCCCGGAGGGGGGGGGGGGAAATCCTGCTACGCTCGCCTGTCTCGCTCAACAGCCGCCGAGCCAACGCTTCGGATGCTCCGCACACAACTCCGCAAAGAAAGCCAAGGAGCGCCCAACCTGCTGTCCGATGACAGCTGGCTAGAGGCGGCGGTACCAACAGCGGCGGCAGCAGCATCCATTCCTGCCCTTGTCAATAAACGGAGGTCCCCGGTCGCACCGATTCCCGTCAGCAAACACATGGGACTCTAGTTCCCCGCAGGACAGCCTAGTGGCTCCGGCTCTCTCCCCACCTCCACCACCACCACCCGAAAAGAAGAAAATGAGGAAGGAGGCTCGAAAGACCCAAAATGGCAAAAGCAAACTGGGAAGAAACCAGACTCCTCCACTGGGGCGCCCTTCTTCGCAGAGAAGCTGCATAGGAGCAGGCATCCCGTGCAAGAGGGCGAAGAAAGCCCGAGAGCGGCAGAAGCAGCAGCAGCGGGGATGAAGCCCACTGCTCATCCCGAAGCGACCCCGATGCATCCGCTGCGTCCGAAGCAGAAACTCAGAAGCCGAGCTGCAAACGCGGCGGCCGGTGAAGGAGGAGGTGCTCTTACTCCCGCAGCCTGTCTGAGCCCCGCTACTCTGTGCACCGTACACACGTAGCCCCTTTTCCTCTCGAGCCAGCAGCCCAGCGTCCCCTTACTTCTCCGCCCGATCCAGGAAACTCGCCGCCGCCACCACCACTCCCGTCGCCCCCGCTCTAGGAACTGGCGCCGTACCTGCCCCGCTTCTCGGCCGCTGCCGCTTTTCCCCACCGCGAGGGCTTTTCCCTCACTCGAAGCCTCCCGCTCCTCTCGTCATCTAAAATGGCGGCCAGGGTAACAGCCAGACATTTATTGCAAACGCATCGAAGCTCTCGGCGCTCGATTTCTCCAGTCCGGAGCGCCGAGGCTTCAGCGTCTCGAGCGGCTTTCTGCCCCGCCCCCTGAGGCTGTCCGCCAATCTAGGTCGCCCTACCCGGGTCTGGGAGGGGGAGCAAGGGAAGGGGGTGTGGCCCGAAATCCCCCCTCCCCCCCCCCCGGCGAGGCAGGTGAATAGTCCTGGTTAGGCGAGTGCCCGGTGTCGTTGCTCTTTAATCTTGTTTAGACGGATTAAGCTTCCCAGATTTGCCTCGTTTTCCTGTAGGTCTTCGTACCTAAGTTAATCAAAGGAACATCAAGAGAGGCGTTTATAGCCCTCCGTTGCCCTGTCATTTCCAGCTGATACGCCGAGGAATGTCTTATTGCTCGTCCCTGCGTTGCGGTCTACATTTCTGAAACCGAAGAGTTACTACGACTAAGACTGGAAGCAATTGATTTATCAAGGGCGGCGTTAATATGAGACTCCTTCGCGTAGTGTGCTGAATTAATCCAGATGCTAGAGGGGGCGTGTTTCAAAATTCACTGAATTGCAAACTAACACACTGACTAGGTTTAGTCCTATTCGCTAAGCAGGCACGCTTCAGCTTAGTCTGTAATGGGGCAAACCCAACCTGTCACATAGAATGAGGTAGACAATTTTAATCAGCAAAATTCAAGCAATTTTGGTCATTTTCTAAGATGTGCTCATAAATCTTAGAGAATAGTATGGTCCCTCGGCTTGTTATGTAAACGAAACCCTGATTTGATTTAGCATGTGTAAGCCTGCTAAATTGCGGCTTATTCAATACATTTTAAACCATAGTATGGTATGATGATTGAATCCTAGCATTTTGTAATTTCCAGAGTGAGGACTATGCTACAGTACTTAGGGGCAAGATTAGTAGGCAGTGAATGGAGCTTTTCACTTCAGAAGTTCCCAAATTAGCCCAACCCACATTTTTAAAAGAATGGAGCAGCGGTCCTGAAAAAAATAATGCAGAGGGCAATTTCAACTTAGCCTGCAGCATATCCAAATTTTAAAAAGAACAAAAGCAGTTTGTTGCTGTTTAGGGTGGGAAGGAAAAGGAGGGAGAAGTGTAAAGGAAAAGCATATCCAAAGGGAATGGAAAGTAGAAGAAATCAGAGGGTGAGAATTGTGATCCAATCAATGTCTATTTATCCTTAATAGCACCATTGGGAGCACAAAAGAAAAGTATTTCAACACTTCAGAAACTAAGGATCCTTCTATGCTACATTTTTCTATCTGTTTCCTTCTTAGGCCGATTTGAAACACATTTCTCTTCACTGCTACTTCTCTTCCAGCATAGAAAATATGTGGTGAACACCAGAAGTCAATAATTATGCTCTTTCCACCTGACCAAAAAGCGCAAAAAACATCAGTGTCCCATGTGCCACACATTTCTGTGGGGCCTGGGCAGAGGGAGTGGGGAGAGAGATATTTATATATACACGTGAGTACTTCTCCCCCCCCCCTCCCTCCCATGATTTTGCTGTGATGGAAAAAAATCTAAGCTGCCTTGTATTTGCTTTGCTGCATACAAAAGTATCTAAAATGTACTGATTTTATACTGCCAGTTTTGCAGTTGGTGGCTTCTCAATACTTAGTATGCTATAGTGCTATGCTGCTATAATAGCTAAAGTGGGGGAATAAGTCCTAAGCAAGGCACACCAGTACCAGAAGTTCTATTTCAAAAGGCAGTCAAGGGTTAACTGGACTGTTTTGGCATGTGCAATTCCTTGCAGGAGTGAAATTGACACACAATCTTCCCCCTTCTCTTTGGCAGGAGACCAGTCAATATGCAAAATGCTAGACTGCATTTTTTTCCAATGCCTCTTTTGAAAAGAAATAGATTGCTTGAGCCAAGAGATGGCCGGTGAGAGAATGGACCTCCCGCAATCTCCAGAGTTGTGTAGAGTAACTTTTCTCAGAGTTTAAAATAATGTGGCTCAGTGCCAGAAAAAACTGAATTGCTGAGCTATTCTGATTGGAGAGATCTAGTTTTGAACTGAGGCAAAATCCTTTTGTAGAATTAAACATTTTAATACAGCGCCTTGAAGATTACTTTGTTTTCTGGTCTGTATTCATTTCATCAATTACACTATTTTTTTTACCCTCATATAAAACCTGTACTATAAATACCATACATATTTGTATGATAGGACAAACCACTCTGATTGTTTAATGTGGACATACAGTCTGCTTTCCTCATCCTTTCCTGTGCAGCTTCATTTTCCCTAACTATTGTCAACGGCATTCTTTGGCTGAGCATGTTGCCTCAACTTGGTTCATTTTTACTTAAAACTATTCAGAATTTGAAATGCATAAGTTATTGTGTTTTCCAATTTCTGTTTGTGGTACCTGGGAACCAGTTTGGTGTAATGGTCTAAGGCATCAGGCTAGAAAGCAAGTGACAATGAGTCTCAAGTCCTGCCTTAGCCATGAAAGCCAACTGGATAACTTTGGGCCGGTCACCCTCTTTGAATATTTTTTAACTTAAAGCAAAGATTTAGAATTCAATGTACCCATACCTATTTTGTTTTTGTCGCCCAATCTATTTTGTTTTAGTTTTGTAAATGCTGAGTATATAAGCAGTATAGTATACTGCTTATACTAAGCAGTTATATAATTTCTTAGCTATCTACCTATTGGGAATTAAAAACCTAGTTTATTGTGTTATGTTGTACCAGCTCTTTGTTTTGTATCATGGCTTGGCATATGTAAATCAGCTAATCATGGATAAGGCATTTGTACATATATTAAAAATCTTTAAAATGAAAATTAATTCACTGAATTCACTGGAATGCACATTTAAGCAGGATCACACATGTGCGGGATCAAGCTGTACTTCAATTAAAACATACTGGCATATAGTTTGTGTAAAGCAGGATATCTATGATATTGTTCCAGAACTGTATTGCTATAATAGCTATTTATAAATTATTGAGCAGGACTACAGTACTTTGTTAATATTATGCTTTCATTAATGTTCACATACCTCTAGTTACTTCATAAGAAATAGTTTTTATAAAGACACTGCATTCTAAATTATTAAAAATCTGAAACAATTGTGGCAAACAGTGCTTAGCAAAGATCATATGAATTCAATTTTTTATTTCAGATTGCTTGATGAAGGCCTCCCAAATTTTGTAACAGGCCCATGGATCTGGGCCAACTTCCAAGGCAGTTCAAGCCTGCTGCCACATCATTTCATCTCTCCTTCTGGCTTCTAGCCATCCATGTTTTTCATCTGCAATTCTCTTAGGCCTTCAGTCCACAGTATTGACTTTGCTATTTAAATAGCAAAGTCAATACCTGCTTCAGTCTAGTTCAGTCATGATGGTTTTACTTTATGAATGCCTGTCTAGAATAAGTTGTATGCTCAGCTTTATCCATTAACATACATAATACACTTCCTGAGGGATTCAGTGGAATTATACCAGAGATATGTTGGTGAAATGTTTAACCTTTAAAATATTTTGCTTGTTAAAAATATTCATTACCCAGGAAAAGTTTGCATAACAGATTCTTCCAGGAAGGCTGTAGCATTTTAATCCTATTAACTGATTGCCTGTGATGCCTTATCCTGTTTTTCCATGTTCTGAAAAATACACATGGTTTACCACCCACTGGGAAAGATAAAACATTTTATTTGGTGTCTTATTGATTGGCATCTTTGAGCATTTTTTTTCATATCAATAGTGTGCATATGCTAAATTCATGTCCATTATTTATATGTACTAACCAAAGAAGAAACTTGATGGTTTATTTATCAATTTCCACAAAATACGGATTATGTATTTGACATGCAAAATTGTGACACTAAGAAACAAGCTTCCCTGTGAGCACCTGTACTGCCTGTGGGAATCCCACAGGGAATCCCAGTTTGTTGTCCAACTCTTCCAACTTAAAGAAGTATGTGTTTGTGTGCTGGATGAATCATCCAAATTGCCTAGGTTTGTTTTGTCACAATTCTATTCAGGGAGGGTGATGTAATTTTCTTCCTTGAAGGCTCATTAGGAAAGTACCTGAATAATTCTCTGGTTAATGTGTTTATGTGTCTGTGGGGAGAGAAAGAGAATATAGAACATAAGTGTAGATCTAGAATTTTACTTAAACTGGATGTTGAAATGCTATTCCATGTTGAAATGTTATTGCTGTAATTAAGGAGAATATTCAGAATCTAAGCTTTCCCCCACATACTTATGAAGAATGTTCCCAGAAGAAACACACATAGATATTGTTAGATATTCTCCCCCCCCCCACACACACACACAGACTGAAAGAGGTTTCCACCAAGGTATTTACAGGAATAAACTCTGTTGAGAGTGATTGAGGCAAGATGTCTTGAGAGAAACTTCCTCCTGATATTCGTCTCTGGTTCTTCTCCATGCACTCACACTGTCACCAAGGATCAAGGCTTGTTTCAAGAATCATTCCCTGCTCACAAACATACTAATTCTGCCTTTCAGTTATCTTCAACTTTTCTTCATCTGCTACAATCAACCATCTATGACTAGTCACAGTCCTCAAAACACCTATCAGCCAATTATCTCTTCTTTCAATGGCCTTCCCCTAGTTTCTAAGAATGGCATTATTTCAATCCTTTAAGAAGTAACAGCTAGTACTCCCCACTAGGCAGGTTCTCATAAAAGGGATTGACTCAGTCATCTGCTGCTTGACTTGATTTATCTAGCATGGTATGCTGGTGGGCTAAAGGATGTTGATCTGATGTCTAGAAAATTTCTAGATGCAAAAACATATAACCCATCCTATTTTAATAACTAATCTGTCTGAAAGGTGTCCTCTATTTGGAAGTTTATCCTATGACACCTTCCAGACAAGCTAGTTATTAAAACTTGGGCAGTATAATGGGATTCTTGTGTTGCTGGTTTTTGTTTTTTTTAAGAAATTGCCTCTTTCTTGCTTTCTTGTATGATGATATAAGAGAAATTGTATCGATTTATTTAAAACAGGATTTGGCAAGATGATATGGTATTAATATTCTGACAAAGCTTGTAGTATTTAATATTATATTCTGATAATACCTGCTCAACTTGTACATTACTCTATGCCAAAGCATTAACATGTCTATCCAACTTCTATAGAATCAAGATCGTTTAAGGTTACAATACTTACCTAGCCATTTGGTTGTTTTGAAATATTTATGGATATCTAGAATGTATATGTGAATACATTGAAAATAATGGCTTACTTTAAAATATTCAATTTAGCAAATAAACAGGAGCTGGTGATGAAGCTTAAGCAACTGCGTATGGGACATGCTACTGTCATCCTGTCCATAATGGGGTTTCATTGATCTTAGTTTAGGCATGGTGGATTAACCAAATAATAATTAAACAAACCAAATCAATAGTTAGTGTGATAGTTGGGAATATACTAAAACCTTTGCATGGAAGCATTTCCTAAACCAATGCTGGCGAACCTATGGTATATGTGCCACAGGTGGCACGCATAGCCCTCTCTGTGGGCACACGAGCTGTCACCCCAGCTCAGCTCCACCATGCATGCGGATGCACCTGCCAGCCAGCCAGCTGGTTTTTGGGCCTCTGCTGCACATGCACTGGGAGCAGGGTGCATGAGGGAGATCTGCTTGCATGTGGGGGGGAAACAGAGTTGCACCTACATGCACAGGGGGGCAGTGGTAACATGGGAGTCACATGTGCATGTGCAGGGGGTGGGGTTCACTACTGAAATTTTGGCAGAAGAACAGCGATTTTGGTGGGATTGAGCAAATTAAAGATGGAATGAAAAATGCTTCACCGTTGAAGTTGTTCTCATCCCCACCAAAACACACCCAGATTTTTTAAAAGTTATCTCCATCCTCCTGATTGTACTGCAACATTAAAGGAATCTTATCCCTTTTAGATAACCAGGAAGTAGGGGGAGAGAGTGTGGTGCAAGTCTCTCAACCAACAAAAGATTTTTGCCTTACCACATATTCAAATGAATTTTGCATATGACCAGATAGTGTTTGGAATCATGGTTATCTTTAGATTGTTGAGAATCTAGAATCCCCCAAACCCTTGGGTCACAGTCCACTACTGGGACGTCAGGTGTTAAGAACTGGGTGCCTGAAGCGATGGGCAAGCACGCGTGTGCATGCATCCCCACTGAGCAGCAGGTGAGTGGGTGCATGGGAGCTCAATTTGCTTGAACGGCAGGCGGTGTGCCTGCCACTTACACAAATGGGGCTGTGCACACATCATTTGCCCGCTTCTCATGCAGAACCATGTCCTCCCCGCCCCCACTGGTCTAAGAGCTGGTCTACTGGTCTCGGCAAAGTTCAGGGAATTTTGATCTAGAACATGATTACATTGGGAATTCTGGAACTTGACTACACTACGTATGTCTGCCAACTTTGAGAAATGCTGGTCTAGAACTTCCTCATAATATCTGGCAATCAATGTTACCTTTTGCTGTTATAGTAGGCCAGAATCTAAGTTTTCTTTAAATTACCTCCTGATGCATTGGGTTGTGACTAGGTAAAATCTCATCATTTCTTCCTTTAGAAAAGGTTAGAAAAAAATATCTTCAGAGAAATAGTGACAAAAGAAAATGCTGTATACAAAAGCAGATGAAGACCCTAGCATATGATAGCACCAGAATCATATAATGATGCCCCTTATTCAAAAGCTTTTCTGAGATGTGCCAACGTGGCTCTTTTAATAAACTGGAACTTTGAGGAATCTTTTGCCTCGGACTCTGATTTTATATTGGATGCTGTTTGGAACCCTGACACCTGTGGTAAAAACTGTACAGTACATTTCAAAAGAAAAGTTGACTGATAAGCAACATGGGAAGGGAACCTGAACAATTGTGGTATGCACAGAGACTGTGCTTTGTCCCAATGTGTACAGAAGTGACGTGATTCGCCTGAGGCACTTCATGTTACCTTGAAGCTCGCCAACAGTGAGATTAGCCAGGAAAAACGTCTGGCATGCTTCACTTTTAGCAGGGAGCAAGTGAGGGGAGCAATTTTAAAAACAGTGCTTCACACAACCCTTTATCACAATGAAGCAATCTTTGAAGGTTTGCACAGGCCTGTTGAATAAACATTAGATTATAAACAGGATAACCTCAGTGGTGGCAAATTGGGCATTCTGTTAGCAAATTAACAAAGATACTTGGAATTGCCAGGTTGGAAGAAATCCTTGATATCATTCAGTCCAATTTCTTTTGAAGCTTCAAATGTTATTAAAATACAAGTATTGACATAAGTGTTCTTGAAAAGACAGTCAAGAAAAACCACTTTTCAGAGAAGGCAGGGAGAAAATCTACCCAGCTGCAAGTTCATCTGTTTAAACACTTAGAGATATCAGCTAAAAAGTAGCATAAATTCTCCAAAACATGGTCTGGTGTTTTTTCTATAGCACCCAAAAACAGATAATAGATTCACAGCAACCATTTCTATGTCTGTAGATTTATAGATCTATCTAAAATAGAGTAACTGTGCATTAATTCTGAATGGGAATATTTATATTTTAATTAATTATGATTTTCCAAAGACGGTGGATTTTAAATTTTAAAATAATTTATGTAGACTAAATTACAAAACAACCAGGAGCCATGATGGCTTGATTCCAAGCATGACAACATTTTAGCTGACATACAATGTAATGCATCTGACCTTGTTGCCTTACTACGGATAAACAAAGCAGCTGCTATATTAAGCCACTGATTGAACTACCTGATCTTACAATCACCCACTGGTCCCCCCTTGTAGAAATGCAAATTACTTTATTTATTGCTTTGAGACAGCTACTGTGTCTGCACATGCAAGAGGAGGAGATCTTAAGTTGTGACAACATACATGGCATTATTGTTAAAGTCATTGCTTGTTGCACAAAGTTTAGGACTTACCCTGTTAGTAAAAGTCAAAATACACGTCTTCTTGAATCTCTTTCATCTAAAGTTGTAACTGACTATCCCAAAATTAAGGTCCAGCATCTGAGTTGAAGGACACTCTGTCCATTTCTAATTCAAACACTATGGTGAATCTTGTCTTACATATAGCATGCAGGGTTTAAATACCTGATCATGCCAAAATAGGTTGTATGAACATGGCCTTATTGTGGGTTGTTTGGTCGAGTCTTTGAGTTTTTCAACCCAGCATCTCTTGAATTTTTTTTTAGTTAATGCAAACCCAATATATTTTTAAATGACTTGGATTAACCCCAATCAATTGTGATTTATTGATAAACTATATTTTTTTAAAAATAAGCTAGTGTTCAGTGTGCCAAATTGAAATTGCTTGTAGGGGACTTTATTTATTTGTCTTCTGCTTCTTGAGGAACCATATTTTCTTGTCCCTTATTCATGCATCACTGCCATATGTCCCCTCTTTCCCATTTTGTGTTGATCTTCACAGTTTTTCTTAATTACTACCACCTGTTTCCTGCTTTGCCCTCAGCTTGAGCCCAGATCTCCACTGTACCCTACTTCCTCTTGTCTGTAGTTCATTGCTGAAACTGTGGTCTATGTTTGTTCATCCCAGAACCAATTGTTCAAACTTCAGACATGGCTTGGCTTTCTTTGTGATCCACAGTTACTGTTTGGTTCTCCAATCCTGATTCTGACATGCTGAAATTGATAACTGGCTTAAAAGTATACGTCATATTTCATTCCTAATCTGGTATAGAATTACCTAAACTAGTCCTCACTAGGTCAGCTCCTGCACTAAGAAGACTGGGATAGCACATGTTTGGTTGTGTTGATCATGTTTATGCAAAATGGTAAACATTTTGCCTTTGCAATTCCAGGTAACGATTAGCTTTTGACCTAAAACATCAAACAAAATCTGCCTGCCCTTTAAACTATGAAGTGACATTCAGTGAACTCTTGTTCCTGTTTTCACCTCTCTGTCATCGCCCGAATTTTGTAGCATAGCTAGACCTGCTCTCCAGCCTGTGAACATTACAATTCCTATTCACAAAGAAAACTGCTTGTCACCACTGCAGAGTATGAGTGACAAAACACTTCTGTTGTAGATTGTGTGCACATCAATAACATTGCAAGAAGCAGAAAAATGCAGTGAATTTGCATTTATAAAAAAGGTTCACATATTATATTATTTTTGTTTTCTATGCCATCAAATTAATGTTGACTCCTGGTGATTGCCTGAAGAAATCTCAGCAATATTCTTGGCAAGATTTCAGAAGGATTTGCCCCTATCTTCTTCCTAGGGCTGAGAGGGTATCATTGGCCCAATGTTACCCAGCTAGCTTTGTGCCAAAGGCAAGACTAAAACTTATGTCCACCCTGTTTCTAGCATGGGGCCTTAACCATCACACCATACTGGGTCTCTAGTTTAATCATAATTTACTTTAAAAAAATTAACTATGCAAAGCCAACACAGAACAAATCACACTACATCTCATATAAACCCAGACACTGCAATGATTATTAAAACATTAATTCTCTACCTTTTTGCTTTGAAGAGACTGTGTAGTGTAATCAATAAAACAAGAGACAGCTTGGCTAGAAATCCATTAAACCAAAATGATGTCATAAAAAATCAGTGATGCATTGAGGGAAGATGTGAAACCCAATATAACAGAAACCGAGTTCAGGCAATCCCACAGAACTTGTGAAGAGACCTTCTATTCTTTCAATTCTTTAATGATATGACTGGATGCAGCACGATGGTCTCTCTCTGTTTCTAGCACAACTAGAAATCACCAATATCAAAGTTTAAGATCTCCTGGAAGCTTCTCCACTGCCTGTATCAAGAAATGAATCCCATTTAGAGACGAGAGAGGAAAGGAGGTGGTCACTACTCCTCATATACTTAGTTATACAAACCAATATATTGCCTGAACACGATGACCAGAATAATGGCATCAGTGCCAGATGATTGCCTGATTGTATTACAAAGCTACTCTCCACACTCTAAATCTTAACACTGTTACCTAATTTCTGTGACTCTTGATTTCTAGAATAATTTTTCGTCCCGGTACGCTAGCAGATTGGAATGTAGTCTGGCAGTTATGTAACCACCCTAATATAAATAATATGAGATAGTCTTACATTACAGTCTCTTATGGGTGTTTCTGATTTTTATGACCTAGTGCGCCCGAGGGAAATCCCTTAATCATGTCTTTTTTTCAGAGATCTTTTGGCCTGACAATGTTCTCAAACAACACACAAATATGAGTGGCCATTTTGTCTAAAAATACAAAACGTTTCCCCCACCTCATCTAGTGTCTTACTTTAGATTGAGATATTCTTTTAAAACAAATTAACATTAAGAATAATTATATGAGCAACTGTGCTTAGGGGAAAGAGGGGCATGACTGACAAGATCAGCCTGAGCAATTTATCAGGGTTCAAATGGGGATAGAAAGATATTATAGCACCACCATTTCCCTATATTAAAGGTGTACATGACAAGTAGGATAGAGAGAGTATTTCTGTTTCTCATACCTGGTGACAACATTTTCAACATGGTGTATCTCTACCAGTGAAAGAACTTTTCCATGTATGCATTTATGGTAAAATGGTCATCCATAAGTGTAAACATACATATTATTTGCAATGGTGCATCAATCACTAAACATACTTTCACTTTATAAGAGCAACTTCTGTGAGAAGACTGTTACGATTATACTTTAAATTTTCAGTCAATATATCCATTCATTCATTGTTAACTTGACAGTTGCTTCTAAAGATAAATTTTAAATTAAAGACTAAGGATAAATATAGCTAGTATATTTTTAATAATTGTATAGAAAAAGTTAACATTTTGTAGAGTTCAACAGTTTGAAACACTTAATTGCTTAACCGTCTGGAGGGTGTCAGTTGAATCACACTAGAAAATGAATTATAGAATAGAAATAGAATAGAATAGAATAGAATAGAATAACAGAGTTTGAAAGGACCTTGTGGGCCATCTAGTCTAACCCCCTGCTCAAGAAGGAGAACCTATATACCATTTCTGACAGATATCTGTCCAGTCTCTTCTTGAAAGCTTCCAGTGATGAAGCACCCACAACTTCTGAAATAAAGAATTGAAATAGAGAACAGAAGTTTGAAGGCAAGTGAAGCCAGAAAAACATATATCAAGTTCAAGAAGCAGCTGTGAGGATTGAAGATGTAGACATCTGAATTTTGCATGTTTTCCAGGATTTTAGTAGCTGGACGTAAAATCTCTAGAGTGGAGTTTATACAGTTTTTATATGTGAAGTTTATTTGGACTGAGGAAATTAGGAACCCACTGAGAGAGGAAGGGAAAGGAACTGGAGAGAAGGGTCTAGGTATCGAAAAATATTTGCCTTCACTTCTGTTCTATTTCACAGCATACCTTATGTTTATGGCAGGAAGTAAAATATTAGTCATGCCATTTTTATGAAGATGGGCATTCAGAAAAAACTAAAGTTACAAATATCAGCTTGTATTAGTCTATCACAGAATGCAGTAGATTCTTCTGAAGTAAGCATTTTTAATTTGTTCCAAAATCTTTCCCCTTGCGTTTAATTAAGCTGCACAATGAAGACCAATTAAGAACAGCAAAAATTGCTATAGTAACATTTTTTTCCTATCATCAAAAGTTGAACATAAGGAGCAAATCGTTTATCTGCTTTGTGAAGATAATATTGTAGCTACAAATTATTCAGATCTTTTTAATCTTGTTTTTTATTTAGAATATTGGTTGCGTAAATCATGACGCAAAGCATTCAGAAGTTGTTTAAAACAAAGTCAGATTATACTACTGCTGTGAAATGGCATGGAACAATAAATAACAAGAGCTAATAAGGCACTAATAACTGCAGATTAGTAATCTTGGTGTTTGTCAGCTGACCAAATATTATTGTAATGGGCAGAATTACTGTTAACTGAACAGGATTTGATTAAGAGCAGAGGGGAAATCGGATACAGGAGAAGTAATTGATAATTGATATTTGCTGCAAATGCCACAATAATACTAAACAGATTAGATTCTAATCCTCACCCCAACCTAATGCCCCTTGTCTGCAATAAGTCTATTATAATCAAGAAAGTGACCATGGACAGGAAGAAGAACCTGGGCATGTCAGCACTACCTAGCTTGACAAAGTGGGGTTCTCTCTCCAAAATGTATCTGGCTGGCTTTTGGGTGGTTCATCAACCTCAACAGAAAAGGATGGGAATCAATCATTCATGGAGACCCTATGTAATATACAAGAAGCAAAGTACTAGAGGATCCATATATGAATTCTGTCTGTAATGTTTGTAGAACAGCTGCAACTGTTGTACAATCCTCCCAGCTATAGGGTTGCTACCTTTCTTGAACTGTTTTACCTTACTGCAGAGTTCATCCAAAGAAGTACCGTATTTATCGGCGTATAACACGCACCGGCGTATAACACGCATCCCCCATTTTAACACAAAAATTTGTGTAAAAATTTTTTTCATTAAAAATAAATGACTTGGAAGCTCGGAACTTAATGTTGGATTAAAATTTATAACATTAGAACATGAATTATAACATTAACTCCTCTTAAAAGGCAAATATGAAATGAAAAAACACCTCTTTGAGCAAAAAGTTATTTCCATTTTCTTCCTTATATAATATTTTCTGTTTCAACATAAAGTGCCTTCCTTCCTTCCCTCCCTCCCATCCCTTTCTTTATGTTTTCTTCATGCTTTCTTTTCTTTTTCCTCTGCTCTTTTTAAATCCCCCCCCCCTTCTTCTCCTCCTCTACATTTAGGTTGGATTAGTTTGTACAACGGTCATCAAACTTCTGAAGTAAAAATAAATAAATAAATCATATTTAAGAAGAAGAAGAAAAAGGAAGACGTTTTTAGTTAAGTCAAACGTTTTAATAAAAGTTTCATCTTTTAAGATTCGTCCAACACATCCAATTGTAACCTTAACAGTAAAGAATATCACCCCAGCTGCTAAAGGTTCAACCAGTCTGAGAACCATTGAAAAGACAACAGTGCAAAATCCAAAAGACACAACTTCCTCACCGCCATTGCTTTGGTACCAAATCTTTGAGGAAGGGGCTCCAGAAAGAAGGAGGAGGAGGAGGAGGAGGAGGAGAAGGGAACCAAAGAGAGGCTTTTACCGGGTCTGCGCCCCACAGCCAGGACCGTCCTTGCGCCTCAAACCGCGTTTCTTCCTGCAAAGCCCTTCGGGCAACCCGAGAGTTCCTTTTGGCGCCAGAAGGGCTTTGCAGGAAGAAACGCCGCGTTTCTTCCTGCAAAGCCCTTCTGGCGTCAAGCGGAACTCTCAGGTTGCCCGAAGGGCTTTGCAGGAAGAAACGCGGCTGGAGGCGCCAGGACGGTCCTGGCTGTGGGGCGCAGACTCGGTAAAAGCTCTCTTTGGTTCCCTCCTCCTCCCCCTCCTTCCACAGTCTGTGTGACGCTGCCGCCAGGCTGAGAGCTGCCGCTGAAACAAGTTTGGGAAGGTCCTTTGCAGGCAGCCAGTTCTAGCTGCCTGCAAAGGACTTCCCCACGTTTGCTTTGAAAGAAACCTCTGCGCGGGAGTTAGAAACCTCTGCGCGGGGGTTTCTTGCCACCTTAGAGGGAACAGTGGACCCGGCGTTGGACCCGTATTTATCGGCGTATAACACGCAGTATCGGCATATAACACGCAGGCAGGGTTTAAGCTTGCAATTTTAGTTTTAAAACTGCGTGTTATACGCCGATAAATACGGTAGTTCTAGGTAATTTCATCCTCTCTTTTTTGGTGTTGGAGGTAGCATGGGATTTCATGGCTACCAAGAAAACTGTGAGTATCTCAGGTCATTGCTGGCCTGGCCTAAATTGAAGACCAATTTGGTAAGAATGGTAAAACATCATTATTTCTCTGTCCTTATTGCATTTGTGGAATACTGTGCAATAATACTGTTTAAGAATGACCTGGATCCTTGTGGAGAAGGATGAACCATTTAGGTGGGCATTTTTTTTTTGGGGGGGGGGAAATCATTCATATTCACTCTGAGTTGGAAACTGGATGGTTAAGAGTCTGGGGGAGTCTCAGAAATGGACATAGTTCTTTGTGATACAACACTATTACCTGTCAACCTGCCTCTCCTGATTAAAAGTTTTGGGAGGGGGCTAGGAAGTTTGGTCTAATCAATAAGCAACATCTAATTGTGAAAGAAAAAAATGCCAGCTTGGAAAAGGTACTGATTTGCTCCTCTTCAAGAGGCCTACCCATGTCCCATTGAATTGGAAGAACTGTCATGCTATCTTCAATCTTCCTTTTGGTGGAAGTTGATGGAGAAGCTAGTGGGGCAGCAGTTACTTCTTGAGGATCCTGAGAGAAGAAGATAATCTAGACCCCAGATGACTATATGGAAGTTGAATGATAGAAAATGAATGCATTGTTCACCTTGAAAGATGCCCTATGGCAGCATTTGGATATTAGAAATGCAGCCATTTTTGTGTGATATAGATCTCTCAGTGGCTTCCAATATTGTGGATTCTGGATCTTTCTGGGTCACCTGTGAGTTTAGATTTGGCACTGATATCAGAAGCACCAAGGCACTTCCGGGTTGAAAAGATTAGCTGGTGACATCACCATTGTCCTGGGGATGCCCAGTTGGGGGCTCCATTGATATTCCCAACAGGAGCTGGAGTGAAGGATAAGAGTTCAGTCCCTCCCCACGGTAGCTCTAGGGTCTTGAACGTGAGTTTGCTAACCTACTCCCTATGTTCCAACCTATCTAAAGCCATCATTTTTGTGCCACCATGCTCCCATGAATTTAGGTTTAGAGACATCAATGTTTAGTAGTTTCTCTTCATCCTCAGTGGGGCAATTTCAGTTAGTGGTTGGTTAGAGAAAATATTGAGCCCTCAGGAACTCCAGTATGGGATGCTTGAGAGCTCAATTCTTTCCTGCATTTTATTAAATAATATGCTGGTGATTTCTTATGTCTTGACTCTAATCTGAACCAAACTGGATGAGATAGTAGAAGTCCTAACTGATGTTTTCCTGTTTTGAGATACTGGATGTGGAGAAACTCAGACTCCACCCAAGAAAGACAAGTGGCAATTAATTCAGCGATCTTGTGACCCCCACAACTGTTCAATTTCTGACTCATACTCAGCTTGCACTAACCATGAAAAGCAATCTAAAGTTGTTGTTTTTCCCTGGACTCATGGTTCCTGCTAGAAGAGCAGTTGGGAGGCTGAAGTTAGGAAGCTATAGCTAGGAAGACAGCAGCTTTTTTCACTTCCAGCTGTTTGTTCAGTTGTGACATTTTTTGGAGTGGAGTGTGGAGCACTGTCACTGTCACTGGTGCCCATGTTAGTCAACGGACTACTGCAATTCATACTGCATAGGCTTCCCCCTGAAAACCATGCAGAAGATTAAGTTGGTGTAGAATATGTGTATCAACCAGCTAAGAGATCAGTCCCTGTACCGTTATACTAATATTGAGGGAACTGAATTATCTACCAGTCTGTTTGCAAGTATAATTCAAGGTGCTGATTATCATATATAATGCTTACATCTTTGAGACAGCCTCTTTTGGATATAGTCTGCCTGCCTATTTCATGAAAGCAGAACCCACCTATTCAATGTTATTTCCCATTGAGACCTGTGATGGGAGAGGGGCACAGAAGCTACAATTCTCTATAGGCACCCACCTCCTTGGAACAGCTTGCTCCCAGAACCAAGAATCTCATAAATTTCCAGAAGACCATTGAAACTTTCTTGTTTAGAACGTGTTCAAAACCAAGTACATTGTCTATTGTCTGAGTCAGTTATAGTTTATTTTTGTATTTTTTATGTTCGATTTTATTATGTTATTTCATTTCATTTTATTTATTGAAATTTGTATGCCGCCCTTTTCCCTGGGGGGACTCAGGGCGGCTCACAGTTCAAAAAGGGGAGGGGGAAGGACAGACAATATTCACATGGAGACAATACAACAAATTAAAAGAGAGCACAACAGTCACACAATCACACAATTCGAGTGGGGTTGAAATCTTAACCCCAGGCCAGCCGGGACAGCCAGATCTTTAAAGCGGCACGGAAGGACTGGAGGGTGGTGAGGGTCCGAATCTCCACGGGGAGTTCGTTCCAGAGGGTCGGAGCAGCCACCGAGAAGGCTCTCCTCCGGGTAGTTGCCAGTCTGCACTGGCTGGAAGATGGAATTCGGAGGAGGCCTAATCGATGCGATCGGATCGGTCTAGTGGAGGTAATTGGCAGTAGGCGGTCTCTCAAGTACCCAGGCCCACTACCATGAAGGGCTTTGTAGGTGGTAAGTAGCACCTTGAAGCGCACCCGGAGATCAACAGGCAGCCAGTGCAGCTCGCGGAGGATAGGTGTTACGTGGGTGAAGCGAGGTGCACCCATAATCGCTCGCGCGGCCGCATTCTGGACTAGCTGAAGTCGCCGAATGCTCTTCAAGGGCAGCCCCATGTAGAGCACATTGCAGTATTCCAGCCTAGAGGTCACAAGGGCACGAGTGACTGTTGTGAGGGCCTCCCAGTTCAGGTAGGGCCGCAACTGGTGTACCAGGCGAACCTGGGCAAATGCCCCCCTGGTCACAGCTGACAAGTGATGTTCGAAGGTCAGCTGTGGGTCCAGGAGGACTCCCAAGTTGCGAACCCTGTCTGAGGGGCGTACAATTTGACCCCCCAGCCTGAGAGATGGAACACTTGGCCAATTATTGTATTAAGGTTGTTTGTAATATCACTAAATGTCTCTTTACATATCTGTACACGGTTTAGAATTAATTATAATTGAAATAGTAGATAAGATTAACAAATCATTTTACAGAATTCTTGTCAGCATTACATTGGTTGGGTAATTTGGGAGTGCCATCTCAATATGTCTGGAGAGCAGTACACGGTGAATACTCTCAGGACAGAATTAGCTAATGCCTATATACCTGTTGTATAGGCATTCATATACTATTTAGAATGAGGAATAAGTCTAATTCCAGACTGCACCACTCAATCTGCAGGGAGACAGACACCATTTCAATTTTTTCCTTCTATTAATTAAGATTTTACACATATTCAACATGGGAGAAAAAAATTACAACTATCATTGTCATGTGTTAGTTTTACTGCATATAAAATACATGGTAAATGCTTTTCAAAAAATTGGCCCAGAGTTGTAGAATGAAACAGTATACTTTAAAACATCTTTCAGCTTAGACCAGGCAAAAATGGCAGTGAACAGAAAATGAATTTGAGGAGGGGGTCCAGTGTGACTTATTGAGTGTCATTCACAGGAAAGCCAACCTTTAAATTTTACATTAGCCTTGACTAATGTATTAGTTGTCTGGGAACAGATCAATTCATGCAGATTGGGAAAGCACATGGTTGTTGAAGGATTTCATATTTAGTTCTTTGTCTTCCCACCCCTAATTTTAGTGAATTCCTCATGTTCCTTGCTAGGTGTCTAGTAAAAGTATAATGGTTCATCTGGCAGCAGAATGAAAACTACGATCAAGTGCTAAATATTTCGGACCCAAACATTTAAATGGGTGGGTGTCCATGTAAGGTCTTAAAAATATTTTGAAGTGTTAATATTCATGATAAAACAGTAAAACCAAGTTCAAGTATACAGTGAATGTAAAATAGTTCCGCCATTATGGTCTCTTCTGCACACAAGGAGCGGGAGGCACCTGAAACAAGCAAGAGCAACACACTTCAGTCTAAAGCCATCATTTCATTGTTTGGATTGGTTTAGCATATGATGTAAATCAGCCTTTATGATCCAGAAAAGAGGGCTATTGTTCGGAGAATAAAATAGAAGGTCCAAATGCAACACTGAGTTTCCTAAATACGAGCCCAGAATTAATCAAAACAATAAATAAACCTAATACTTTCCCCCTGTTTGAGTGGGATGATAACAAGTGACCATAGAAACAAACATTATTCAAGCAGCCAATGAAGAAAGTAATCTGATGTGGGGGGAAAAAGGAGGGGAACATTATTTCTCAAGCCCCCAGAACTGCTCATAGATGGAAACTTCCAGGTGTAGAGAGAGATTCTATCCCACTTTTATGGATCTAAAATTTATCCAAATTCAGTAATATCCACCCTTATCAGAACTTTAACATGTATTTATCTTGAAAAATAAAACTGTGGACGTTTTATCATTTATTAGAGTTAATGCACATAAGTGAACTTACATTGAGCAATTGCATTCTGTGAGGTTTACAATATTGTAGTTCATTTGGGTTTAGTTTGATTCTTCCCCTCTCTCCCCGCTTCCACCCCGTCATTTAATCTGTCATTTTTACTGACTGCTCTGAATTCCCTGAAGTGGTTCGCTCTTCCAGTAAAAACCACATTGATTCTGGTTCTACACAACTGTTAAATATAGAACTTCTAAGCTAAAGTAACAGGAGAAAAGAGAGGGCTCTCGCATTCTGATCCTTCTACAATTTATTTTGAGAACAAGAAAAAGAAGTAATACATTTCACAAGTATAAGCCTGTTTCAGGGGGCAATTTTCAACACCCATAAAAATCAGGTATCTTAAAGCAGAGATGAACAATTGTGACTGACTGTGGTCTCCAAACCTTTGTGGGGGAGGATGACCCAAGAAGCCCTAAGTATTTAAAGTACACTTTCCCATAATTTAAAAAAATAAAATTGAAGAGGTATGCAAGATTGGCTTAGCATGCTTAAAAACATTAAAGCCAACTACTGCAAGAAACACTAAAAATGGAAAACAATTATTTATTAAATTTATATGCTGCCCATGTCACCTAGTAAATAATGTGTGTTTATTTGGAAGAGATAAACCCAGTTTATCACAATTTCATTCCATCTGGCACTAGGGAAAATCAAGACCCAAGATCAGGCTCTTCACAAAAGAAGATGATATTTCAAAGTAGTTACCAGTTCTGTTCAGTATTCAATCCTAGTGATAGAAAATCTACCAAGATCTTAAGCATATAAAAGCAGACCAGATCATCATACTTTCTCTACACAGGTTAATAGTTCCACTTAATCTTCTGTCCACAATGAGGGAGTCAAACAGCCTGACCAACTTTAATTCTAAATCCAAAATATATCCTGTTCTTGAATAGGGTATTATCCTGGGACAGACCTACAGATGTCAGGTTATCATGAATTGTTAAGCTCATTCTTTGGAAGAGAAAGCTAAATAAAGGATTGACTCCCTAAAACAACTTTGAAGGCAATATTACAAGCGATTCCTTGTAACATTCCATCAGCTAAGACAACAGAACAATTAATCATCAGGGTGTACTACCGGTATGTAACAGTGTATTATCTATATATATATATGCAGTGGATATAGGTGCAAATGGATAAAAGCTTAAGATGATCCTCCATTTTGAAGGTAAATTATTCAAAAAACATAAGCCCTCATCTTTTTTTTTTTTGATAAGTATGTATCATTGATTGCTGAAATCTTTTGGATAAGTACATATCATTGATTGTTTCTCCTTAGCAAAGACTAATAATTTAATGTACTGTTGTATCTAAGGCATAACTGTTGTTTATACCAATACTCAAAGCAATTTAAAGCAAGCCATATTGTTTTGAAAATGTAGCATTCGTTGGTCAGGCATAAAGTGACCATAAAGGGAATGAGAGGGCCAGGATTACACAGCAGGTTGTGAAGATGTTAACACACAATCATCAGACAATTTGTGACTATTAGCACTTCTGAATTGTTGTAACTTTGAGTTGTTTCAGAGATAGTTTAGTCTCATTATAACATATACCTTTTCAAAACTAGTGGTCTATCACATGCCATGATAACAAAATAAATTT
The DNA here is from genome assembly GCF_009769535.1 of Thamnophis elegans. Lineage (NCBI taxonomy): Eukaryota > Metazoa > Chordata > Lepidosauria > Squamata > Natricidae > Thamnophis > Thamnophis elegans. Next base: position 109,520,319 of record NC_045542.1, read on the forward strand.
GTTATTTTGGTTTTTTTAAAAAACAACAACACAGGTTTTTGTGTTTTTTATTTTAAAAAATTACCTAAGTCCCTGTCTGAGTGATCCAGGGATTGAGGCAGTTCACTCAATTCCACAAATTAAAAGAACTTATCTGTTAATGCCAGCAGACCTCCCAATTTAAATTTATAAAAATGATTTCTAAGGTATGGAGAAAATGTATCTTCCTGAATCATCGAACAAATAAATACAGAGTTATTTAGCAAAGGATATTGTGTTGTCATTTCCATCTTGTGTAAGTTCCTCTACATAACAGGAATCCCTATAATACAGCAACATGCTTAAATTTATAAAAGATAGAGTTCATTCTCTCTCCCACCAGTGAGACAACAGACCAACCACAATTCCGGTATTGCGTAAGAAAAAAAACAGCACTCTTCTGGTTTTTAAACAAGCTAATTCAGAGCCAGAAACAGACAAATCAGCTTACAGAACCAATTGATGCCATTCGGATCAGGCAGGTCTAAACCTGAGTTGAATGGAAACCTTCCTAAGAGCAATAGCAATAGCAATAGCAGTAGACTTATATACCGCTTCATAGGCCTTTCAGGTCTCTCTAAGCGGTTTACAGAGAGTCAGCATATTGCCCCCAACAATCTGGGTCCTCATTTTACCCACCTCGGAAGGATGGAAGGCTGAGTCAACCCTGAGCCGGTGAGATTTGAACCGCTGACCTGCTGATCTAGCAGTAGCCTGCAGTGCTGAATTTAACCACTGCGCCACCTTGGCTCTGATAGGCACTGATAGGCACTGAGTAAGTATCACTGCATTCTTCCTTCAGTCATCAATTCCCCGAATTCCCCTCTTTCTCCAACCCCCTTCCTCCCAAATGTGAGAACTACTGATCTCTGAAGAAACTTTTTTGTGTTATGACTCAGATGGTTTGTGCTTATAAAGGCATTGTAAACTGGAAATGGCAAAGAAGGTGAGGAGAGATGCATGCATAACATCTGACACTTCTCTGGGATATTCACATACCCACATATCAGGGGTGAAATCCAACAGGTTCTGACAGGTTCTGGAGAACCGGCAATTGCCACCTCTGGCTAGCCCCAGAGTTGGGTGGGAATGGAGATTTTGCAGTATCCTTCCCTTGCCATGCCCACCAAGCCACACCCATCAAGCCACACCATGCCCACCAAGCCACACCCACAGAACCAGTAGTAAAAAAATTTGAATTTCATCACTACTACATTTATTATATGATACAGAGAAACAACACAGTCTAGTTAGGATGTATACATGTACATGGCAAGAAAAACATATCTCTTGAGTTTACTAGATGGATGGCATAGGGAACAAATCTATTACAGAATCTAGTAGTCCTGCTAGAAATACTTTGAAACCTCCTCCCAGAGGGGAGCAACAGAAATAGACCTAAAGTGGGTCTGTAGGGTCTCTAACAATGCTTTGAGTTCTAAGCAGATGTAGCACTTATAACAGTAGCCTGAATAACGGGAAGCGAGCTTCATATCACACTCTTAAAACCTGTCCTTTTATTTATCTAGCTGGGAGGACCTGACAGATTGAGATATGTAAGGGGTGGGGAGACTATTCTCAAAACAGGAGAAAATGATGGAAAACTAGGTGTATCTTCAAGTACAACTGTGCTATCACAGGAAATGATGGGGTAAACATGTATCCAGTTTTTTGGTAGCTGTGTGCAACTAAGAAAGTTAGTAGAAACTGGACATGATCTCCAACAGTAATTGAGATGAGTGGGCCGCCTTTTGATAGTGCAATCAGCAGAGCACTTATAGGAGGACTTAGCACTTGAACTGTTCTTTAAGGAATGGCCTGAGGCTTCTGAAGGAATGGGGAAGCTTTGAAGATGAGGGAGGGCCTGGAATAATTCAGAAGATAACAAAGATGGTAGTCGAAGGTATTCTTATAGAGCAATGACAGAGCAAGGTATCAATTAATTTATTTAATTTTACTTGTCACCCATCTCACCTCATCTCACCTAGTTGCATTGCCCCAGGAAAATATGTGGTTGCTTTAAAGCAGTGGTGTCAAACTCCCTGCTTTAAAGGGAATTTTATTTAAATTTCATTGAGGGCAGCAGGGTTTGTTTTTTACCTCGGGAGAGTCAGTGGGGGCCGAGCCAGGGGTGTGCGGTTAGCTTGACATCACTCAAGTCGGGGGTGCCTGTGATTGCCCAGTGAAAACAAGCTCCCAAGCTCCATTTTCTGCTGAGACAGCCTCCTGCAACCTTCTGCCAACTAAAACAGAGCTTGGGTAGAGTGCGCATGGCCCTTGTGAGCTCCATTTTTGGCTAGGATGGGCTCCTGCAACCCTCTGCTAGTGAAAATGAGTACACAGCACTCCCGAGCTCCATTTTTTCCATCAGAAGCAATGCCAGCCCCCGGGCCTTGAGTTTGACACCCCTGCTTTAAAGAGATAAAGATAGGTTCTGGGTTTCTACTGTATCCCTGCACCATTCTGAAGCACATTTTCAAACTGGCTTCTAAGTTCTCTACTTCTTGGTATCTGCAAGTCCTACATACCAACCATACAAAATGACTGGACAGCTTGCAACCATCCCAGGGTTTAGTTTTGTTTTTAACTACTGAGCCACATGGGGTATTTTTGGCAATATATTTCTGCTAATGTAAATCTAGAGATCTGACCCTGTCAAGGTCAACATGACTACCAATTGCTCTTTAATAGCATGGAAAGTTAGGATGCTACCCTTGGTGCATGCCATTAATTTTTACTGAAATAATAGACCCATGACCCAATTTGTTTAAAACTCTGCAAAAGATGAAAACCACAAATGCTGACAGAGGATCAGCTGCTCCTGAAGATGAAGACATCACTTCCTTTAAAGTTTGTTTTTGTCACAGCAATTTATCATCTCAAAGAATGATGCCAGGGGATGAGAGACAGAGACAGGAAACCTTGTACTACTGATAGACAAGGTTGCCGAGAGGAGGCTCTATTAGTTCTGTTGTGAATGGATAGACATGCAAGGATCCACCAATGTGTAAACTTTTATTTAAAAATAAAAAGTGAATGACTCTGGCATTGAAAAAGAAAGTGTATTATTGTATACCAATAATATTATTCTCACAAATCAAAAAACAATTGAGCTTCTTGCAGGTTTTGTTCTAATTTTAATTTAATTTTTCTTCCTTGCAGATAGTTTTAATTTTGTTCTATACCTTGCTTAAAGCAGGGAGCTTTCAAACTTAACTACAATGCCCCGCAGCAATGCCCAGCATGACCAGGAGTAAGTTTTAATTGTGTTAAATAATACACATTCTAGTGATTATAACAAAGCTTACAAATTTCATTCAGGTGCAATTAACACTATTTATTGAATAAAGGACAACTTTAATCTCAACAAGCAAAGTCATAAAAGCAAATAAACCCCCTGGCGAATCAGGTTTTTCAGAATCAAACCTGCCTCAGAAAGGAATGTTGTAAAATTAAAATGAAAAAGCATCATCAATGCTACTTTAGACTTGTTTGAGGAAAGTCATGATGCGAATATATGGCATGTAGCAGTGTTTCTTAATTTTTTTCTCTCAGGTCATTTTCTCACTTTTAAAAATTATGGAGTTTCCCAAAAGGGCTTTTTGTATGGGTTATATGTAACAATATTTACCATATTAAAACAATTTATTCTTTGATGGGATTTTAATATTGTATTATTATTAAATATAGGCTGCAAATAATTTTGATTTTACAGACCTCTGAAAGGATCTTGCCGGACCCCTCAGGAATCCTAGGACCACAATCTAAGAAACACTAGCATAAAGCATTGATTTAGGCCTTGGATCTGGATTGTAGCATAAGTAATTTGGCTGGGAATGATGAGATTTGTAATCCAGTATATCTGCTGGCTGATTGAGGAATGTCGTTTTTAGAGCACATTAACCCTAACCCTAACCCGTCACTACCTCTTAGAAGTTTCTGTAAAGAATGTACTGTATTGCACTGTCTTCATAAAATATACTAATCAGTTTAAATAAATCAGTTTGAGCAAATTTATATGCATTGAAATCTGCCCAGTTGCTGGGTGGGCATAGCCATGGTGGACATGGCCTAGTTGGCCTCCTGCACCACGGGGGGGGGGGGGGTTGCCTTCACCAGGCTCCAGAGGCTTTCCTCGAGCCTCTGGGAGGGCGAAAACTGCCGCCCCCGGGCTCCAGAAGCCCTCTGGAAGCGTGAAACAGGCCTGTTTCTGGCCTTCCGGAACTTCTAAGAGGCCCATTTTTCCCCCTCCCCAAGCCTCCACACCAGTGGTGGGATTCAGCCAGTTCGTTCGCACCTATTCGGGAGAACCAGTTGTTAACTTTCTAAGCAGTTAGGAGAACTGGTTGTTGGAAGAAATCTCATTTTGTGTTTTTTCCACTTTGCAAGGCTAATCCTGTAAGGAAGGCAGGAAGGAAACATTCTAGTGTTGTTTCTAGCCTCATCTTTATTGCCCTGATTACAGAAACTGCCTCTCCAATTAACCCTTATTACATTGTCACAGCTAAGGCAAAGCGCCCATCGATTTGAGTGACGTTGAGTTGGCTACGCCCACCCGGTCACATGACCACCGAGCCACGCCTACCCAGCTGGTCATTAGGGCAGAGAAACGGTTGTTAAATTATTTGAATCCCACCACTGCTCCACACTTACTTCCTATCCAAAATGGGCCATGAGGAGACTCCTGGGAGGGAGGTGGGACCAGCCAGGGGTGGGATTTGGAGGTTCTCTGAACCAGTCATAACGTTAGCTACTGGGTCTCCCGAAACAGGGTGATTCTGTAGCAGCCCACTCCTGATTGAAATAACACAATATCTTTATTTATATCTCTAGAGGAATCTTTTGCCTAATGCTATTTTTAAGACTTTATAGGACACATTTATCTGCCCAAAAGCTTTGTGAAAAGGTCTGTTCTCCTGACTATATTTTCTCTTGCCTTCCTGGATCAGCAAAGGAAAGGGGGGGGGAATCAAAATTCACTAAGTTGTACTTTTGGCTTGACTTGCATTCTGTCATAGCTGTTTGGCTTTCAAAGAAATGAAAATTATTTTTTATAAAAATGAATTTTTAGACTGGGCTCACCAAAAAAGAACAAGGCGGAGTAAATACTAGGCTTGCTGTATAGGCCAGACCCTAAACAAACCAGCTGCCAATGTTAATAGAATTAATCTTGAAGTATTGGAGGTTGAATTTCAAATGCCTTAATAAATTATGTTTCAGTGCATGAGGGACAGCGTGATACTCAAAATCTGATTCCAGTAAGACAACCATGGGCTGTGCAAATAGATCAAGTGAATAATGTAACACAGTTGTGTTATGACATCCTTGGGATGCCAGCTCTTATAGGAAAGAAGGATGATGTCACCTACAATTTGGGCTGCTTTTGTGTCAGCCTTTTGATTTCACTGACAATTGTTCCATAGCCAGCCAATTGCAATTCGCCAGTAATCCAAAGGCAAGCCTTCAGCATGGTGATCTTGTCCATTAAGGCATCTTCTCTTCTGCAGCACACCAGGCCCCAATACCGAAAGTTGGGACATTTCTAACTCACACTGACATTTGATGTTAACTCCTCCTGATATTTTAATGGATCCTTTTGCTCAATCACATTTTAGTTTTATTTTATAACAATTTCATAAACTCGTTCAGGATATTTTATGATGAGGTGACATAATTATTTTTAATAAATAAATAACGATGCTAGTAGAACAGTCACTCTCCTCCACAGCCTTTTTTAAAATGGTCAGGCAAGCTGTCCCTTGGCTGTTTGGACTGGATTAATCCTTTAGAGCGGAATGGAAAAAGAAATAGAAGCCACCATCTCTAGCTTTTTACCATAAAATGGGGATGCTAATCGACTGCAGCCATTGACCCATGCTGAAGAGGATCAAATGCCGATGTCCTTGCTGCCTTCCCTCTTTAGAATGTTACTGGATATTGGGGAACACATCTGCCAATCTAAATACTCCATCGGGAATAGGAAAGGGTCACTACCTTGATCCTTCTAAGTTGTTTTGCCTGTCCTATTTCCACACCTCATTTGGGCCTTACCTAGGTTAAAAGAATGGGGAAAGTATAGACACTAGAGTAGAAGTATTCCCAGAGAGGAGGGAGCCAATTCTGCAATTAATTCCTGCAGAGCTGAAGAACTGAAGCCAACTAGCTGTGGGCATCCACCTCTGTTATTTCAAGAGGGAAGGGATGCGATTGAAAATGACAATTTCAGGAAAACTGCCAAATAACAAACATATTCCTTTTTCATTCCCAAGTAATGAAGCAGTACTGCCTTCTGTCTGGAAGCCTGGAGAAAAAGATCAAAATCAGGAAGACAAGAGAGATGAAGAGTACTCAAGAAACATAAGGGATAATGGGGAGGACAAAGAGATGGCCACATCTCCCAAAATATTCTACTCACACTAGTAACAGGTCACTTAACTTCATACCAAAGTGAAGCGTAACAGATTTTACATATGTTGAAGCTGTTCTTTGGTAGGGTCAAAATAAGGGGAAATTTTGGAGGGGGGAGGAGACAAGGATGTATTTTGAGTACTGTGCTCAAAATTGTTGAGCTCTTCCATTTATAATTTAATTAGCAATATTATAATATTCTTCTCTTAACCTTATCAAGCATCGTTGTATTTTTCACATTAGTTCTTAATCTTTCATCTTGCAAGGGTGAATTTTGTGAGTTTGCATTTCCTGATCACTGCCTCAAGAGAGCAATCAGTCTTTATTTGGTTCAGGACTGATTGAGACCTTCCGGTCTTTGGTACTGCAAGTAAGCAACTGCAAATCTATATTTTCCAGAGTGTTCTGTCAAAAGTGTTCCGCCACATGTCTACCAAAGCACACACCAGTTCATTGAAAGACAACATGGAACATAGTGCAGTAGATGGACTTGAATGAGAAAAACACTGCTTTTGATACAGAACTAGAAAACTTTGGTGGAGGCTGGCTTCCCAGTATGCTGATGGCATGCTGAGGACAATGTCATTCATTCCTGTCCTCCCCGAACAGAAGATACTGTAGATCACCCATTTCCGTGTTAAGGCAAAGAGGAAATGTAGATTAGTCCTGTCATTTTTTCTGTAAACAAAGTGATGTGGTTTGTGTTCCTTGCATACAGTTATATGTTGTAATCTAATTTTGATTTCAGTTGTTATCATGTCCAATCCCACCATTCTTTTAATATGTAAACAATTCAAATCTGGGGTTCTGTGACCCACTATTGCACAGATCAGATCACTGTACAACTTTGTTTTACAAGATAAATGTTTTCATGAATTCACAGTGTTTTGACTTGTCTCTTATTTTGCAAAAGCTTTTGTATTATGCTCATACAAAATTAGTGGGACAGGCTTTTGTGCATGTGTAAAGTATGCTTTATAAAAGTCTCATGATCCATTATCTTATACAAAATCCATTATCTTATCTCTGCAAATAACAAGAATTACTTGCTTTTGCTGTAAAGGTTATACAGATATGAGGACCATATGCATGCTGGTGTTGTTTGGTTTTCTATTCTGAACCATTTTTAGCAATTACTATCCTAAGAACATGAGCTAGGTGCTATACAGGACTATGCACAATCCTGGCAAAAGTTTTAAAGTTTTAAAAAAGTATTTGGAATAGAGAATTGAATCTGTCCATATCTCAATAAATCCTCTTCTCTCTCTCTCTGCCTCCACCCTCCAAAAAAGGAGTATGTGAACAAGATGACAGATCTTCTGTAGCTCTCCACACTTTGGCAAGTTTAGAACTTCTTATCTCCAGAGATCTGCAAAGCTATTTACGTCATGGTTTTCAGGAGGCAACTTGATTTCTCCAAGCTTTCAACTCTAGCTAAGTTTTATTGACGTTCAACTTGGGGGAGGAGTGATTTATTAATGATCTCTTGTTCATGTTGGTTTAATAATTATGATTTCTTTTATTGTTGCGTTTATACTTTTAATTTGTTGTAACCACCACTGCCACCCGGAGTCTTTTGATTTGTGTGAGCTATAAAAGTGGAAAATAAAAATACAATCTTTCTTTTTGAGTAAGGCAGTGGCTTTGAAAATAGCCTGGGTAGAATGGAGAAGTAGTGAGTGGGGGTAGAAACCTTGTCCTTAATTAACTCCTTTTTCACTGAAGTTCCATGTGGGAAGAAAAGTATGTGAATCTCAAAACTCATGGTAGCAAAAGATGATTTTGCTTCTGAAGTTATGGAGAAACAGCAGCAAATGAGTAACAGCTTAAAACACCATTCTTGAAGCAAACTCTCACATAATCTCTCATTCAAAAGCAGCAGATTTTATAAGTTAGAAATAATATGCAGAGATAGTTCATTCGTTCCGAGATCTTCATGAATCAGGAGGTGAGTATTAGATTCTCTGTGGTAGTGATAAACGACTGAGGTGATTCTGCATTCAACTGTCTTTTATTAACTCAGAACATTAACACTACAGAACAGAACCCCTTGGTTTAACAGCTATTTATATGGTAGCTGTCAAACCATTAACCAATTAGAACGCTGCCATTCTCCCACCAGAACGCCTCCGTGTTTGAGCCAATGAAAACCCTCATCCGGCTTGAGTGACACTGACCGGTTGTAACTCGAATACACAACAGTGAGATCTTCAGGAAATGGTACTATTACAGTATAAGCATGTTATTCAGCTGACAGGATCCAATTAACTTCGTAAAGATTTTGAACGAAGCAGTGTTAACCTGATGCTTTCTGGCAGCAGGCTACAATGGCCATCCTCTCTAACATGGCAGTAGTGATTGGCTGGATTCATACAGTATGTGTTTTCATTAACTGTGTGGGTGTTGTTGTTTTAATATCTTATATTTTGCTAAGGAAGTTTGTTTGGCTGTGCTTTAGTGTCTTGTCTGAATACAAAAATTACAGTATTTGAATCAGCATGGAGCTGGGGACATGCAGAAACTAGATTTGAATTTGGTTGCCAATTATGAAACCGTCATTGTTCCTTTAATAGCACATGATCCAGAGACATTAGCAGACGACAATGTTTATCATCCTGCTATAAGATGTTTATCTCGCCTTCGGATTTACCCAGATTTGACTGCCTATTGCTAAAGGTGAAAGAATTGGCTGTAGCCTTCAATTGTATTGCTGATTAGTCACCAACCCTACATTGTGGAAATTTTCTTTGCAAGTAAAGGAGAGGAATGGAAATCCTTACTATTATCACTGACATTTATAAATTATTTGGGGGGAAAGTAATCTTGTGGTATCACTTTCGGTTTTAAAATTATATACTAATTACATATACTAATTACACCATCCACTCATATAACTGAAAAGCAAAGATACATGTTCCAGGATAAGGTGGCAGGATCCAGTCTGAGTCAGTCACCTGGACCAGAGGTTTAGTCTTCTGAGCTTTCAGACCTGTGCTGGAGCCCATTCTCAGGGAACTTCTCTCTCGACAGATTCTCTCACATTCTGGTGAGAGAGAAGTTCTCTGAGGATTGGTTGCAATATGAATCTGAAAACTCGGAAGATTAAATCTCTGGTTCCGGTGACCGATGCAGATTGGATCCTGCAAGTCATACCGTTCTTGAAAATAGTGGGGAATTATTTTGTTGAAAATTTTTGAACCAAGTGGCAAACCTCTTGGCCCTTTTTAACACTTTTATCTAAAAAAAACATTATTTCCTTCTTCCTTGACTCCTGTACTGAACCATAGACATTTAGTTCAGCTAGCAAAACACTTTTATGGGTTTTCTTTTCTTTATTTGTCAGGTTGCACTCTTTGGCACTATGGGACTTCTTTTTTTAATGTTGTAAATCACACGCATACATGCTACATTTAAAAATAATTGAGCAGTGTTTATTACCCATGTCTGGAAAAATCTGGCACATGGTAACCTTTAATTATAATATTCTTGCTAGGCTGCTGTACTAATTAAGTACAAAGTAGATTGCCTGTGTAGAAGAGATAGCTGTTCAGTTCCATTCCCAGCCAGACAGCCTGGCACGTACCGAAAGTTTGAAAAGAAAACCACAGGCACATTCCACAAAACCTGTGTTGTAGTGGCTGCAAAGCATGACCATTACAAGTAATCCCCCACCACCTTTGAAGCAGGGAGCATTTCTCAGGTGAACAGCTGTTTCTCAATGCAACCTCACATTTCACGCTGACTCAAGCAAAAAATGCTAGCCTGCCTTTTGCCTGAATGCAGCAGTAACCTAATCCTATGGCTCCCTGTTTGGAACTAAAAATGGCTCCTGTTGTTTCCAAACCGAGGCACTGCAGGCAACTCCTGTACAGTTTTCACTGCCCCTCCTCTTTCTTCTCCTGGAATTTGGAAAGTGTTCTAAGACCCAGAATGCAGTTCAGCGGGTTTCAGGACAACTTATCATAATAACCTGATCCAATTATGTTGCATTTCTTTCCCTTTTGAACTCCTAAACTAACCTGTATTTTTTCCTCTCACATGCCCAGAGCTAAATTAAGTGTCTGATACACCCAAAGAATTCCTAACTTACCACTGCTGACTAGATTGGGATTTGACAACACCTAAAATGACTGCCAGAGGGCCATTGTTAGGCCTTGTTGCATTCAACTAAAGCCAATCTTATCATGGAAGAAGAAAGAATGCTTGTCTGCTGCTTGTAATAGGTCTGTAAACCAATATTTCTTTAACTGATGAAGTTTTGAAGCATCAGTAAGAAGGAAAGTTATTCCTTTAAGCATTTAGTTTCAGAGGTTTAAAAGATACTTTATGGATTTTAATGCAAGAAAGAAAACTTAAGGAACCACATACTATGGTCTTCCCTCCTTTCACTGGGTGAACTTATTGGACTGAACTCCCATCCTCCAATCCAGAGTTGAGCAATGTAAGCACTTTCCAGATATTGAACTTGCATCTCATTTAGAACTAATGATGAAGAATGGGGACTGGAGGCTAAAAGATATAAAGAAGAGTTGCAGGAATTGGATATGTCTAGTCTTATGAAAAGGAGGACTAGGGGTGACATTATAGCAGTGTTCCAATATCTCAGGGTCTGCCACAAAGAAAAGGGAGTCAAGCTATTCTCCAAAGCACCTGAGGGTAGAACAAGAAGCAATGGGTGGAAACTAATCAAGGAGAGAAACAACCTAGAAATAAGGAGAAATTTCCTGTCAGTTAGAACAATTAATCAGTGGAACAGCTTGCCTCCAGAAGTTGTAAATGCTCCAACACTGGAAGTTTTTAAGAATATATTGGATAGCCATTTGTCTGAAGTGGTGTAGAGTTTCCTGCCTAAACAGAGTGTTGGACTAGAAGACCTCCAAGGTCCCTTCCAACACTGTTATTTTATTTTCTGTTTTCTGAATGATAGATTATGGTGCAAATTTCTGGAAGACCACATGTTGCATATCTCTCTAAGCAGCCTTTATTTGTCTTTCACTAAAGGCGTTGGTCAACAATTTCGAACAATTTAATCTGGGTAGTATCTTGGTTGAAGAGCTGGGGAATACTGGAATTGTAGTATAACACTTCTGGGAGAAGTTGACGTGCATTGTTAGCAGTACTCCAGGTAAGATATGCCTACGATTTGCATGATTAATGCTACAATTTATCAGAGCTTGCTGCTTGGATACTCTTGCTGGTACTTCCTTTTAATGATTTGTTTAGTGCGTTATCCAAACTGCACTTATTGGAACTACCAAACAAAACTTTTTATTATTATTATTCAGCTAGAATGTTGATTTAGCATCTTTTTTATTAGTCACAGTTTATAGGCTTTGCTTACAAACCCTGTTATAACCTTCAGTCTTTTTCTCATACCTTAATCTGGGGTTTACTTGGAATTTTTGCAGCCAGATTTTGGAATGCAGAATTTGGAATGAAGAGTATATTCTACAGTGCGTCATTTCTGCAAATGATTGTAATTCTCACCTTGCAGCGCTGCCAGAATGTCTTTGGAAAGTAACCTCAGACCCTGGAGTTTAAATGAGATGACTACAGTAAAACTGATACTGGTCTGATTTTCCCACCTCCCGACCTTGCCAATCATCAAAGGGCTCTACTCAGTAAGAGCTAAAAGGGTGATGTAATCCAGCATTCCAAGGACTTTGGAACACTGCAGACATGCGCTTGCCAGCTTTGCTTTCTGAAAGGGGCCCTTCCTTCATAGATGAATAATATAATAGCAAAAATTGGCAGGTACTCCACTAGCACAAATCTGCATGTCAGGAAAAATATTGCATGCTGAATGACCTTGTGCTTGGTGGGTGGCTGTTAAAATTGTCAAGACCATAGCAGAAATAATTTAACCACCTATGGTGAGAAAAATTATCATCCTTCAGATGTGGATTCCTGGCTTCACTGAAGCCACCCATTATTTGATTATTGATAAAAATGAGCAATTTAGGCAGCTCATAGAGTGTTTAGAAAATAAGGAAAATGGTTCCTGAAGCCTCTTAAAGTTTATTACGTGAGTTTCTGAACACACTGATTTTCCCCCGCTCACCTATTTCAATATGCACAATGTGCTCCTACCAAGAATGTCTTTTCTGTTTAAAGCATTCATAAACAGCGTAAAACAATGACTCATTACCTAACTCAAATGTTAGCTTACATATGGTTACCCAGAAGCCTGCAGCAATAACTTACTTGCATCAGTTTGACTAAGTTACCAGGTGGTAGCAAGAATTCCTGAATGACAATATAATTGTAATGAGGTGTGTTGTGTAGATCCAGATAATTGTAATTAATTTAATAAACCATCAAGAAGCAACTCAAGGCATAACAGGTTGTGTGAAAAAACGGCCACTATATGTGAAAAGTTTTAATGCTTGAAATGTGTGCTGTAAACAATGGAATGCAAGTAACCATAGAGATTCCATAGAGACAAATATGCCATAGAAACAAATATGCTATAGAGACTGTTGGAAGAAATGTCCTTCTGGGTTCAGCTCCAAGTGTGGGGAAAAGACAATGGAAACATGGAGGCTGCTTGAAAAGATGGTTCAATGGTGGACAGGACCACATGGCTTGAGTCCTGAACAGAAAAGGTGATCACATGCTTCAAGATGTTGGGTGAAGAAGAAAAGAGGATTGCTGAGTTTTTATGCTCTCTGTTCAGCCCCACCTCTCTGTTTCCTGTTCCTGTGTAAGAAATGTTCTCTGATTGGTTGTCAGACTCCCATGGGGCCATGTAGGGGCAACTCTCTAGGCTGTGTTTTGAGTCCAAGTTTGGTTGAGTTCCCAGATGCCATGTGGTGCGTTTCTGTAAAAGGCTAATCCTACCTTTATTATGTAAAGTAGACTAGCTCAAGCTTTAATGGCTCATTGACAAAGGTGGGGGGGGGCAGGAAGCTGCAGAGAGCTACTTTGTCTTTAAAAACATGTTTCTCCCTTTTTGATCCTGGAAAATATAATATTCTTCCTTTTCAATGTTTCCCAGGATATTTCATTTTTCTAGGACAGGGGTGGGTGCTAACTTCCTACAAGACAATTATAAGCTTGCTGGAACCCTAACCCTATAAGTATGTATCCTGTCTAGGTTGCAACAGTCCAAGTGGCTGATACAGATGGCAGTAAAGGAATGGGAAAACCTGAATACTACCATCTAGTGGCCATCCACTTTTTTGCAACCCAATTATAGTAACATGGCTAGAAACATAACCAGACTATAAATGCATTCAAGGGGAACATTGTCCTGGATCAGAATTCCCATGCTTAAACTAATGAGATCACTAGTGAAAATGGTTTAGGTCAAAGATTAGTCTTTCCCATGGTCTTAACAACTGCCATCAAAGAAAAGAAAGTATTTTTTTCTGTAAGAGTTAAAGAGAATTAGCTCAACACATCATGCATTAATTGTTGTGCCTCTGCACAGCTTGCAAGTTGTAGTGTTCAGTCTATCACTTAGGACTTGTCCTATCCCTGTGGCAATACATATACATAATGTATTACACACAAACATATCTATGGATATTGTGTGTGTGTGTGTGTGTGTGTTTGTGTACACTTACACAGTATGTGGATGGAAAAATTGTTTTTGTGTGGTGTGATGAAACATATAATTCAGTTGAAAAAAGGAAATATCAGAAATATAAAAATATAGAATATAAAACTAAATATTAGAGAAATATTTGTTCATCCTCAGAATATACCCAAAATATTGAATCCAATTCTGGGTTTTGCATCTTAGAAAGATTATTGACAAATTGTATCATGTCCAGGGATGTCATGTCCCAAGGAGACAACCAAGTTGATTAAAAACCCTGCAAAGAAAAATGTAGGAGAAATGGATATAGGTGAGAATCTCAAAAAACTGAATGTCTCTTTAGTGCCGTCAAGTGATCAACTGGGTTTTTCCAACCTAGATACAATAGCTAAACTTTAGGGTTGGAGACACAAGAGTATCCCAGACAGCTGCCTTTGAATATGGGTTGTCAGGTAAGATGGGCAGATTTGGTCAGGATTGTTCCAGAACGTAGTGCAAGGTCTAACAAGGAAGGAGACTTTACCTGGACACTAGGAAAAAAGCCTTAATGGTAAGAAACTGTTCAACAATGGGACAGATTGCCTTGGAGTGAGTTGAAATCTCTTTTGCTGCAGTTGTTTAAGCAGAAGCTCAATGACCGTCTCCCAGTAATGCCATAGTAGTGAATTCCAGGACAAGATCTTGTTGGCTTGGGTTGAGATACAAAGTCTAGTAGTCTGTTTCACACTGTGTAAACAGGTGCTTTCGAGAAGCTCAAAGCATGGGCAGGAAAGCAATATGGTTCCTAAACTGTGAACTAATAGTATCTCAAGTATGCTTCCTATGATTACAACAATAATAATATCAGCATATTAGGTGCCATACCAAAAAGTCTTGGATGGCACTTAGAAAATCTATGTATTGGCAAACTTTTCAATTGGACTGGATCTGCACATAAACTATGCTGATCCATTATAGTATCCTAGGTTCTTGGGAAAATACAGTGCATATGAAGGCTAACTCCAGCAAAAGAACTGGCAGTTATGATTTCACATTTTTTGTGTATATAATAGTAATTATAGATGACGACTTCCAATACAAGTGGTCTTAATATTTAATGGCAACTTAGACTTATTAATATTGGACACCTATCTATACAACTAAGGTTCTAATGAATCTAATCCACTCCTCTGTTAAAATACTGATTTCACTCCAATACTGATTTATTACTCCAATAATAATGATCAAAGAGAAATCAACCACTTCAGAATTATGAATCTAGTCAACAATGATGACCAATGCAATGAACTCTTTAGATACACTTTCTGTAATCAAAACCAGCTTAAGTTTAAATATACAAAGTGCCCATCATCACGTGTGAATTAAACCCAATTTGTCACCCTACAGTATTTGAAAGCCCAAAGAAGTCCAATTTAAACAGCATAGAAGGCTTATCAACAGGTAGCTTGTGATAGCAGAGACCTTCTAGTATTTAGCAATTGATTAAAAACAATCATCATTATTTTGAAGCTTGAACCCCGAGTATTCCATACCTATGTCCTTCTCTTGTTTTCCAGATCAGATCTTTGGCATCTGAATCCACCTATTGTCTGTCACTATCATCAACCCCCAATCTCACTTAGCCCTGAGCAGTGGTGAAATTCAAAAATGTTTTCTACCGGTTCTGTGGGCATGGTTTGGTGGCCGTGGCAGGGGAAGGATACTGCAAAATCTTCATTCCCTCCCCATTCTGGGGCCAGCCAGAGGTAGTATTTGTCAGTTCTCCAAACTACAAATACTGCTGAATTTCACCCCTGGCCCTGAGTCAAATTGCTGATTTCTGCCTATTCTGTCAAACTATGATTTTTCCACAACAAGGAGTTTCCCTACTTTGTTTTATCTGGAACATATTTAGGATTTTGCCCAGAAAAAATAATGTATTCTGCCAGCATCTTTAAATTGGCCTTTCTTCAAAACAAACAATTTAAAATGAGTGTTAAGACTGAAGCCATTGCCTGGAAGAGTCCGCCCATGGTTTCTTCACCACATTTTAATGATCAGAACATTTATTATAGAAGGAAATGCAGCCTGTTCATAAATAAATGGCTGCTATAAATATCCAAGGCTATCCAACTTGTTCAAATTAAGCTTTGGATAAAGAGCTGTCGGCTGGCATCCATTTTATTTCAATCACTTTCCTAGTGAAAAAGTATTCAAGAGATTTGAAACTTGTTTATAAGTAATAGTCAATCCTGTTGAAGTCCCTGTTGAAATTATAAGGCAAGAAGGTACCCTCAACCCCCCCCTTATTTTTTTTTATTTAACATTAATCCCTGCATGTGTCAGCTTATACATCAGCAATGTATGAAATTCAAACACCAATCTTATTAGCACAAAAATGATGACTCCTCCATAGGAACAATTCTGCATTAATGATGAAACAATTGAGCTTTCAAGAGATGATTTTACCGAATTAAAACTCTGATCAAGGGAACAAATCAAGGAGAAGATAAATGAACTGAACCACACACGGAACTGATCTCAGTTTATCCTGTTATTTTCCAGCTCCTGTAATTCATGACTAATTGTTGCACCAATCAGTAATTTTCACATCAAGCTTTGACCTGTTCTAGACAAAATTATCCTTCATTTTTAGATCCAGTGAAAGATTATTTTTTAAAAAAACCTGGAAAAATCATGAAAACTTACCAGCAGAACTCCTAAAAGCTTCTTTTCTCCACTTAAGAGTCAATCAGGAAGTTTCCACAGAACGGCATCCTATTTGCTTGCAGAACTAACAAATTAGAACAGGCGCCTCGCAGATCTGAAAACAAGGTGCAGATGATCTTAACTAAACTGGAGGATGGGAGGAAGGTCCCAGGACTGACAGTTCAATTTGTCTTCCCCAGATTCCCATGCAGATTAAACAAACACTTCAACTGAACACACGGCTGCCGCAGACTGAAAAAAGGCAGTGAACCCACAACTTCCAATTAAATACCACCCAAGGTATTTTCACATTTTCTTTGGAGCCTCTCAACGTCTTTTCGGTGCAGCCTGCAATTTTTCCTGTGTTCTCTTCATCCCCACCCAATTTTAATTGCTTGCTTTCTTGCTTTGGCTTGATGCTTTTTCTCACTCTTTTATTTTTAGATTGTCAGTATAATACAGTCACTTGTAGAGGCTGCATGACAGCAGCAAATGTAACAGGAGCCGCAGCTCTTGAGTGCCAGGAATTGCAGCCTTAAGCAGGACTTCACTGAGGGTCCTGGAGGGAAGACCTGGGCAAAACAAAAAGATTGGAAACCTCCATTTTACATCAACAGCTATGGTAGTTGCATGGAGGAAAACTATGAAAGCTAAGGTAGCTCCAGATGTTGGAAATGATTTGCCAGTAAATGCAGGGCAGATAATTCCAGCACAGCAATGAATGTTGCCTAAGCATTGGGTATCTTCTCATCCTAGTACTGTCATAATGGAAGGAGAAACCAGAATCTGGATTCCAAAAGATCTTCTAAATCTCTCAGACTGACTGTGGATGGGACCAACAGGCAAGTTTCAACTGTTTAACAGAAGAAAGCAAGGTTCAGAAAGACAGCAGAACCAAGCAGGAAATGTAGGTGCAATGATTGTGTTTTCATTATTACCCATTTGAGCTGCTCAAGGAATAGGAAATAAGAGAGTAGAACTAGGTTTGGTCAAAGCCAGTTGTGCATCTAAGCTGTCCTGCAATGCAAGTAAGCAAGAAATACAATCTTGTGTTTTGGAGTAATGCCCAATAGCTTGAGCTAACATTTTTGAGGTTAAGGGATGTAACAATTATAATTCAGGTATCTTTGGGCACCAAGTGGTCTGTCCCAGCCTCAAACATCTTTTATAGAGAGGAACTCAGAGTAACAGGAAAACTTTTGCTTTTAATTATTCTTCTTTAAACTTCTAGTGTTCTTTTTTGTGTGTATAATTTTTTTAAAATTTTTCAACAAACATAGACAGACAAGACATGTAACATAAAAGTATCTTCCATTATATACAGTGTGTCGATTGGTCACAGAGTTTTTGTGCATTCTTTCCACATTTTATATAGATTCACATTTTATATAGAATCACATATTTTCAGTCAAATATATTCATATAGATCACTATTATAATACTGCACTTGTTTGACTATCACTATTATTTCTTCATCTTAAACGAGATATGCTGACTATGGGTTCATTTATATTATAATAATTCATTACATCATTTTCAATATATTCAATAATAAAGTATGTTATGTCTAATTCTAAATCATTCTATTATTCTAATATTGGTGACATTCTTCAATAATTTTCATTTCCATATTTTTTATCTAACCACTGATAAAATAGATCTCATATCCTATAAAATTGTTTATCTTCCTATTCTCTAATTTCAAATGTCAACTTACTCATTTCAGCACATTCCATTATTTTATAAATAGCTTCTTCCTGCATTGGTGTTTTCTCATTCTTCCAGTTTTTAGCAAATACAATTCTAGCTGCTGTTAACACATTTACAATCAAGTATTTCAGTTCGGTATTGTATGTTTCCGGTATGATTCCCAACAAAAAGATCTCTGGTTTAAAGTCAATATGTTTTTGTATCATTTTTTCCAACCAAGTATGGATTTTAGTCCAATATCTTTCAGCTTCTATGCAAGTCCACCACACATGGTAATATGAACCCGGTATTTGATGACATTTCCAACACTTTTCCAATTTATTCTTGAACAATCTTGCTATTCTTGTCGGGGATAGATGCCACCTGTAAAACATCTTATACAAATTTTCTTTATACGCTATTGACATTGTCATTTTATAATTTTGAGACCACAATTTCTGCCCATTCTCTAAATCAATCCCATGTTCAAAATTTTCCCCCCAAGCAATCATAGATTCTTTAACTTGTTCTTCTTCTAATTTAACCTCTAATAAATATCTGTATAGTTTTTTAATCACCTTTTCATCAGTACCTATCAAACTTTTATTTAACTCAGTCATTTTATCATGGAAACCTTCCATTTTAAGATCTTTATCATATCTAGAATGTATTTGCACATATGAAAACCAATCCATCTTTATACCTTGCTGTTCCCATTCTTGCATAGATTTAAGTTCACCCTTTGCATTCAATATCTCACCATATCTAACTGTTTGTTCCTTTTTGTATGTTATTGGATATGAAAATGCCTCAATAGTTGATAATCAGACTGGAATTTTTAAATAATGTTGTCTTTTAATCTTTTCCCAGTTTAATAACAAAGCTTCACATATGTAAAATACCCCTGCGTTTTAGTTCCCTTGTACCACAGGAAAGCATGCCATCCCAACAACAAATCATGTCCTTCTACAGTCAATAATCTAGAATTTCTTAATGTTATCCACTCCTTAACTCACATCAAGTTTGTTGCCTGATGGTATAACTCCCAGTTTGGTAGGCCAAATCTTCCTCTTGTTCTAGCATCTTGTAATAATTTTAATTTTATTCTTGCTTTCTTTCCCTGCCAAATATATTTCAACACTATTTTGTTTAGGTTGTCAAAGTAGGCTTTACCTAGTCTAATTGGAATTATCTGGAACAAATATAGAATCCTGGGTAATATATTCATCTTAATTGTAGATATTCTCCCTATTATTGATAAATGTAGATTTTCCCATTTTGCCAAGTCTATCACAATCTGCTATTTAAGTTTATGGTAGTTATTCTCTTTAACTGTGCTGCATCTTGCTGTCAAGTATATCCCCAAATACTTGACCTTATTCGTGATTTGAATCTTCAGAGTATCCGCCAATTCTTCCTTTTGTCTTGATAACATATTGTTTGTCAAAATCTTCGTTTTGTCTTTGCTTATTTTTAGACCTGCTACTTTTCCATATTCTTCTATTTTTTCAATCATTTTAGGTGCAGTTTCTAAGATGAAGACCAAATCATCTGCAAATGCTTGCAATTTGTATTCTTTTTTAATTTTCATTCCTTTTATATCTTTTCCTTCTCTAATATTTCTATTTAAAGCTTTTAATGTTAAGATGAATAATAGAGGGGATAGTGGACAGCCTTGTCTTGTCCCTTTCCTTATTTCAATAGAGTCTGTTAATTCTCCATTTATCATTATCCTTGCTGTTTGTTTGTGGTATATAGTTTCTATGGCTTGGGTAAATTTCTTACCAAAGCCCATCTGTTCCAGTTGTAACAACATAAATCACCAGCTCACGTTATCAAAGGCTTTCTAGGCATCTAAAAACATCAGAGCCATTTGTTTTTCAGGATGAGCCTCATAGTATTCCAAAAACTTCTAGTGTTTTTCTGATTACAGCTGACAAAAATCCACAATGCAAATTACTTCCATTTTGAGACATTTCAGCTGCAGTGTAAATGCTAAAATAGTCTTCACATTTAAAATAATAAAGGGAAAAAACCCATAAAGCTTATCAAAAAGGAAAAAAATCAAGGAAAAAAGAACAAGATCCCAGGACTGTGTACCTGAGCTACTAACATAGATGCCCCGTGCATGCCAAATGTTAAGCTGACTCCTAGGCACTAAGAGTTGTCCATCAGTTTGATAAAGATTGTCCCTGTGTATCTCACTCCTAAATTCAGTTTAGGTTTATTGGTTATCTACTGTAGTCTGTAGTGTGGAACACGGTGGCTTAGTGGCTAAGACACTGAGCTTGTTGATCAGAAGATCGGCAGTTCAGCGGTTCGAATCCCTAGCACCACATAATGGAGTGAGCTCCCTTTACTTGTCCCTGCTTCTGCCAACCTAGCAGTTCAAAAGCGAGTAGAATAATAGGGACCACTTTGGTGGGAAGGCTAACAGCGCTCTGTGCACCTTTGGCGTTTAGTCATGCCAGCCACATGACCATGGAGACGTCTTCAGACAGCGCTGGCTCTTCGGCTTTGAAACAGAGATGAGCACCGCCCCCTAGAGTCGGAAACAACTAGCACATATGTGCGAGGGGAGCCTTTATCTTACTGTAGTCTTCAAATAAGATCAATTCATTTCTTCATCTTTGGCTTGTCAAATACGGCTGCAGATCTGACCTTGCAAAGGCCGTGAACAAAACCTTGCCATATGATTCCAAACTGGAGCAAGTTCCAATTCTGTTCTCCCTGCAATATGCTCCCATGATTTAGGGTAATATTTCTTCCAAACTGGAAATGACCCTTGGAAAGGCTCTAATCTTTGGAAGCAAAGATATTGACAGATACAAAAAAATAGCAAATAAATTACTTTTTCTGGAGGGTCATCTGAAGATGAATGAGATTTGGTTTGATGGTTGCAGCAACCTGTACTACATAATTACATTCATATTAGAATAAAATCATACGCTTGTCTATTCAAAAGTACATCTCACTTTTTAAAAATGGGCTTATTCCCAAAAGAGATAAGTAAATATCTCATCCTATGTAAAATAAGATACAAAATACAAAAGAAAACAGGAAGATGGTGAGAGGAAAGGGGGGGAAAGAAAAGTGTTGGAAGGGCTGGGGAAAAGAAAAAAAAGTATTGACTTTTAACTCCATCTGTTGCACTAAAATAAAGTAAAATAAAGCATTAGCATCAAACCACAACTTTTTTTCCATAGTAATATAAACTAGCCATTGCTATAAATACATGTCAATCTACTTGATAAAACCCAAAATCATGGTTTCATTTTTTTCCACCTCAAGCACAAAGTTCAGAAGGGGTTTCCATGTGGAAACAAAGGTACTGATGTTCTTTAATCAAAACAGCCAATTTAGCCATTTCTGCCAACTCCATCAGCTTGGGTAGCCATTCGTCCATAATGGGAATCAAACTGTCCTTCCATTTTTGTACATACAGTAGTCTTGCTGCTGTCAACTTTCATAAAAGTCCTGAAGACTCTTTCATTTTCTTGAAAGTGTACAAAATCCAGGTTTTGGAAGAGAATTGAAAAATAATACAACTTCCGCAACCATAGACCTGATTTCTAGAAGCCATTTCTAATAGTTTGTTTAAAAAACAGAAAAAAAAATATTTTGAGTAGTTGTGTTTATCACCCTACCTCTTCCTTCTATCATATTTTATATCTTTCCTGTCAGTATTTGTTGCTTTTCTTATATATGTTCTTTTAACTTTGATTAAAAACTCTTTTTTTTTCTACTTATTTTTATCATGCTCTGGTTTCTCTTCAGATCATTTAAATCTTTTGCCTTTTACTAAAACTTTTTTTATCCTTGTTTTAAATGGGATTGCTGGTTCAGGTTGTCACATATTGTGGTGCAAAATATTTGGAGAGAATATTGGAAAATATTGGAAGATTTCCAACATCCAAAAGTTGAAAATAGCGCCTTTAGCAAACAAAAATTTCATATTCTGCTTGTGGTGAATGATTCTAATGGCCACAAGCAGAAGAGAAGAAGCAGATGCTATATTTTGGACACAGAAATCAGCCTATCCCTTCTTTTAATGTTCTGACTGGCATTAACTCCTCTCTGCCAGATTCAATCCCATTTTAGAAAGCTAACTGGGCGGGGTTACATGTTTATTTGGAAGCAAACTGCGTAATATTCAGGCTGATATGTTTAGGGGAGGATTGCAGCTTAAATTTCCATCTTTGCTTTTCTACTTTACCTAGTCATCCTCATTAGGAACACAAATGCATGGCAGGCGGGCAGTCTCCCATGAAGACAAAAGGGGCAGAGACAGCACATAAGTCTGCATTCCTTCAAAACCAGAGAGGGGAAATGTCTTCCAGAGCAGCCAGAGGTTTTGTCCCCATGAAAGAAGCCCTCTTCTTCTGCAGGCAGCAGCCACTAGGATACATAAAGAATGGTGCACTCCTTCACATGGAATTTATTTCTCATCTGACTTTGTCTGGAGGTCTGTGCCCAGCATTCTCTCACCTAGAAGATGTCCTTCGTTGGTTTCAGTAAACATAACCAAATCACACATGTGCAAGTTTGCAATCAGCAAAAACTGAGTGCATTTCGGGATCAAAATGATAAACGGAGACTTTTCAGAAGAAACCTCTCGTTGCATCTGTTCATAAATATCAAGGCATAGTTGATTTATATGAGCAATAGAAGCCCAGAAAGGCCATAAACATTGAATGTGTAAATATTTAGAATGCTGGAGAATCTTGCATTCTAATATAAACAGAAATTCCTCTGCTTTACAGCAACATATGAAAGTGGTTAATTATGACCTCCATTACTAGGTGCTGTACTACCCCCACCAATAAACAGGGTCTTGCCACTAATCTCTGAGAAACACTCATCCTTCTACATTTGTAAACAGACATGGGTTTTTTTCAGAGAGACTTTCCTTCTGCATGGAGAGTACTAAAAGCAGGAGTGGGGCTGTGCAGACATTGATAAATGCAAGCAAGAGCAATGTAATAACAGTTACAGTGCTTGAGAAACTGGCCTCAGTGGGGAACAGTGAGGCACCAGCGACCCAAATAGTATCTTTTACTGGTTCTTACTTTGACTGTGTTAGTAGAAAAGGGAGAACATGTAGGCAACCTATTAGATTGGAAAGCTCTCTGATATTAAAAGTTACCATCCAAGTTACATTAACTCTTTTCTGTTTAATGAGTAGAGAGTCATGGCTCTGTTCCAGATAAAGTTTCACACTACAGTGAAAGACACCAGCTTGAGAAAGGGGCAAAGACTGTATATTCATATTTATTTATAATATTTACATATTTTCCCCAGACCCCAGAGTTTATACTCAGTCCTGTTTACATAAAAACGTAATAACATATCCACTATACTTAAACTATAAACCATAAAACATTAACAAAATCGCTCCACGTTGTCAGATGAAGCACAGTAATTCAGGAAAAGCGATCAAAGACTTATGGGAAAAGAATTCAAAATCCATAGTTGGGTAATTCCTATATTATGTCCACTCAAAATGTCACAAAATAATGTGTGTGCTCGCAAGCCCTCTGGAATGTTTTCTTAAGCAAAATGTTGCAAAAACACAGGATGGAGAACAAATGAGTAAATCCACACATTAGATCAGATGTTTAGACCAGGAGGGCTGACGTTTAATCTCAGTCACAAAATGAAGTTGTCAATCAAATGGATATCTAATGTTAAGGGTTGTTAGGATCAGGCTATATTTAGAGCTTAGAGACAAAGTCCCACTCCAAGCTCTGAAAACACAAAGACCATTAGTCCTCCATCTATTACTCAGTATGAATGACTCACATAGAGGCAACACAGAAGAAATAAAACATTACAGAAGCTTCTCCAAAATAAGTATAAGGGAAGGCCAACAAAAGTTTCCACAGATTGGGATCATAGCTTTCTGAGCACAAGCGTAGGAAGTCTGAGGTTTAATCTTGTGGGATTTCTAACTAAAATGGGGTCGGGGGAAGGGGGAAAAGTTTGTAGCTGGAGGCGGACTTCTATTTTTGGGCAGCCAAAAGATGCAAAGATGAGTATGACCAACATTTAGTTTATGGAAATTTAGAGGGTTTTTCTATTTTAAAAAAACCAAATGTATTACAGCTATCAGAAGCCCAATACAGTTTTTGCCTTCTTTTTGGAAATTGGTGGGAAATTGAGCCACTATTATCATTATAACTGGCTTGCCACTGAATTTCAGGACCATCTTTGAGGGGCTCTGGAGACTACCAGAAATAAAGTGGCTTGAAGATGACATATGACCCACAGATTATCTATCCCCGACTTTAGAAAGATCTAATAACAAGAGATGGGAAAGATTCCTGCTACTAAGGCTCTGGAGAGCTATTGGTGATCAAAAGCTGAAAAAACAATTACTTTGATCTCGGAGGAAGTCTTGAAGACTTACTGCAATGGCCACATTCTTAGGTGTTGATGCCTTGATCTTCGCAATAATATCAAGAAAAGCAGCAAGATAGTGAACTTTGCTGGACTTTGCAGGATTTTGCAACAAAGCTCAAGAACTTGTTATAGCAATTCTATATTCTCTCTTGTTTTATTTATTGATAACATTTTAGGCCTGCTTTTAATTGAAAATGATTAGGTTTAAAGCTAACTCTAGGGCAGGATCCAATAAAGCCAATCAATAAAAACAAAAACAAAATTCCAAAATTAAAATTAGACAGACAACATTTACAAAAATAAAAAAATTGCAAATCAGGACCATGACAATGTGGCTGCTTATGTCATCAGCACATTGATAATATCCTAATCAAAAGGTTTTAAATTGGATAATGTGCCTCAGTTGCCTCATTTTTCTTCTGTTTGCTGTGTGAATAGTAATACACATGCTAAGTGATGGTGTATAACTTGCTTAAAAGAAATCCCAGTTAGCAGGAGGAATAAATGCAGTGTCTTATATACAAATCTACATTGTGAAATATCACTGTAGCCAAAAGTAGGCCAGATAAACTGCTTATCCCGCCCACATCCTCCTACCCCAATTGCAGGACAAGCATATCCAAGAAACCATTTTAATATGCGATGTTCTTATAATGTAATCTATGCCTCATTCCAGGCCCTAGTTAAGACAGTCTGAAACAATCGTTAGCTGTTACAGTTTTCAACTAGCATTTTTTTCCTTTTTCTGCCATGGATACAAACTAACACATGATCAGTGAAATGGTTGCTCATGCATTGGGATTCTGCAGCTATCTGTAAAGTTTTCTATATATAAACAGTCTTTGAGACACATAAGGTAGCATATGTAGCACCACTGTTGTGTGAAGCTGCACTGGTTGCTGACCTGCTTCTCGGTTCAATTGAAGGTTTTGGTTATTATCTTTAAATGCCTTCATGGCATGGGACCAGACTATCTGAGGAACTGTCTAACCCCAAACTGATCCGGCCATTCACTCCACCAGAAGGGGCATGCTGCGGATCCCGTCAGCCAACGAACTGCAACTGACAGGGACCAGGAGAAGAGTCTTTACTGCCCTGCGCTAAAGTTCAGGCTGTTTGCTGGTATACTGCCTTAGTTATGTGCCCCCCTTTTCACTTTTTATATTTATCCTTATTCTGGATGTGGCTGGTAGATAAGGAGAAAACCCCACCTCCAGCCGGTTTACACATTGTTATTCACATTGTTGTCAATTTTATTGTTTTAACTTTAGGTCCCAATATTTTAATGTGTTTAACTTTCCAATTACTTTATGCTGTTGTTTATGATGTTCCAAGTAACACAGAGTCACTGGATAGTGAGATGGGTGGCATGTATATTTACTTAATAAATATAAATGGTTAGTATTATTTTGAAAGAGAAAATATGTCCAGAGAAGCTATTACCAAGCTTTTGTCATGGAGAGTAAGGGTTAATCCTCACCTTTACACATCGGGGTTCCCTATATTTTAATGATTGTTTGTGACCTTGACGTTGTGTCAAAATTAATGCTTGCAATAGAAAAATTTGCAGCAAGACAGCGCAGGAAGGGAAATGAGAATAACATATAATGATCACTTCTCAAATCCATCATCCTCTTTGCCCACTTAATTGACAGTTTCTTAGTCTCAGCTCCAAAGAGATCTGAATTTTTAAATACTAATGTGCTCTCACTGATGGAGGCAAGTAGGGAAAAAAGGATAGGCTTCCCCTTCCCACTTTTGGACAGTTTTCTGGCAGTGGGGGTTACATGAGGTGAAATAGAATTAGAATTGTGTTGGATAGCTTGTGCAGCTTTTGACAGATGTGACCCAGTGGCAGCAGATGTATTGCACTGTTCTGATAGTAAGTTTCCTCATAGTAAACTCTCCTGAACTCAGAGGCATTTACTCTCTAGTCAAAGTGCTCCTGCGAACTGTGACATGTTTGAGTTGTAAACCTTTTGAGGAGCAAGCATCATTTTCTGCATTAGATCAGGTGGTTTTTCCATTACCTAATCTAGCCTCACTCTATATTAATCTGTCTGAATATTTGTCATCTGTTGACCGCTTTTTGTTTAAATGTCATAGATACACTTTGTACTTTACTTGATTGCATAGGGGGAAAATTACTAGTATCAGTGCAAAGAATTCTAACTGATTTAATGACCAATAAGGACTTTGCATTTACAAGGGATGTTTGCAGTAAACCATGCCAGCAATCCATCAGCTTTCTCATTAGTCATCTAGGTATCCTAGTGGACCACCACAAGTATGGGTCAGCAGTGTGCTGCAGCTGCCATAAAAAGCCAATGCAGTCCTAGGTTGCATCAACCGAAGGATACATGAAGTGATAGTACCACTTTATACTGCACTAGTGAGGCCACACTTGGAATATTGTGTCCATTTCTGGTCCCCACAATACAAAAAAGATGCTGAGACCCTGGAAAGGGTGCAGAGAAGAGCACTAAAGATGATAAAGGGTCTGGAGGCTAAATCATGCAAGGAATGGTTAAAGGAACTAGGTATGTCTAGCGTAACAAAGAGAAGAATTAGGGGTGATACAACAGCTGTCTTCAAGTATTTGAGAAGCAGTCACACAGATAAGGGGGTTGACATATTCTCAAAGGTGGGATTCAAATTTTTTTACTACTGGTTCTGTGGGTGTAGCTTGGTGGGCATGGCGTGGCGTGGCTTGGTAGAGTGGCAGGGGAAGGATACTATAAAATCTCCATTCTCCCCACTCCAGGGGAAGGTTACTGCAAAATCCCCATTTCCTCCCAATCAGCTGGGACTCGGGAGGCAGAGAATAGATGGGGACAGGGCCAGTCAGAGGTGGTATTTACTGGTTTTCCGAACTATTCAAAATTTCTGCTACCGGTTCTCCAGAACTGGTCAGAACCTGCTTTTAATGCCACCTCTGCATATTCTCCAAAGCAACTGAGCACATGACAAGAAGCAAAGGGTGGAATGGCTAAAGAGAGATCCAACCTGGAACTAAGGAGAAATTTCCTGACAGTGAGATCAATTAATCAATGGAACAGGCTGCCCCCTGGAGTTATGGAGAAACTCTCTAGTAAAATTTCTTTTACTGGATATTTTCAAGAAAAGATTGGATATCCAGTTGTCCAGTATGATATAAGGATTCCTGTCTTGAACAGGGGATTGGACTAGAAGACCTCTATGTTCCCTTCTAGTCTATGATTATATTTTTTCAGCACTCTTTTCCTGACTTTCCTTTCAAAAGATTGTCTTTTGTTATCATCATGATCCTTCTGTCATCATTCCTGCACAAAGCTACAGTATTTGTTTCTTTGAAGACGAAATGGGGACTTTTCTTACTTTTAATTAAATGTGCAGGATTCAGTGGCAAGACATGTATTTTGAGGTGATATAATAACAAAGCACCGTGAAGCTGCAGTGAATAAGATGCATCACAGTGCAGGAATATTATTTGCTTCTGGAAAAATAGGCATTTACCATGCAAATTTTCACATAATTATAGTCAGTTTGAAGGATGCCATGCAATTTTTAAATTGCTCAACTATAATGACATGAAATTTATAAATGAAACGTGAGAGCCAGAGGTTCTCAGACTGGAATCAACAGATTTGTAAATATATTTGGCTTCAAGACTGCGTACAGCTCTACATTGGCAGTGGACAGTAAATTGTTTTGTTTGGATTCATTCTTGTTTACAGTAAATATTATTTATCCAAACTGTGTCTAAGAGAACTAATCAAGAGTTTTAGCCTGGAAGCCTAGCTAGCTTGTACATTGGAGAACCATGATTTGATGCTGAATCAAGATTTGGGGACCTGATAGCATATTGCAGTAAGCAATTTGGTGGGGGAGAGAAGAATTGTGTCTTAGCAAAATCAAGTCACTATTTCATAAAAATCCCAGGCCAGTATGATTAATGGCCATAGTGAATGAAAAGTTTTGGAATTGCAGACCCAACAGGTCTAAAAAGCCACACAGTGAGAAAGTCTGGTATCTGACTGATTGGAGTCAGTGTTTAAATGTATATGAAGATATCCAATCAATGAATTGATTAAATTAACTATTGTGATCTTAGTGTTCAACAGGGGGAAGAAGCCTTGATTAACTTTTTAGGAACCTTATCTATAAGGAATGATATACCCTGGAGACGAAAACGCAAGTGACAACAACTTCCTTGCAGGAGGTGAAGTGAGGCAGAATGAAAGAATAACAACATTTGGGGAGAGGGAAAGTGAGTGTGGCTTGAATGGAGTGAAGATGCACACATCAGGATGCAATGAGGGCTACGGAATATTAGTGGGGGTCAGATTTCTCAAAGTCTGGTATTTGGTGAAGCTGGCTCAGAAATGTCAGTCTATTTCATGGCCAATGTGACATGTAATTTTTTTTCTGGAGCCAGAAAGGTTACAGGAACTCTCATTTTCTTTTAAATGGTAATATACCCGGAAAGCTAAGATGGCTTGTGTTGATAGTTAAATTTTGAATATTGGTTACCATTATTTTTCTACTAGTAGTTTTATATCAGTTATTGAAGCCTTTATATTCCTTTTAATTTAATCTTTGGAATCCTTCCAGCATACCTTTCAATTCTGTAATAAACATCTAGCTATGAACGTTATTTTCTTACTTTAAAGCCACTGTATTTATAGACAGGTTAACTGTAGCAAATGAGGCAGCCAATCAATCTGAAAACTTGAAAAAGATAAAGACAAGTAAATTGCAACCTATTACCTATTAATGGAATACCTTTTAAATTTGTTCAATTGACAGACATCCAGATTGGTTGGATAAACATTCTGTCCCTTGTCCCTTCAGACCTGATCATATGACATCTGATTGTAGACATATTTATGGCCAAGAAAAGTCTATTCAGTGATTTGAAGGTTAAAAACGGTAACTGAGGTGTGAACGCTTTTTACTCCCCTACTCCAAGACTTTCATATCGCATTCTCTCATTATGTATAGAATTAAGGGCTTGTAGCTTGCAAAGTGTGATAATGGCATAAAGCACAAATTAATACTGTGTATTACATCTGAAACTCCTATGAATTATTTAAAGCAGTTTTAAAAGGTTATTTTTAACAATGATTTCAGTGCACTATATGCTAGCCCTAATGGTTTTCTATATGAATACAAGCATGTGGTGACAGGGGCAATTTTTAGAATGGAAGAAGAGTCTATCAAGCCATGTCTCCCCCTCCCCCCTCCCCCAGTGATGTAGCTTTCAGTCAGCCAGTGATAACTGGATGCATTGGGAAGCTTGCAAACTGAGCTTCAAGATCCCAGCTTCCTTCCCAGAAATCCGTATAAGGCATACTGCCTACAATTCACAAGGTGTTAAACAGCCATGGATGACCTAATCTTCCATAAATCTGCCTCTTTTGAAAACAGCTCAAGCAGGCTGCCAATACCACAACTGCTGGCAGCAAATTACACAGTGCATAAAAGTACTACTTTCAGTTGGTCCTCAATCTCTTTGGATTTGGTTTTGGTGAATGGTCCAACACTAGGAGAAAGGGAGGATATTATTACCCTTGCCATATTATTTATGCCATGCTACGTATGCATGCATGGTGTGTCTTTTTACTAAACATATATGTTTCTCCTCTCAGTTTGTGTTTGTTTCAGGGTGGACTGCTATGGGTTCGCCCAGGTTCAGAAGAACCCGTAGCGAACGTTATGGCCAGTTCAGAGAACCTCCAAATCCCACCCCTGGCTGGCCCTTCCCCTCCCACCAACTCTGTCCCTCGCAAGAGTCTTCATGTGGCCCGTTTTGGATGCGAGGTAAGTGCAGGGCCCATGCGGAGGCTCAGGGAGGGGGAGGCAGTTTTCACCCTCCCAGAGGCTTGAGGAAAGCCTCTGGAACCTGGGGAAGGTGAAAAAGCCCCCCCCCACTTGCAGTGGTGCAGGAGGCTGACTACCCCCCCCATAGCCATGCCCACCCTGCAACTGGGCAGAGAACCCATTGCTGAAATTTTTGAAGCCCATCCCTGGTTTGTTTATATATATATATATATCCACTCTGCCCTTTTACCCTCCGAGCTAAAGAATACCAACTGTTGGAATATCTCCTCTTGGGAGCTATGTTTCAGTTCTCTTATCAACTAGGTTGCCATCTCCTCATCTTTAAATATTGAAACTTTAAAAATGTCCTTTTTTATTCACCATATGGACTCAACATAGATTTGTGTAAGAACATTCTTACCTTCAGAATTTCCTCCCTAATTATTCAAGGGATGGACTTTGCTTCATTTACAATTGTTCTACCCTGAATTCCACCATGACTTCAAGATTCCTTTCCTCGTTAATCAACTGTAAGCACAGATTCCATTAATGGAACTGTGAAGCAGTATATAAGTCTAAGTGCTATTGCTATTGCTAGTGAAGAGATGACTGTGGATTTCTTGTGCTGACTTGCATAACTTGTTTACAAATGTACATTTACCACATTGCAGAATTCTTGCTCATCCTATATGAAGAGATGCTTTTGGATTTTACTAACTTGAATACAGGTAGTCTTCGACTTATGACTAGCCCAAAATTATGTTGCTAAGTGAGACATTTGTTAAGTGACAACCTTTCAACCTACAACCTTTCTTGCCAGAGTTGTTAAGTTGCTAAGGGAATAATTGCATAGGAACCTTGGGGAGGAACTTTGAAAACAACCTTTTTTGAAATGCCACAAACACAGTATCTTGTTGGCACTAATGAAAAAAAAAAAGCTTTGTCACATTTACAAAAAAAATGTCAGGGCTTAACCTTTACAAAAGTCATATTTTTCAAGGTCATCCTGCTGTCTCTATTCTGAATGATGGCTTGTTGTTCATCATCATGAGCTGTCTTCTTTTTTTCCCCCACTCTTTGCATCTAGATTGGTAAGCCTGCCTAGAAGCCTTCGTTCTTTAATGACTTGGCACTCGGGTATAACTGTGGAATTGGGCAATTGTTGAGAGATTATAAATAAATGATAAAGTAGCAACATTCCACTGCACAGTCCTGCAAAGAAACCATCTCTAGGTGTTCTTTTCTGGGAGCAAGGTGAATAGTTGCTAAATACAGTATTGGAATATTATTTCTTTTCAAAACATTATTCTTGAGGGCAGGAGTATTCCTATATTCCACCCTGCTTATGCTGATGATGTTTGATGCTTTAAAGCAGGGGTGTCAAACGTCGTTACATTGTTGTCATATGACGTGTCGCCACTTTTCCCCCCTTCGCTAAAATGGGGGTGGGCATGACCAGCATGTGACACATCCGGGCCGTGGGTTGCGAGCTTGACACCCCTGCTTTAAAGGGAAGAATCCTTCAGACAAATGTATTTATGTGATATACTACTATTCAAAACATCATCCCAACCATTTAACGAAATCATTTTTCTCCAATGTTCCGTTTTTGTCTCTTTTGATATAAATCCATGGGCAGCTTTTGGAGGGATTTTTGTGTATAGCTCTTTCAGTACGGCAACTGAAGTCCTATATTTGTTTAATGAAATTGTGAACTATTAGCTCAACATTTTATTTTATACTTTCAGATCATTTTGAATTTATTTATGGAAAACGATACTATAAAAATCTTAATTCTGAGCCAAATGCTAGTAATGGTCGATGAGGTAACCAATTTCCTAAATGGTCATTTTCTTTCCAGATTTTGCCACAATAAAATGCAATCTCATGACTTCATTCCCATTTAATTATACTTAGTAAGTTTCCCTCCTCACTCAGCACCTGGATTGCATATTTCCTTTGATTATTACTGTAGTTTAAGCAGTGCTTAAGGCAGAGTCCCTCTGTGAGGGAGATGGATGGTTTTAAAAATTGGATAAATAAAATAAAAATACATCATACTACTCTACTGCTCCATCCCTGCTGGTGATAGTCAGCAGAGCTGAGCCCAATTGTTGCATTCCAGAGAGGTTAAGTGAATGTCAGTTTTCTTTATGGACACATTTGTGGGTGTGTTTTTTTTTAATGCAGCAATTAGTAGGCTTCACTGAGAAAGAAGAATGAGGTAAAGTAACCCTATTTTCCCACAGTATATTGCTGTGATTCAGTGACATTGCCTTCATATTTTTTGTCTAGTTTCAGAAGAAGCTTTCGTAATTTCTCTCCTGGTCCTTATGTAACAAAGCACCTGCATGCAAAATAAAACAAGGCCAAACTCCATTATCTGCTACTCCTGTCCCAAGGCCAAGTCAGCACAAGTGAGTCAGGGCTTTCCCTTACGTCTGCTGCTTACACATTCCCCTAGTCTGTGAGTCAGCAAAAAAAGTATGTTGATAGGAATTGCACTGCTGGGCAGCCAAACCTTCTTGTACCTCAGGCACCATCCCCTGATCTGCCTTTTCAGATTCAATGCAACTTAAAGCAAATGATTGGATGAGCAGGGGAGTAGGCTAGAAGACCTCCAAGGTCCCTTTCAACTCTGTTATTCTATTATTTTGATACCTCTGGGTTCATTTTTTCCTCCCAAGGAATACCCAGTCCCCACTAGATAAAACAACCACCAATCATATATATTGACATATATATTTGTAACTTAATTCCATGTCTTAACATAATTATTTGAAATCACACAATTTATGTTTGTCATAGCAATACCCAAGTTTTTTTACCTTTTACTCAATTATGAAACCCATTTTGTTCCTCAAGTCTGTTTGATCTTATATTTTCATTTTTTTTACTCCAAATCATCTGCAAACGCTATGCTTCTTTTTACATCTTTGTTCCCACAATCTTCTCATTCTATTTTATGTCTCTATTCAATATTTCAAGAACCAAAATGAATAAGAGAGGGGATAGTGGACAACCTTGTCTTGTTCCTTTTTGTCTTACATGGGTTAATTAAATCTCCATTAACAATTACTTATGCTGTCTGAAAAATATAAATCCATTTCACCCATTTTATAAAATTCTCTCCAACATTTGTATTTTCCAAAACTTTAAACAGTAAAGTCCAATTCAAATTGTCAAAAGATTTCTCTATATTTAAAAACATCAATGTAGTTATATCATTATTTTAACTGTCTTTTAATTGTAATATGCACATACCATGATATAAGATCAGACAGTAGAGTAATATATGTGTTGCACAGAACATGACGTATATATGGAAATGTATAAGGAGACATCGTTTTTTCCTAACTACTTGTATAAGGATTATTCTTTATATTATTCATGTCGTCTTATATTCTTGTATGGACTGCATCAGTACAGGCTAAACCAATTTGATTGTATACATGATGTACAATGACAATAAAGGCTTTGAAACATTTCTTTTAGGTAAAAGCCTACATTGATCTTCCTGAATAAATTTTAGCAAAATTATTTTTAACTCTCAGTCAAAATCATTCTGAAGAAGTTACAATTCTTATTCAATAGTAATATTATTCTGTAGTTTCCTGTTAAATTTAAATCTTGTCCCTCAGTTTTATACTGGCCTCTTTCGTAGTCTCTGGCACCTTTCCTCCTTCTAAAACAGAATTCATCGTGTTTTGTAAAGATTGTAAAAGTTCCTCCTCAAAGCATTTATGATACAGACTCAAGATGCAGATGGCACTCCCAGAGAAAAATACACAAAAATCACAATAGATGCCACAACAAATGGAAAAAGATGATACTGAATTAGTGCTAGAGTTACTGATGGTGTTAAAACTGTGTTTATAAGTAACCTGTAATCAAGCCTAGGGAGGGAAAGTTCCCATACTGCTCTGAGTAACATATCCTCCGCATAATATAACAATGGTAAAACATGTATGATGAGAAGGAGTGTATCAAATAGAACAGGCTGACATATCAGTCCAACTCATTATGTTTGTCCTACCTCAGGAGGAGGAGGAGGAGGAGGAGGAGGAGGAGGAGGAGGAGGAGGAGGAGGAGGAGGAGGAGGAAGAGGAGGAGATGATGGTTAGTTTCACCGCTTTTAATCAATTTCACAATGGGCTCTTTCCAGACATTTTGAATGAATAAGAGAGTGGCGCTCTTGAAATTTGTAGTAGCTTAAGTGAAAAAGAAGTGAAATGGTACCTGTAGCCCTCCATCATAAGCCTGCAGATGAAAGGGCAGAAGGACCCAACAGCATTGACACATCTCTGCACACATATAGCCAAGGACTAGCACTTAAAAACAAGGGTTCTAACTCCTGATTCACAAAGTCTATCCAATTTCTGGCTACACTCATGGACAGATAGCTCCAAATGCCCCATCTCTCCAACACCTAGGCCAAAATAGCCACCAAGATCAGTACTAGGTGACTGGAGATGAGGAGGTGTGTCCCCAGCAGCCTAAAACATCCATATGAGCTAGGCAGATCCTATCCTTATGGCTTGCAACCAGCCAGATATCCTAAATTGCCGAGCCTTATGTCTGGAGAAATTTAAAACTGAAACAAATAGGGATCAATTCAGGGTAGTTCAGCAAAATCTGGAAATGAGATGAAGATGATTGCATGAGAATGTGTCTTTTTAAAAAGCCTAATGAGTCATCTTGTGCTGACATTAGCAGGATGTGAGGATGAGCCCCTGGGACTGATGCAGCAGCATTTAAGGTATCATTGTGATTCCACTTCATAGTAGTATCCTTCTAATGAGATGTAATTCTCACATTTGGTAGGCTTTTTTGGGGGGGGACCCTGGGATTGTAACATACTGAAAATAAAATGTATAGTTTACTGTGTTAAACTATGGAGAGATTTGAAATTAACACATTTTCTGGTAATAACTAACAATGAAGTACTGAGATGAGTGTGTGAGGAAATGCATCCTATATCCATCAAGCAAGCCCTATGCGTGTTTGTTAAAATATAGATAACACTGTTTCCTGTATTTTGAAATGACCTACAGCACAAGTGATTCCTTACTGTGGAAAGAGTTCTCCACGCACTGTGTCATTTTAAATAGAGCATGTAATGTAGGTGTACAGATTATGTACATTTAACCAGGGCTTGGCAACAAATGTTGGCTTCCTGATTGGTGTGTTATTCTAGAGTAATTGGTCATGTTGGTTGGAGATTTGGGAAGTTGTACTCCCACCCAACACATCTAGGCACTGCTAGGATGGGGATAGCTTTTCTGGTTTATAATTGCCCCCAAATAGATTTGAGTCTCTAAACCTTAATACAGCTCAACAAATATGAGGCTACAATACACTACATTTTGAAATTAGGAAGAATATTAGCAATTTCATAGGGATTACTAACAGAATATTCTGTGTAAAGCCTAGATCCTTTGTAGATCTTTATGAAGCCAAAGCTGTTTTATACATTTTAATAAAGCAACATTAAAATATTACACTACTTCATTTCCTAGGCATCCAAGACTTCACTATGAACATGATACTAAAGCAGTATTATTGGAAAATAGAAAGGAATTTATACCCAGTGGAAATTTGACTTTTTCCCCTATTACTTTTGATGTCTGCCTAGATTAGAATAAGACTGGCACATACTCTGTGTACTAATTCTATATATGAATGTTCTGATTGCTCCTATTTATATACTAATGCTTCTTTTCTAAAATAAAAAAGTAAAAGCTATTTGGACCCCAGCTAATTATAGTCAATTGCTGAGAGCAAACCAAAGACAGACTGACAAGATAATATTTTTTAGTAGCCATATATACATTGAACACAACTCAGAGAAAAATTAAACCTAGTGAAGTCATTGGATGAAAAGCCATCCAGAAGAATCTTATACTTCCTCTTCTGTTGTGGGGAAGGAATGTGTCACTCTTTACTATGTTGATACTTTTTCATTTTGTGTCATCATGATGATTTTCTATATTATTCATGTTGTTTTATATTTTGCATTTGCACCAGTGGAAGCTAAATCAATTCCGTTGTATATATATACAATAACAATAAAGGTTGTTGTTGTTACTACTACTACTACTACTATTATCCAATTAATCATAATAATTCTTCATCTGCTTTCTAAAGTTTCCTTTTGGAAGTTCCAAGCAACTTGAGCTTTCCTTGTTCTGTTCGTGCAAGAGACCACTGAGTGTAATCATGGTAAGATATGGTGTAAGATGTTCTTTTGTTTGATCTTCTCTGGCACGGCTATTACTTCAGACCATCAATCTATATTGTTTTTCTTCTTATCGCCAGACAGGTTTGGTTTCAGATGTGGCTGTGTTTGCTTCTCCATGCAGATTTATGTACGCATTCTAGATAAGTTGGAGTAAATTGGCTAAGTGATAGAGAGAGAGTTGGTTCTCTTTTACATAGTAGGGGCCTGCCCCATCATTGAGGTATGAAGACTTGGAACAGCTGTTCAGATTCTGAGTAGCAGTACTATTACTGGCAACACGCTTTCTCTACTATATTTGATGCAGTTTTTATATATTCAAACATAATAGCGTTCTATAATATTCAAACTTGTTTACCACAATTTATTTATTTATTAAACAAATTTATATGGCCACCCAATTCATAGATGGCAAGTCCAAGCAGCTTACAATATTATAAATTTCACAATGTAAGAAGCCATAAACCATGTATCCACCCCCAGTGGTGGCAACCACAAATCACACTAGCCATTTTATTGGCTCCATATCAGCCTGGGGTCCCCAGGCCTGCCAACAGAACCACATCTTCAGGGCCTCCTGAAAAAGTATCAAGGTGGAAGGCAGACTTATTTCTAAGGGAATGGTATTCCAAAGGGAAGGAGCCACCACAATGAAGATATTTCTATTTTCTTCAGAGATGTGGCCCACAACATACTTGTCTTCGCACTCTGGTAGGTTGTAGCTGGGGAAAGGCAGTCCTTCAAATAACCTGGTCCCAAACCATGTAAGGTTTAAAAGGTGATAACCAGTGCCTTGAATTGCATCCAGAAGCAAATTAGTAACCATTGCAGCTCCTGCAAAAGGTGTGACACAAGTAAAGATCTTGACATGTGCAAAACTAGGCAGGCAACTGCATTTTGAACCAACTGCAGCTTCAAGGGCAGCCCCATATAGAGCACATTGCAAAAGTCCAAATGGGAGATGATTAGGGCATGACTGACTATGAGGAAGGCATGTTGTTCAAGGAATTTGCCCAATTTGTAATTGGAAAAAGGGCCTCCTGGCCACAACTGCCACCTGGCTACAATTGCTAACTGGTCATGACTGTTACCACAATGCCCACATATTGAATAATTGTTGAGGACTTGTCATATGCATTCATTTGCAAAAGTTTCCTGTAGGATCTGAAACACCAGTTTAAGCTATTCTTATTAACCCGTTAAAACCAGGGGGTGTGATATCAGATTGTGCATGATGGTTTGGTTCACCCATTGAACTAAAATTATCACTTTTTTTTCTATGTCTTATAGACTAAGCCTCAAGGGATTGGTTCACATAAAATTCTAGGTCAAATAAATCATATTATAGTATAGCCAGTAGTGTATTAACCATTAAGCAGACTAAGCACATGCTTAGGGCACCAGGGCCAAAGGGGGCACCACAAAGTTGAGAAAGAAAAAAACCCATTGAAGAATGTACAAAGGAGGGGCACCAAGATTTGTCAGTGCTTAGGACACCAGTAAACCTTAATCTGCCACTGAGCATAGCACAATGCATGGAGTTGACCTTTGTATGATCCTGCTTTCTACAACAACCTGAAGATAGTTCTTGGCAGTGTCTTCCAATGTATCATCCCACAC
This sequence comes from Thamnophis elegans, assembly GCF_009769535.1. Classification (NCBI taxonomy): domain Eukaryota; kingdom Metazoa; phylum Chordata; class Lepidosauria; order Squamata; family Natricidae; genus Thamnophis; species Thamnophis elegans. The sequence continues at coordinate 109,558,727 of NC_045542.1, forward strand.
AAGTCTGCCCCAGGTTTTAGTGCCCCCCAATTGTTTAGGCAACATTCCCATATTACTGGATATGCTGAATAGGAATAAAGTTTAACATACTCAAACACATCTTGAGAGAACAACAGATACGCATTGGAAAGGGCAAGGAAAGACTATTAAACAATGGCCGCCCAGAGTCACCTTGTAGGCATAGATATTTAATAAGTAAAATGAATAAACAATGCAATGTCTTGGTAAGCAAGAACTCTCTTTTCTAAAGGGCCTGTATGAGCCTAAGTGCATATCTCCAGAGACAATCCCAGAGCACATCTCAAAAAAATGTAACACAAGGCAATGGGGTAATGCTGCTAAGCACAGTCCAGACCTGTATCACTTAAACTGGTTTCCTGGCTTCCCTATGTTTTATTGAAGATTCATTTATATAGATTGTACTTTTTCTATCAATGCTACGTGGTTAGGGATGTAGGGTTATCTTACCCTTGTGAGCTTCATTCCTGTCACTGAGCTTACTTAAAATTTGATAAACTAACATGAAAAATATTGGTGATCCCCATTATTAGAAAGGAAATCATGCTCTTTTAGTTTTCAGCTTTTTTCAGATTCTTTGCTTTACCTTTCCTTCATTTATACAATAAACTTTGAAGAGGGATTTAAGAGATACAAGTCATTAGCTCCCTCTGCTGGCAATAGAACATTTCCGATTTCTAATCATAAACTTGCAGGCATTTACTTTCAAATAAGAGTTCTGAAATTGAAAGAATGAGTCCCCCTCCCCTCTCGAAAAAGAAAAAAGGCAAACTGTTCTGTAAAATCTTTTATTTCATGACCTATGATTTAACAGCAAGATACCTCCCTATATTCTTCCTGTGTCACCACTACCTTGTGAAGCTGAAAAAGAATGACTTTTCCATAAGTCTCATCCTTCACATTTATTTGGGATACATTGCATTAAGGTCGACACTGCTTCTGAACTGAAATCCGTAATATTGCACTATTAATGTTATTAAGGGGGAAAATGGAATTGTCATTTTGATTCCCATCACCTACTATGCTTTATCATCCCTTACAACATTACTAATGTCAACGCAGAAGGCCAGGTATTCAACCAAGAAAAATCTTATATCTAACCCACCTTTATGGGATATGAATATAATACATCATGTCCATTCAAGTGAATATCCGAGATCTGTGTTCATTCACAATAAATTGATATTTGGGGGGGGGGGACGGTCAAATAGATAAAGAAAACATTTAACTTCTTATCTTTTTACTGACTGTTATTCCTGACTACTAGATTAAAGGGACTTTCCCCTAGCTATATACTTATTTTACCCATAAAATCATCATTGTGAGGATTAGATCTGGCAAGGTCAGAAGGAAACAGCTTGAGACCACAACATTTTAAAACAAAACACAGATGTTAACTGTTCCTTCTACAACAGTGATGGGGTGGGGAGAGGAAGATGCAAACATTGAACCTTATTTCTGCTGGAAATATGGCTTGTGCCTTATCCTTGGCAGCTGCTGAATTTCTTCCCTACACTCCTACTTCTTACAATAAATATACTTATCAAGAGTTTCACTCTATGCGGCATCTAGTATCAAGCCAGGGCTTGATTGAAAGCAACTCTGTGACCAGCAAAGACACTTCTGACTGATAGTACAACATATGAGTGTTATTTACTTATGATTTACTTTGAAAAGGAACATTAGCAGGGAGTTTATAGTTAATTAAAAATCTTCACATTATATTAAAGAAAAATATTGTTCCTTAATATTATTTTCAAAATGAAGCTAAATATTCTGATACTTTGCTGCCTGAACAAGATCTTTCCCTCCCCACAAACATTCTCCATACTTTTAAATTTGGAGTGTACAGCTACAGTGATGGCAGCACTAATTCTACTTACCCAAACTGTATTTCACAAACTTGCCTCTGTTCATTACTACAGACCAGTTTGGAACTACTTTGCTCACATATCTGAACCACAATTACCTCTTAAAAAGAACTTGGACAGAAAGGAGGGCAGTTGCACTGTTTGGCTTTCTCATTTACCCATCAGTGATTAGAGAGCATGCAGCTTTATTTGCACCAAGCTTAACCTGCAATACTAGCTTAGATCCAGTGTGAATGATATGTCTTTTTCCATCAATGGTATGAGTGACACATCAAGGCTTACGAACTTACTCTATAGGAAAGAAAGGTAATAAAGCTTACATAAATGTGAAAGCATCTAAATGTGTTGTACAGCTAATTTGTAGTGTTTGAAAGCAGAAAAGTTAAGATACAAATTCACCAAGAATCTCACTAGCTGGTTTGGGAAAGTTATCTTCCCATCCTAACTATAAGGTGTTGATCTACTAGTCTTTCTTTTTAGAGGACATAGAGTGATGATGTGAAATTAAAAGAGTTTGCCTGTTTCCCCTTTGACTGGGGTATAGCCTGAATTAGGAGGTACCAATAGTGGCATTCTCTTAGAATATTTCTCAATTACTCCCTCCCACTTCATTTTACACTTGTCTGGCGGCATAGTCAGTCAGCATGGGCAGTGCATCATGGGTGAAGGGGAAACAGGTCCTGAGAAAGATTTCCCGTGTCCTTCATGCCCCCCCCCCATTACAAGTGTGATCCATCAGCCAGCTTGGCCTTGGATATGTGTCTAGGCATAAGTTTAAACAAATAGTGTTCTTTCTGAAGAGTTTCATCCTCAGAAATAGCCTTGGTGCAAAGAAACTCTATGTTGTGACCTGTTGCTTGACTAGCCTGAAAAAATGGCACCCACCCATTGCCTTTCAACCCCAAACTGCATGTGAAGGAGAGCAATTGGTGTTTGCCCTTCCTGCTGGCAGATAACTCTGGATGGGAAGGGACCACAGTCAGGGGAATCCAACAGACATGGCCTTTAAATTGTCAAAATATAAGCACAACACCAGTCACCAGTTTTGTCACCAAAGCAGAATAGGGTTTGACCATCAGGCAAATTATACCAGAATACTTTTATGCCAATTCAATATGTAGAGGAATGAATATTAACATGGAAGAAGTCTTCTGCATCTATAACCAGCTTTTTATAGGCTGTTGTTAGTAGTACCATGCATAGAAGAACAATGTTCTACTGCTAATTTAATAAATATTAATAAACAATAAAATTTATGATAATTTTAAGGCAATCTTCTAAATTACTGATAGAGTCTGTCTCTCACAACTGACATAGCAGAGCTGAACTGCAATGTAACAGAAGACAAATGACAAAATAGAAATAGATCAACTTGTAATCAGATCTACTGAAATGCCACCCATCCTATACAACATGCCAGGGAAAACTTCTGAAGCAGTCCTTAACTTGGAGCCAAAGTCACATCATTTCTATTTGGCTTAATCTTGGAGCCATTCAAATATAGAAAGGCAGCACCTCTGTTAGAAACGCAATGTACAGAAGGCATTCAGGCCAAAACACGGAACTTTTCTAGCCTGCAATGAGCTGAAAAATCTGTTAGCAAGTAACCATATTCTCCACATGTCAATTTCTTTTAGTCAATCCTATTTCAAGAAATTGGTTTTGTATATAATCAAGATCTTCGAAGTAGCCCTAATTTGTATTGTCCTTGATTGCAGGACATTTTTTAATTAACATTTAGGGTTGCATAAAAATGGGGCACAACTCACTTAACAACTGTCTTGTCTAGCAATGGAATTTTTGGGCTCAATTGTGGTTGCAAGTCAAGGACTATCTGTAATTTCACAATGTGTTCACAAAGAGCTGTGGTGGCATAGTGGTTAGAATGTAGTACTGCAGGCTACTTCTGCTGACTGCTGACTGCCGACTGCCAGCAGCTAGGAATTCAATTCTCACTGGATCACCGGTTGACTCAGCTCAGTCTTCCATCCTTCCGAGGTCAGTAAAATGAGGGCCTAGATTGTTGGGGGCAATATGCTGCTTCTGGAAACCACTTAGAGAGGACTGTGAAGCGGTATATAAGTCTAAGTGCTATTGCTATTGCTTATCTGCATTATCAGTTACTGAAATTATGTATGGATTGATTTAATTATTTAAGCTGCCCAGAGCTGTTTGCAGAGTGAACTTGGTGGCATATATTGTATATTAAGTAAACAAGTAAACAAGTATGATTGGTCAATTTATTTTCAGCCTTTCTTTCAGGAACTCAAGGTGGAATACACAGAGGTTCTATTTTTGCTCACAACAGCCCTTTGTATGACTCTTCTCACTGGTCATAAATAAATACTAACTCAGCAACAAATCTAATATATGTTCTAAAGCTTCTATGTTTTTTTTATCTGAATTTTATAGGAGGTAAGTTTCCCTACTCAATCTGCTTTGCTTAACCAGATCCACAGATGCCAATAATTTTCTTTATGTAGGTATGTATTAAGTTAATAAGGCTGCCCAACTTCATAATGATTGACAATATGTATTTGTTCAATTTATAAGGCTACTCATTTGGGAAATGACTCTGCTGCAGGTTAAATTATGCAGAGCCTGCACTATGGAATGGACTCAGAATGGTTCTCACTGAGATGTGGTTTAATTGAAAGTACTCAGTTGATGTCATTATTGTTGTTGTTGTTAAGGCTGTCCAACTTCAAAAAAGACTTTACCATGTAACCAGAACATGTTTTAAAAAGCACAACTAAAACAATATGACTATACAGACTAAAACAGCATTCCCAACATTCAGAAAAGGACTCCACAGGGGTTCCACATTTGAGGTCTAAAAGCAGAGCTGGGTCTTACGGGACCTCCAGGACCATTGGAGTCTGGGAGCTATACTATAATTACATCTGGGGAAATGTTGTTCCAAAGGGCAAGGGCTGTGATTGAGACAGCACTCTTCCTTGGTCCTACAAGATGACATTTAATTGAGAGACCAAGGAACATGCCCACTTGATCTGAAATGACAGACAGTCCTCCAAATAATCAGGTCCTGTAGCCATGAAGAACTTTCTGGGAAAAGTGATTAGAAGTGAGATAAGTGCACTTAGTATCCTTTAAAAGGCTCCACTATGACCTTGATGATTAAACCTTTTGTCTCCCCACACTCAGCCCTGTCCTGCCTTCTTTAATGAGAAGTAGCCACCTGGAGATGTATGGGTGATCTTCTGCTCTCTCCTTGTCTGAAGAGGTTCTGAAGAACTTGATTACTCACTGCTTCTTTAGCCTTTGCCACAGTTGTGCTCTCTGAAGCGCACCATGCCTCACCAAAAGTAAGTAGGGTATTAATCTGTAGGCAAATTTCCCCCTTTACTGTGGCATTTTAATATTTTAAAAAATTGTGGTCATAAGTTGATGACTACCTGTAAATGGATGATCACTCCAAGGACGCTTTTAGTTAAGCCTGGTTGAATTAGAATGTTTGAGGAAACTCCGTGCTTGAATTGAACACTGATATAATTTGTGCATGATATATCCATTTGTTTCAGTGAATCATGTTTTGGTAAATGGAAAATGTGATTAGCCTGATTCAAGCAAGATCATTATCAGGGCAGTCCTAAGCTTACTCCAAAAATAGCATCAACAGGCCATTTGACCTTCATTAATAGACTTGAGGTTTAGTTGTTCTTAAGTATGCAAAGAATTGCAGTAGTACGAGCCATGTTAGTTTGGTCATCAACAAAATATATTTAAAATGAGTGTCTTGGCATGAAGTGTGATGCTAGCACATCCACCTTTGCAGTGGAATTATAGAAAAAGGGAAATTCTTAATAATGCCTGTTGTGCTATTCTGTCATTGGCTTGGGAATTATACTTTCTTTCGGGACAAATTAAAAGATGCATCCATATCAGACGATCTGTAGTACTAGAATACATAATTGAGAATATGAGCAGTTTTCTTATGCCTAAAATCTTGTAGATGTTAAAACTTCATTGAAAAGAAGTTTATGTAAAATATATTTGAGGGACAGTGAGAAAACTATTCAGAATTCTGAAATCATCAGTTGCCACCTTCACTTCCTCAGGTAACTATAAAGAAAATATGACAAACTAGTAACTGCATGCAACAATACGTGATTCTGAAAAATTATTAGAAAGAATTTAGATTCTAAATTCTAGATGTTATGTTTTTCTTGTATTGCTTTTGGTGGCTGAGCTTTCATAATATACTGCATTCAATGTATTGGTATTTATACGGCCATTATTTACGTATATGCTTGTATAGTTTAGTCCCAATATAGAATGCACAATCTTACCTTTCTCCTTGTTATTTGGAAACATTGTGAGAAAATATATACTAATTTCCTCATAATATAGATTTGGAAAAGATGAAAATCAAAACTAGTACAATAGTATTTATCAGTCCTCCGCAAAATAATCCAATATAAAGGTAGAACTCTGTCAATAACACTAGCAATAGTGCTTAGATTTATATACCACTTTACAGTGCTTTATAGCCCTCTCTAAGTGGTTTATAGAGTCAGCATATTGTCCTCAACAATTTGGGTCCTCATTTTACTGACTTCGGAAGGATGGAAGGCTGAGTCAATCTCGAGCCGGTGAAACTCGAAATGCCAAACTGCTGGCAGCTGGCAGTCTGCAGAAGTAGCTGCAATACTGCAGTCTAACCACTGTGCCATTGTGCCTCCAGTTTAACATCAAGCATCAATGGATAATTAATTTGCTTCTAGCCCCTTTTAATTTTCTGTAAGCACTTCTGAATATACAGCACATTCATTTGCCCATCTTTGGAAGAAATGATGGAAAGAAATTTGGAATTCAAAAAAACAGAAGTCAGAAATGATTTAAGCCTTTCTCCTGCCAATCCTTAGCTCCAAAATACCATGCCTAATGTTGGGGAAAAGATAAAATTACTGATGTGTTAGTTAATGACCACAGTAAAGTTAAGGAAGTACAGCTACTGAGTCTGTAATACTTATTTTGAGTATATAATAGCTTCATTTGCACCAGAATCTTTAGATCTGGTTCACACATTATGTTAAACAAATGTTGACTTATTTATTAAATAATCCCCAATTGGCTAGATTCAGGCATCACAAGGAGCTGAAAGCAACAGTTAAACACAATATATAAGTCTTATACTTTTCCTGCAATTGCACTCTTCAGCTACTTACCTGCTTTTATTTATTGATTTTGCTACAGAACATGTGGAGCACTGGTGGCAGCAGCAGATCTGATCCAGGACTTTTTCCAGTCTTAAGGCAAGAGTGAAGAGCAGGACAAAGGAAGCTTGCATGCCTCCTTGCAAGCAAGGGGCTCTCACCAGCAATCACTTGCATCAAGTGGAGACTATTTTAGAACCACTGCTAACAAAAGGAACCTAACATACATTTTTGCTATAATGTCAATCAGACTGATGGGCTACAATTATTAGTATCCATTTTATTCCTTTTTTTGTATATGGGGACAACTTTTGCCATCTTCCATCCAGCTGGAATATTTTAGTCCAATTTCATTTTAAATTGTTTTTATAGGATTTCATTAATCATTTGTGTTTGAACTCTGCATTTTGATATGGCCTAAGGGCTAATCAACATACTAAATTAACTAACCACTGCTAACATGTAATTCCTCATTCGGAACAACTACTGTGTCTGAATTCCTGTTTGCGAAAACACTATTCTTTGGACCAGGGCTGCTGGGGATTTGCCAATGTCACTACTGTCACTGCTTTGATCTTGCCTAATGGGAATTTGCTTGAGACAATCTATGTAACTGTGTACATACCCTGCCTGCCACTGCTATAATTAATCTATTATAGTCTAATTATAGTTTATGTCCTTTTGAACTGTAGGCATATATGTGTATGTCTGTGTGTGGGGGTGCTGGGACAGGACAATGAACTTATTTTACATCTACTGGTGGACTTGTAAAAAAAATACAGCAGTATAAGGCAATAATCAATGCCCAGAGGGAGGAGATTTTCCCCTAGCAGGCAGTAGCTAATTAGAGTGGAGATATTTGCCTCCAGTGACATTATTAAGTCCAGTAAGTACTTGAGCCAGCCTAATTCAGAAAATCCCACCTGTGATGTGTAGCAGAAAAAGACTGGTACAAATTGCCTTCCACATAGGCTGAATGCAGGTAAATAACAACATTGTGTGTTCCTATTCTTGAGAAATTTGTCAGTGGCTTGTACTTGTGTAGGAGAAAGCCAGTCATCAATCTCTTTTCTATATTTCTAACACTTGTCGTATCTGATTCAACCCAGCTGATGTAATGGTATGTGGGAGTGAGTTTGGGAGACAGAGCAATCAGATCCAGGCAAGGGAACAGTCAGATAAAAGGCACTTTAGCCCACAGCAGGAATGTAGGCAGGGCAAAGTCTCAGAAGAGATCATCCCTACTTTTATTGAGCTGTAAAGGGGACAGAAGTACTTTCACACTTGCAAGATTCTGTTAACATAACTTTATAATGAAGCAGAATTAGCTCATTTGGCCGTGTTCCCTATCTGATCTACCCAGTAAGGCTGAGAAGCTTGAAGAATTTGGTTTTACATTATTTTTCACAGATGCTATAACCTCTAGTCTCATAATCCTAGCTGTTTGACTAGTAATCTACTTACAAATTGCTCCCCAAATTCATATCTCTACTATAATAATGTAGCATAGCATAGCAGTATACTGTATCTATTATTGCCAACATTCCTGGAGTGACTGTACTGAAACCTAACAATCTCCTCTCTCTTTTTTAAAACTCAGATGTTAGCTCCTATCACTATATTAACTTTCTAAATTGCCCTTTGCTGCCATCCAGTGAATGGAAAAGAATTTAGTCGATAAAAAGGGGCATTTAGCTGGAGCTACAATTTGGTATAATAACTTGATTACTTTCCACTTCCTACTCCTTGCTTTATGGGCTCATACGTTTTTTGAAATATGTTTTTCTGAGTTGGGAAATTGAATACTGGGTGTAAGAAAAGAATAGGACAGAAGTGCAGTGATAACAGCTTCTGAGAAAACAAGGTAATTACAACTTCTATTGACAAATATATGTTTGTTTAAGATTTTGTTCTACATGTTGCCAGCATATCCAGCTATTGGCACTGTAGTCCATATAGTTAAGATTGGAAAGCTAACAAGTACCAAGGAAAGTGAGAGTTGGAATAAATAACAAAATTGTTTGGCATTTAAATTTTCTGAAGTCACTTTTATTAAATATTCATCCCATATGAAACAATAAGATATACTGGTATGTGTTATATTTAATTTATTCTTTTAATTCTCCTTAAAGCTAAAGCTGAGAAACATTTCTGCTCTATGAAGAACATAGAAGAAATCTACCTAAATTCCCATTCTTGGTGAATCAACACACCTTCCTATGATTTCACAGAACTGTAAGTCATAAAGAAAGATACAGTAAGTTTCTGTTATGGCATCATTGTCATAAGGAATTATTTTTAATTGTAGGGTGGAGGAAAAGCTTAAGGTTCTCTTCCAAGCCTGCATAATATGATCAGCTGTATCAGCAACTCTGCACTGTATGTAATGAACTTACCCGCCTGTTAAAAAAAAAGGTAACACTGTCCTAGACTGCATTAACAGCGGGATAGAATCAAGATCTCATGAAGTACCTCTTTATAATTCCTTGGTAAGATCATGCTTGGAATATTACATTCAGTTTTGGTTGCCATTATATAAAAAAAGATGTGGAGGCTTTAGAAAGAGTGCAGAGAAAAGCAACAAAGATGATTAAGGGACTGGAGGCTAAAGCATACAAAGAATGGTTGCAGGAATTGGGTATGTCTAGTTTAATGAAAAGGACTTGGGGTGAATGATAGCAATGTTTCAATATCTAAGTGGTACAAAGAAAAGGTACTTCTCGGTAGTCCCTGAAGGTAGAATAAGAAGCAATGGATGGAAACTAACCAAGGAGAGAACTAAGAATAAATTTCCTGACAGAACAATTAATCAGTGGAGTGACTTGCCTCCATAACTAGTGGGTGCTCCAATATTGGATGTTTTTGAACAACCATTTGTCTGAAATGGTATAGGGTTTCCTACTTGAGCAGGAAGTTGGATTAGAAGATATCCAGGGTCCCTTCCAACTGTCTTATTCTGTTATTCTCTGCAGTTTAGTATTATTAGATCTCTTTCCTGGACTATATAAAGGAGATCAGAGCAAAATAAATTACACAATGAAAAGCTTCCTAAATTTTATTTTTGTGGCTTTCCATAAATCATCAGAAAAGAAGCAGCAGATCTGGATATGATAGAAGTGCAAAGGACCAAGTATACCTTCAATCTAGTCCCCTACTTAGTGCAGGAAATCCAGAGCTTATCCAGTTGAGAGCTATCCCTTAAGACTTCCATCTTCGGAATGTCAATTCTTCCCTAGATCCCAAGGCCGTTACATCATTTCTTCTTAACATTCTATTGGGTTGAAAAAGAACAAAAACTCCTTTAATATTCAGTCACAATAAACCTCTTTTACTTAAATTAGCTGGACCAGGACCTGTTCTCTGAACGCAGTGAACTTTTTTTTACCCTTTACATGTATCCTTTACCACTGAGAAATCTGCAGACTGCTTCTATGTTCATTTTCAGTTTTTCCTTTTCAGATGAAATATCAATTCCTTCAGTCTTTTCTTAGGTATAAAGTATAAAGATGATTCAGCCAGTCAAATGTTTGCTGCCATTTGCTCTTATAATATTTGTTCTATGTGTCTTAATTGTCTCTTAAAGAAATTCATTAGTTTCTAGGACATGGCACATATCTTCTAAACTTTCAAAGTACAGTATGATGTTTCTGAGAAAATATTATTTTTCCAAGCTTATAATTTACCTTATAATTATACCTTATAATTTGGAGCATCACCCAGAACAGATCTGTGCAAATTCCCCATTGATTTCAAACAATGCCTCCCTCCTTCTTGACATCAGGCAAAAGAGCAAGACCAAAACAATAACCTAATCAAGGAACTATAAGGAGAAAAATGGGCAAGCAACCCCATATAAACCGGGGAAATCCCACACTCACTGCAATTATTAAATTACCTTGTGGGGTGCTGAATTGTCCTGCAAACAAACAAGTTCAAGATAGCATCTAGGATTCCATAGTTCAACCTATATTGGAAGAAAGGTTATTGTTAGGACACTGAATGTGAAAGCATATTAAGTATTTTAGTTATAATAGGTTTATGTACTAAGTAACCCACATTAATAAATCTATATATTCTATTTAAACAATTTTATATAGATAGGTGTACATATAACTATAGATAAAATGTTTTATTTTGATTTTACTATTTGGGGAACTTGTTAAAGAGCAGATGTCAATTATGATGCTATTTTTAAATGTAGAATTAAAGTAAGGTGACCAGACGTCCCGATTTCAGCGGGACAATCCCTCTTTTGAACGATTTGTCCCACGTCCCAGGTTTTTTTTTAAAAAGTCCCGATTTTTTTAAAGTTACGAAAAAGCCTCCAGCCACCTTGAGGCTCTCCTAGCAACTGGGAGCATATATTCTTCGAGCCGAGCGCATTCCCACCTGCACGTCCTTGGGAGCTGTTGCCAATGGCTGAGGAAGGAGAACACTACTCCATGTGGAGACTTCCCTCATGGATTTTTTCTTCTTCTGTTGCTTTGAGCAGCTCCTCTCTCCCCCCTCTCTCTTTCTTTCTCTCTCTCTCTCTCTCTCTCTCTCTCTCTCTCTCTCTGAGCTAGTGGCTACCTCCGAGGCTGTCCAAGCTCAGTCCCTCCCCCTCCCCCCAGACTGGGGCTTCTAAATTGGCATTGCTGTTGTTTGGGGAGGGGATTACTGTGCCATAGAAACACAGTGTATGTCTCACATGGCTGATAACCTGGTCTCTATACAGAAGAGGTAATTTTTAAAATTCAAAGCAAATCCAGAAAAAGGGGAGAAAGAGGCTGAAGGAGTGTTTGCACAGGAGGGGGAATTTATAAACGGCCCAGTGAATCCAGAGGAGGAGTGTGTGTGTGTGTGTGTGTGTGTGTGTGTGTGTGAGAGAGAGAGAGAGAGAGAGGGGCGCAGGCTGAAGGTGTGCACAGGAGGGGGAATTTATACACGGCCCAGTGAATCCAGAGGAGGAGTGTGTGTGTGTGTGAGAGAGAGAGGCAGGCTGAAGGTGTGCACAGGAGGGGGAATTTATAAACGGCCCAGTGAATCCAGAGGAGGAGTGTGTGTGTGTGTGTGTGTGAGAGAGAGAGAGAGAGAGAGAGGCGCAGGCTGAAGGTGTGCACAAGAGGGGGAATTTATACACGGCCCAGTGAATCCAGAGGAGGAGTGTGTGTGTGTGAGAGAGAGAGAGGCGCAGGCTGAAGGTGTGCACAGGAGGGGGAATTTATACACGGCCCAGAGAATCCAGAGGAGGAGTGTGTGTGTGTGTGAGAGAGAGAGGCAGGCTGAAGGTGTGCACAGGAGGGGGAATTTATAAACGGCCCTGTGAATCCAGAGGAGGAGTATGTGTGTGTCTGTGTGTGTGTGTGTGTGAGAGAGAGAGAGAGGGGCGCAGGCTGAAGGTGTGCACAGGAGGGGGAATTTATACACGGCCCAGTGAATCCAGAGGAGGAGTGTGTGTGTGTGAGAGAGAGAGAGGCAGGCTGAAGGTGTACACAGGAGGGGGAATTTATAAACGGCCCAGTGAATCCAGAGGAGTGTGTGTGTGTGTGTGAGAGAGAGAGAGAGAGAGAGAGAGACTATCACTAAGTGTTGTAGCTTCTGATTCTTGATGAATGTATTCTATTTTATTTTTCTTTATGTATATTGTGAGCATATTCACCAAAGTCAAATTCCTTATGTGTCCAATCACACTTGGCTAATAAACTATTCTATTCTACTCTACTCTATTCATTTCTATTTCAATTCTAATAAGGAGTTTAGCCTCTCTCTCTTGAAAATGTAAGCTAGCATAAGGCATTATAATGCAAGCTAGCTTTAGCTTTCAAACAGTTCATTTAGTGACCAAAGTTACAATGGCATTGAAAAAAGTGGCTGATGACTATTTTTCACACTTAGCGACCATTTTTCACACTTAGCGACTGTTGCAGCATCCTCATGGTCACGTGATCAAAATTTTGATGTTTGGCAACAGATTCATGATGGTTTCAGTGTCCTAGGGTCATATAATCGCTTTGTGTGACCTTTTGACAAAATATAAAATTTTTAATCAAGCCCCCCCCCCCCCCCCCCCCCCCGGTCAATGGTGTCCCTCTTTACCAATCTGAAAATCTGGTCACCTTAAATTAAAGTGGTCTACCTCAATTTCTGAGAAATGCCATTTGATTTTCTCTTAAAAATCTGCCTGAACACAAACATTTATTTGAACACAAATAAAAGATTGCTGTGTTTTATTTTCCTGTAGAAACCATCTTTACTTGCTTTCAGATGCATTAAAGAAATGTATTTACCAGCCAATTAAATATTGATTCCATCTTCATTTTAAAACGTAAGGCAGCATTTTTCTTAGATTTTGCAAAGGAGCATGAATATGTATTTACTAAATATTTAATAGTCTTAAAAGCTGCAATATCCACTCACAAAACAGATTTGAAATCTGACAAATTTGAATTACAGTAGTCCCATGTATTTTTGGTATGTTCTGCAAACTAGCAGAATTGCACCTATATCCAGTTACTAAAATATGTATAGTTTGACTTTACTTTCAAGTTAGAAGTCAATATAGAAAAGGAAGGTCAGTGTTTTCTCCTTTCACTGTTTCCTGCAGCTGCTGGCCAATAATAGAGAATACAACAATAGACAGATGTAGATTATGGTAATAACATTAGGTTTTATTATATATACCATTGTGTGTGATATGTAGTAATTAGGTCATCACAAAAAAGACGTTATATTTCATGTTAATTGTGAAAGTGCTTTTAATGTAGTAAGTGGTTGAATGTGTGATAATATAACAAGTGGTGGGATTCAGCTAGTTCACACCACTTCCAGAGAACTGATTGTTATGTTTCTGAGCATTGGAGAACTGGTTGTTGGAGGAAATCATTAGGGCAGAGAACCAGTTGTTAAATTATTTGATTCCCATTCCCTGTTCCATTTTCCATATTCCATTTTTCTCACTATGGATTATAACTATGCTCTAAATTACTATCTGAGGGGCATTCCAGAAGCAATTTTTAAAGTTCTGTGCACGATCTTCCGGCATTATGATGTCACACTCTTCTACTGTGCTTTATTCTGTCATTTCTGACTTAAAAACCACTTTCTGATTCTAGTAACTAATCTTTAGAGCATCATCAACCTTTTCTACTGCAACATCTCTCAGGTAACATTGTTATGGTTATTCTTTCTATATTGAAAATAATCAGAATGTAATTATTACATTTATGTAATATATAACACTACATAATCTTTCTAATTTATATAGCAAAAAAACAAATGGCATATTGATAATGTATGGTATATACAATCTTGGATGAATAGCTACATAAACATCAAATGTCACAAATTATTAGTTTTGCAAGAGTAGAATCAAAATAAATAGGAAGGCAGAACTTTGGAATTTGTCACAAAATTTGGTTCCTATTCTGCATTACTGTGGCATGATGTATTGTTGTTAATTAGTCATTGTTTAAAGTTTAGTTATTATTTGAATATAAATCCAAACCTACCACTCAGATCTACCAGAGTGGAAATTGAGAATATGCTTGTGTTGTTGAAGAGAAATGTCCAGAAGAACTGGACTAGGTTTTGAATGAAGGCAAGGTGAAAAATATTCACATGCTAATCAAATTTTATCAGACCCTCATTTTCATACTAAAGATGTGAATGTATCTCATATAAAAAAGAGCATTTGGGGGACAGAAACTATGGGTTTAAGCGCCGTAGCTAATTTAAACATGTATGTTAACCTTCATACCAATATGTATGTTAATCTTTACACTACTGTATTTATGGATAAGTACAAAGTAATGTAGCCAGAGAAGGGCTGCACATACTTTAACAACCGGTTTGCCAACAATGTGAGTGCACGCACCTTCTGTACTTGCGCGCAATACCTAAAACAAGGCTTTTTCGATGATGGCATCTTCCTGCATAGGTCAGCCATGGTTAGTAGAATGAGAGACATGCACAAATCAGCTTGGTTGCAGGTGGGGTGAGCGAGCTGGAAAGTGAGATATCTAGGACCGGATATAGAAAATGAGATATCTAGGACCAGTGCTCGGATAGTGTCGGGGCGGGTGAGTGGGGCCAACTAATGCTCAGAACAACCAGTTCGGATGAACCAGTCCAAACTGGCAGCAGCCTACCACTGAGTGTACCTTAATCACTAAGCAGAATTTAACAATAACATAATATTAATTGGAACTGTACATTTACACTTTTTTTGTATTCACTCAAAACTTTCTAAATTATTGTAGCCGGATTAACCTATTGCAGGAGTGTCAAACTCAAGGCCCGTGGGTGCTTAGATATGACCCGCAGGGCCGCCCTGGAGACAGCAAAGGCCCACAATGCCTTTGTTAGTGAAAATAAGGCCTGGGGGGAAACCGCATGAGGCCCTCCTGGGGTCTGTTTTGCTGGCAGAGGGCTAGTAAAACAAACTAAAAACAAAACCAAAGGAGAAATGTTTCTCCTTTTGCATTTGAGCATGTAAGAAGGAATAGGAAAGGAGAAAGGGGAAAAGGAAAGACAAATAAAAAGAAGAAAAGATGGGAAGAGAGCAAGGAAGGAAAAATAAGGAAAGGGGAAGGAAGGAAGGAAGGATGGAAGGAAGGAAAAAGAAAAGGAAGATTGATTATAATAAGAGTGACGGAAGGTCTGAGCAAAGTCCTGCCTTAGCACTTGGCCACCACAGGTGCCCCCAACCTGGGTGACATTGAGCTGACCACACCAACCTGGGCACGACCACCCTGGCCCCCTGAGGTCAAACACAACCCTGATGCGGCCCTCAATGAAATTGAGTTTGACATCCCTAATCTACTGCATAATTATTGCAGCATGCATACTGCCAAAACACTTTCACATGGTTGCAACTGCACTTCATTTCTGAAATAAGCAACTGAGATTACAATATTTATTATGCCAAAACTAACATTGACACTTAGCTGATGTCTGCAATGAGGAACTCTAACCACATGTAAATAATTTTCTGTGTTTTTGTGTCATTTTTTGAGATTGACCTAACTGGTCCAGTTCCACTCCATCTCTTCTTTACAGGACTGTATTGTATTGTATTTGTATTCTTCTATTGGTATTCTCATTTATCAGATATAATCAATATCTGCATTACCTGCTGCTTCGTTTCTGAGTCCAAAGTTATTGTCAAATATTTAAAGCTAGAAATCAGTAATTAATCATTTTGTTTGGGGTTGAGGACCCATAACTGGCCTCTGAAGATATGCTATGAGCCAAACTCCAAGAAGTTGTAGGGCTAAACCCATAAATTTGATTAAATACACTTAATATGATTTTTTTAAATGTCACATTAAACGTTGGTGTGGTAACACCTTTTGGAAAGCCTGTGTGGGCCCCATTCAAGGTTAAGGGGCACTAATGTATATAGCCTTGGAATTGCAAGCTGTGTTATTTCAAACATGGACTATCTCAGCAGCCTTGTAAATACTGTCAGAAGAATAATTTGGGGTTTTAACTTGAGTCAGGGTTGTGCAAGAATAAAAGAGATCCAGACAGCTGTGAAAAAAGAAGAAATGTTTACTCCTAAAGGCAAAGACTTTGCCTTTAGTTAAATGTCTATGGAGATTCTTAGTCATCCAAGAAAAAGTATCTTTCTCGACAGTTTGCCTTTAGGAGCAGCTGCAGAGAAATGAGGTACAGTGATACAATTTTATAGGGGAACATGTCCTGGGTATGGAAGTGTCTATGCTTATTCTGGGATGATACTTGAAGTGTATGTGTGTGTAGATATGTCATCTTCAATGTTTATTCTTGTGAACATGCAATTCTGTTGGGAGACCCAATTTAATTAACTCTACTTGTGTTAACAGACTTTATCCTTTGATATGTGGATTAGATCTCTGTAACTTATATGGGGGTTTGAGGAAGTTTTTATGGGGGTTTGAGGAAGTTTGAGTAAAAGATTTCCCATTTGCTATTTTTACTTGATTAACTTAGTTTCAGTTTCACTGTAAATTATTTAGTGGAGCCGCTGATTCTCAGTCCATTGTGGATTCTGTTAATGTTTTGATGGAAACAGTATAAAGAATAAAAGGTATTTTTATATAAAATTTCTCACAATACTGATCAAAAATGGCCCAGGGTATCTTAGTGGCCTTTTTGCTCATTCCTGATCAGAGGGGTCATTTTCCTCTGTATTAATTCACTCCTACTTTTGAATGATATACAAATGTTAAAATAATGAACAAAACATCAAGAAATTAAACAATAACATTAACAAAAATATTTTGCAAAATCTGTTAGGTTTTACAGCCTTACTTTGTAAGAAAAGTACTGTGCACTTTTTAATGATTTCTGTTCCTAATCCAGTTTGTGGTTTCTCTCTACTTAAATGAGGCCATCTCTATTTATAGTATATAAAAATATGCAAGGCATTACAGCAGTCTTCAAATGAGCTGGTGTACCCGGACTAAAATTATGTTTTGATTTAAAATTTGAGAACATTTTATAACACAAAATTGACTATGCCGAAGTTGACTTTTATACCCTACCGCTGCCTCAAACGTTCCTGATGATTCATTTCCTCATATTGCACAACCTTTCTAAGTAACTATAGTTGCATTTGAGAAAGATGCTACTTTGAATATGAATCTTTCTTTGCAAGAACGGTTTTAACTTTAGCTACAGTACAATATGTAATAAAAGCTTTTCAGGAATTTTATTCAAGGGCAATGGGAAACCCAGGCACAGCTTTTTTCCGCAGCTTCATATCTCAGGATTTTTTTGTTTTGTTTCCTGATACCAAAAGATTCTCCATGACAAACAAGGCAACCTCTCCAGATTAATTCAGACCTCAGTTTCACAGGGTTCGGAAGCTTTCAATTTCCGTGCTTAATATTGAAAATAGTGTAAAAATGATAAAGCAAAAAAAGGCGTTTTAGACATGGGAGACGTTGTGAAAAGAATGAAGCAGCACAACTAACACCGCGTCGGCAAACCCTACTCCATACGCGTCACTAACGCTGCCAAATGTCGTTTTTGCCGACTCAGGTGCGCCAACAGGGCGGTAGCAACCGCCTCCCAAACGACGCGCGGACACTCGCTAAGTATCGCGATAAACCGCGCGCGGGAAAGCTACTTGGACTCCCTCCCCCACTCCCATTTTACCGTCTTCGTTGTACCAGTAACAGCCCCTCCCCTCGCCTTGGGACGAAAAGTACTGGAGGATATTCCGGTAGGCGGACACCTCCCCCTTTTCCACGGTGCCGATTGGCCAGTATTACCTCTGTCGTCGATGGACTACGCGGTGGCATTCGCGGGTTGCCATTGGTCCCGCGCTCGGGATAGAGCCGTGCGCAGATCGGCAGGGCGGGTGTGTGGGGTCGTGTGCAAACCGCGTGTGGCGCAGCCAGCAGGGACTCAACGGTAGCGGGTGGCTGGTCGTGCCTCGCGCGTGGATTAAGAAGGGAGCGGGGAATCCTTTTTAGCCCAGCCGGCCATTCCTGATCGAGCCGTCGACGGGAACGAAAGTCCGCGAAAGGTAACTGAAGTGACGGAATGGTTTGCGAGTGAGTTCGTCGGTTAGTGGGGCCTCTGTGGGCGGAGTGAGTTGAGGGAAGGAGGGCGCTGGCTCGTTCCGGCCTACTGCGCGGGAAAAAAAAGCGCCTACCTTTAACCCCGCGTTTCTTTCCAAGTAAGCGCGGGATATCGACGACCCATCGTGGCTTGGCGGTAGGTAATCGCTCCTCGTGTGGCGGGACATCCTGGAGTTGCGGGAAAAGGGAACAGGCAAGTCCCGCTCCCCGCAAGGCTCGGCTGTCTACTGGGATCCCCCCCCCCGCCCGGGCCTGTATGCGCCTCAAGGGCGACGGGATGTGAAGTTTTACGGGCCGCGTGCGCTTTGGGAGGAGAGGCCTCCTCCTGCGGCGGTATAATAGTGCGTGTGACTTGAAAAGAAAGCGAGGTGGGAAAACGTGGGAGGCTGAGGCCAGCATCCAAAGCTTGGTTTTCTGACTCGCTTGTCGGGGAAGCTGGCGCTTTGGTGGCGCCACGGCCTCCACGTGACCTGCGGCCTCCACGTGTTCGCCTGCCTAATTCTTCAGCGGCGTTTTCCCAGAGCATTATGGTTCGGGGTTGGCGTGTGTGGTGGTAGCCCATGTAGCTCACCTCACCCTTTTCTGGCGCTGATAGATATTGGTATGTTACTGAGAGAAAGAGAAAAACGGGACTCTCGATCCTAAACGTCTTTGTCTCCAATCCAGCCCCATTTGGTGGAACGTTCGTATATCTCTGCTGCCCCTTTTTAACGTCCAGGCCGCAGGCAGATATTGGGAGATTATTGCATGATTTGGGTGGTACGTTCTGTATTCTAAAATTAAGTGTAGAATCGGTCAGAGATAAGAATTTTGTCGTAGCATTCGATATAACCTGGATTGGTTAGGGATTTCAAATAGAATGGAGAAAAATTTAGGTGAGTCAAGATGAACGCAATCTGAAGACATCCGTTTCAAAAATATTATCAGATAATAAAGTCTGAAATAGAAGTAACAGTGGAATATTAATTAATCTAGGAACCTAGATAGCCACAACTAGGCAGTGGAAGTACGAATATCATGTCCAATTAAATACTGGATAAAGTATTTCATGTTGGCCTAAAAACAGCTGGTGTTTATCTGTTTAGCAGTGACTGCAGATCCTTTGATAACAAGATGATGGCATACTTGTGTATGCTAGCTATAATAGCTTTATGCTAGAAAATGTCACAGAATTAAACATTTGAGAATTCAATGAATTTGCAAATATGGGATTTTTAAATAAAGCAAACAATAGAAGTAACATAAATTACATTCTCCCCCCCATACAATACAATAGTTCTTAAAATGTTTAAAATGAATCAGCTAGAAAACATTGCCTATACATATGAAGTTAACATTGCCTACACATATGAAGCTAACGTGTTATTGCTTCACTTTGAAAGAGGCAAAAGTTGCTATTGATCGATAATAAGGATAATTGTTGCTTCTTTAATTACGATTTAATTATAAAGTCACCAGCTCTGATGTATGCTTAATGTGCAGTCAACAGTGCGGTTATTTGAATAAATCCTCAATACAAAAAGTTGCCCTACAGGCTTAACAAGTTAAACTGTACAAAAATTGAATTATTTTTAGTGGCAATTATAATGCTTCATTGGTTTCCCTAGTAAACTTGTGACAAGCTGTTTTTATTGCTGCAAAACAAGCTAAGTCCTTTATAAGGGAGACTGACGGCCATAACTACACCTGCTCAGTAGTAGTGTTGATGTAAAAGTGGTATAAAACAAATGGTGTGCCTTTACACTGATAGCAAACAAGTTCTGTGTATATTTTGAAAGAATGACTGTTGAGTGTTAAAATTACCTGGGAAACCTTTGAAGAACCTGCCTGATTTGTCATATCTGTGCAGTTTCACTTGGGCTGGTATTTTTAATAGCCGTTACTGTGAAAATTGTTGGAAACAATCATTTTGAAAAACAACATACCTTTTATAAGGAAGATCACTGATGCATAAAAAGAATGATTAGGACATTGTTATAGATATACATGGATATATCTGTAGATCCTCTGAATTGTGGGGACATAGGTTTCAAATGCAGAGAGGAAGGATTGCTGGTTTGCTACTGTGAAAAATGTGTAAATATTCTTGGTTGGCAGTGTATAGTAGCAGTAAAAAATCCCAACAGTTAATATAAGTACTATCAGTAGTCAAAGTAAATGTCTACAAAATATATATTTCTGATTTCTCTCAAATCAGCTCATTGGTAAGGTAATAAAATATGGTTTGGAAATTGAGAGAAATATATTTGGAGAAATTACATGTGTAGAAATAGGGAGAAAAAATAAAAGGGTTTATTAATGTCAACAGTTTACAATATTGGAATGTTATTTGTTTTCTGAACAGCAGAGATTTTTTATCATCTAAGTTATCTTAATTTCATACTTAGAATTCATACCAAAACACAAGGAAAACTTTTATGTAATAGTTATTGATGTATATGTGTATGTATTTTCTTAGCTGGGTCTTGTTTCAGATCCAATGAGTATCTATACTGGAAAATAATTATAATTACTGGTATAACAATGAGCCTGAAGGAAGAAATTAGATTAAATGAAAGTAAGGAAAAATTAGGAACCAAAAAATAAAGGAGAATGAAGCAGCAAATAAAAAGAACAGGATGAGATGAACATTGGCACTAGTAGTAACCAAAGAAGAGATGCAGAAGAGATCATTGATTGTGCTTTATTCTAGATAGCTGTCAAATGGATTGCAAACATTTTTTATCCATTATTTCTGTTGACTGTAAAAAGAGCTTTATCTTACCTCCATTCTAAATAATAGCTCTCTAAAAGTGGGAAGTGGGTAGGGATTACTTTAAGCATTCTTAAAGTAAAATAACTTCAGCAATAGTAAATCGAGACCTTTGAACAGTATGAAAGTGAAGATATGTTTACTTATTCAGCCCTGCAGTTTGGTATTTTGAGTAATTGACTGTAGAAGATACATAGCTAGTTTCATCAACCATTTGTGGGGCTTAGAGGAGAAAAACCAGTTAAACAAGAACATAATTCTTTTAAATCTGAATAAATTTCAGGTTTGTGATGGTAGAAATAGACAAAACACCCATTTTGTATTCATTTGTTAACATTTGTTGCTATGGCTATTATAGATTTAGAAATTATGAAAGTGGGAACTGGAATATTTTTGAATCAGTTATACTTGTAAACCATCTTGCTCTTTAGAATACTTTTTAAAAATATGATTTTGGTAGTCATCTTTCAAGATTAAAAGGATGCTTAGGTGGCAATACCAGATTTTTTAGTGTGTTTTTTCCCAGTCTGTCTCAAGTCACTGCAAAGCTTAGACTGCAGCGAGTCATATTCAGGGGAAGAATTTAGACTCCAGCATTCTTTATATTTATTTTTAAGTGGGCCTCCACCTGCTTTATCTATTCATGTCCTTGCTGTCTGATTTACTTTAAATCATAGTAGTACAGCACCCTGTTAAACTGACCTCTGAAATATAGAATCAATGTTAGTCAATGCAATTTAAGGCAAGACTTTTAAAAACTATGAAATAAGTATGATTGTAAGTATTTAAGCTTTTTATTTAATGGTGGGCATATGTCTTCTGACCCAATTTTTTGAAAATGGAAACGGTTCTCCTCTAAAAAATCTTAGTAACAATATGAAGTGAGTTATATTCTTCCAAATACTGCTTTTTTCAGTAGTTATTCTGTATGCTTTTTTCTACTCCTGGGAACAATTAAATATTCACAGAGATGATTATTTGATCTGAACACAACAGTAAGGTTTTATATGTCTCAATTTTGTACTGGACTATATTAAGCAAAAATACAAATTTTGTTGCAGTAGAAGCGGAAGTGTATGACAGATATGACCGGCCATATGGAATGAAGCAAGAGCTCTCATTTACTACTACCAAAGGCCGGGATAAAGAACCAGGTCTTTCTGGCCCCTCTAAAAATAGCAGATGGGAGATCATCCAGATCATGGGGAAAATACATGTTTTGGAATTGCACATGTCAGTATATCTTATATGTGCTTGTATGTGTATTCTATACAGCTCATTTCCCCTTTGAAAGTTGCATTGTGGATTAAAAGCCCATTAATACTATATGTGGATGTGTAGAATATTTAACAGTGTAATTTGAGATAATAAATGGTAAATAGGAAAATACTGGGGAGGGGGGAATTGAAACTTTACAGCTCAGTTTTAAAATAGTTTTAAATGATAATTGAATAACAATTGCAATTGTTGCAATCCCTTATTTTTAATCTACAGATTTTAACTTTAAGCATTGTTTGACATTTTACATATTGATGACACTTGACATTTTATATATTGTCATAAATGTGTAATGTTAATTATTCTCATAATCTATGTGGCAAAAATAAGCATTTTTACACAAACTGTTCTTATCAATGTTTTTCTCTTGCTTAGAGAAGCTAATTGGAGCAATGAGCAGTAACGAGTGCTTCAAGTGTGGGCGTACTGGCCATTGGGCTCGAGAATGCCCCACTGGAATTGGTCGTGGCCGTGGAATGCGAAGCCGTGGCAGAGGTATCTTTCCTAACAATATTTTTTCATGAGTTTGAATTCATAAATCTACCTTAATTGTTCTCTTCTTTTTTGCTGTATGCAAGATTGAGTAGCAATGAAGTAGAATTGTAGCCTTATTATAGGGATTTGAATCGATTGAACTGCTAATATTGTCTTTCTCAACAGGCTTCCAATTTATGTCATCATCACTTCCAGACATCTGTTACCGCTGTGGTGAGTCTGGCCATCTTGCCAAGGATTGTGATCTTCAGGAGGATGGTAAGTATTAATAAACAATGGAGAATAAATGCATTGTAACAGTTACACTTCGTTAAGTACATGTCCCACAACGCTATCAAGGTTTTATAGTCTTGTTTATATTCTTTTTCTTATTGTGGAAGCCTGCTATAACTGCGGTAGAGGTGGCCATATTGCGAAGGACTGCAAGGAACCCAAGAGAGAGAGAGAGCAATGCTGCTACAACTGTGGCAAGCCTGGCCACTTGGCTCGTGACTGTGATCATGCAGATGAGCAAAAGTGTTATTCTTGTGGGGAATTTGGACACATCCAGAAGGACTGCACCAAAGTCAAATGCTATAGGTAAAAATTGGTTTTGATACGAAGATGGGCATTAATCCTATACTAATATTTCAGATCAAAAGGACTGATTAATACACTAATATGCAAGAGCTTTTTCAGTTGCTTGTTCCTGCAAGCATCCCATGAATTTAATTTGGATACTTTATTGTAATCTCTACCCAGAACGTTATGGATACTAAAATTGCTATTTGTACTTTAATGTTCAGTATGTGTTAATACTGCAGATGTATGGGACATTTTGTCTCTTGACTGTGGATTTAAATCCAGTGACTACTTTTGTCAGAAATGCTGCAGAAGGTTTCTGTACATGTATTTTTCATGAGGCTAATGTTGGTTTTGTCTCATTTCAGGTGTGGTGAAACTGGCCATGTAGCCATCAACTGCAGCAAGACTAGTGAAGTCAACTGCTATCGTTGTGGGGAGTCAGGACACCTTGCACGGGAATGCACAATTGAGGCTACAGCTTAACTGTTTTCCTTTGTCGCCCCTCCTTTTTCTGATTGATGGTTGTATTATTTTTCTCTGAATCCTCTTCACTGGCCAAAGGTTGGCAGATAGAGGCTACTCCCAGGCCAGTGAGCTTTACTTGCCGTGTTAAAGGAGGAAAGGGGTGGAAAAATCGACTTTCTGCATTTAACTACAAAAAAATGTTTATGTTTAGTTTGGTAGAGGTGTTATGTATAATGCTTTGTTAAAGAACCCCCTTTCCGTGCCACTGGTG
Organism: Thamnophis elegans; assembly: GCF_009769535.1. Taxonomy (NCBI): domain Eukaryota; kingdom Metazoa; phylum Chordata; class Lepidosauria; order Squamata; family Natricidae; genus Thamnophis; species Thamnophis elegans. The sequence goes on from NC_045542.1 coordinate 109,583,170, forward strand.
AATAGGGATGGATGAGTGGAAAGAGTTAAGTCAGACCAGCAAAGCCTCCCTGGGTTCCATGGAAGTGATCGCATGCAGGAGGAACTACGCTGGAAGTGTCTGAACTTCCACAGTAATTAATTCTATTACAATAATGGCCTTGGATTGTCTGACCTCAGTAACAGTTATAACACCAAGTATTTATATCAGGCCTTACCAAAAGCATATAGCGAAGTGGGATAAACAAACAATGCACATGCCTGTTAATGGCCACAAGAGTGAGGGAGAAATTGAAGTAACTGTAATACAATAAATGAATGTCTAATGCGAGGTAACAAGGGAATGGGAAACATTAAATATTTCAAACTAAATCAAACCCAGAACATCAGTGCTTGAGTATACACAATTTGGAGCTATTCAGGACTTGAAAAGAACTGCATTTTCACAGAAATCAAGATGTTATTTTTGTATACTATATCACTTAGACAATTGTTGAGTTTCATTTGCTTGTAATCAGTTTTTAAAGTCAGATGGTAAAAGCAATTGAAGTCCTAGAATATAGAAATGTAATTTTAAACTATCAATAAAGCTGGAGGAGGAAGGGGAGTTTGACTGAAGTTTTTTTTTGGTTTGGAGTTTATTTTTCAGGTACATGATAATATTACATAGATAAATGTAGAAATTGCTGAACAATTGACTATTGTACTACTAATGTATAAACAAAGTTAATTCCTGTATCATTTAAACTGTAGAATTTGTTAAATATATCACTTCAGAAGCAGTATTTGCATTTTTTTCTCAGGTGGCACGTGTGATATAATTAGGGTGCTTATTTACTCCTGTAAGTAAAGTAAGCTACAGTTCACAATGTTTAGACAAAAAGTGCATTTGGGAGGATTAAAGCTTGCAGTTTTAACACTGGTGGAGTGGTGGAAGGAATTCTGAGATCATAGAAAGTATCTATATTCTTCCCTGCTTTTCAGTAGCTGACTCACTTAAATCAAACAATCTATCAGTCACAAAAAATAAAACTGCATAACACTGAAAGTATAGATGCCACAAATAATTTGTATAATTTATTGTTTTACATAGGTGACAAATCAATCTTTTAGAACTGACTAAACGAGCTGTACTGTTTCTTAATATCAAACTTAATCTGTGACATTAATAGACATAAAAATTCTGATATTTGACAAACACATTGAGTTAACCCTAACTTTGTTGGGAAAAGTCTGCAGAGCCCTAAGATAAACAGTTCTAAAGGTTGAAGTTCACTCAGATGATTTTATGTTCTCTCCTATAAAAACATTGGTTGCCATCATCTGTTTTCCCCAGGATGCAGATGTGAAAGGGCATGGCCTGATCAAAAGAGACCTCAACCTCAGAAAAATGGTTATTGAGGATGATAAAGATGAAGAGGGCTATAAAGTCATTACCAAAGAGTTTGGCCTCCATCAGCTCAGTCACACAAACATTAAGAAAGAGCAACACTATCACGTTCTTTAAAAATGGTATGTCCAACAAAAGTTACCCCAATAAGATTCTACTTTGGAAATTAACAACCTCAATAATAGCAAATGATTTGCATGTTATTCATATTGCCTCATGTCAGTGGTAATAAGTTTACATCAGCATTTTTTCTAGGAGAATATTAGGGAAGTCAATGATATGAAGTTTAAATGACTTGGTGATTGCAACAGAGAGATCCAAACAGCTACATCTTACAAATAAATGGTTGAAACATTTTTTGAATGACCCAAGTCGCCCTGACCTTCATCCAGTTTATGGTATGATCTGAAGCAAGAAGTTGATGCGAAGCAGCCCAGTACTGTAAAGAATGAAAAAACCTACTAAATCTAAAATCTTACCTACTTTTTCTAGCAAATACATGATATAGTACTCTTACCTTGATTAATAGTGCTTAAATTCATATTACATACCATATAGTACAGTGCCGCATGGTTAGATACTTGGAAGGATTTCCAACACATCTCACCACTATATAGTGTTGTCACCCAGAGTATGACAAATGCAGTACACCTAAAGGTTGAGGGCAACACCAAAATTAGATTACATTAGTGACAAGGACCAGGAAATGAACCAGTTGGAAAAATAGTGCATCTATAAGAGCAGGATCCAGTTTCATATCCTGCCAGTTAAACTTGCAGCCAGTTATCACTGAACTATGTCTAAAAGTACTTTCTACCTATTAATCCAGTAATTACAGTGTTACCTTTGTTTCAGTGATCCATGATTAGAAGCTGGACTTTTAATCAGAATGACTAGTAAAGAATTATTGGAAACTCAAAAATTGCACTTGTTAGTAAAACTTCAAGAAATACAGATAGTAAAAGCAGTGATTGCATTTTTATGCTGCTTTTTACACCAAATTATCTCCGATTCACACAAATTTACAAAAGTAATACAAATAAAGTATAAAATACAGTAAATTTAATTTTATTTTAAAAAGGGGAAGGAAAAACAACAAAGTTAATCCAGCCTCGGGTTTTCAACAAGCAAAGGTTTTCCTTTTTCCTTGAGTTTTCTCCTAACTTCCTTTTTCAGGGAGCGGATAGTTCTGTAGACTTCAGCCCGCCAATTCCGCCAAGTTTTAGTTTTGGCTTCGCTACGTCATGCAATCACCGTCATGGTTCACTCTTAGGCATGAGATGGCATTTAAGGAATTGGCCGAAAAACAAATATGGTAAAGCTGCTTGGAAAATGCACCAGTCGGGGCTAGAATGAGAGGCAAACACGATGAAATCGCTAAGCTAAGCATATCGGGACTCTTATATAAAAGCCGATGTACGCTGTTAGCGCTTTTGCCTGTTCATGGCCGCCTACGCAAACTGCAATAGACCGGAAGTCGCTCTAAAGGAGTACAAGACAGAAGGAACTTACTGCTGTCGATTACAAGTTAAATCTCTTCCGGGTTATCTTGGTTTTTTTTTTTTAAGATACGTTTCCGGTGGTGTGTCGGGGCAACATCGTGTTCTGCAGCGGTTGCAACCATGGTGAGTGGGTGGGAGTTCGTGTCGGATGGCGGGGTCCAGTGTAGCTTCTCATATGCTTGTTCTTCACGGCTCTTTGGATTTTCTGCCAGTTTTTATACGGCCGGGTTTAGGCACGTACATGTGAAGAAGGAAGGCTCCTCTGAGAGTTAGGCACGAGAGAGAATCGAACAGATGACCTCGCCCTTCGCTGTCTTATACAATTATTATACCACTGTATAATGGAATAAGATTTGGAGATGATTCAAATGTATTGAGTCTGTAGGGCTGAAGGAAAATACAAGGCTTACAATTGAAAATTGCATGTAAAAAATCTTGTGCAGCAGCTCAGAATAATATTTGATTTGCCAGCAAAATAAATACATATTTTTTAAAAAAAAACACTAGTATGGTTATGAGTGCAGAGTTTATTACTAATGTCCAGCACTATTTTCTTTAAGCCCTCGAATTCTTTAAAAAATGTGTATAACTGAATTTTTCATAGCAATTTTACCTCACTATTCTGTAGATCACACACCTTCATTACATTGTTTTCATTTTGGAACCAGGCTATTACTCTTAAAATTGCAGGAATGAAACTCATTTTGAATCCTCCAATTTATTTCCTATCAACTGTCTTGTTTCTAGATTTTAAAAAGAAATAGTTCTGTCATGACTGTCACAAGAACAGTTAGTTGCTTGGTTCTGTATGGTTTTTTTTTCATATTCCTAGTTGTTGGTTTCTAGTTCTGTGGACTATTATGTTCTGTTGGATACCTGATCATGTTGTGATTGACTGCTAGAATGGCATCAATCCAGTTTTCTCATTAGATCAATAGGGAGTGTCTTTAATTATTTAGTTATTTTTATTCATTTATTTATATTCTACCCTTATTTTAAAAAATAACTCAAGGTGGTGAACATATCCCACACAACTTCTTTCTATTTTCCCCACAATAACCATGTGAGGTGAATTGGGCTGAGAGAGAGTGACTGGCCCAAGATCACCCAGCTCGCTTTCATGGCTAATGCAGGAGTTGAACTCATCGTCTCTTATTTTCTAGCTAGTGCCTTAGCCACTAGACCAAACTCTGAAACTCCTTAGTTTCACATCAAATGTGACACTATGAATGCTGGAACATCAACTCACAATTAATTTTCAGTGATGACCAATCACTGATATTTCTCAAGAGCCACATATGTGAAATTATAATTGCAGCTCTTAGCACTGGAAACATTGGATGTTTATACTGGATTGATCTAACAGGATTTTTTATTTCTTGTAAAATTTCTCCAAACCTCATGTTATTAGTATTTCTTTAAAACAAACAACAATTCTCTGTCTTCTTTAAGGCTCGAAATGCAGAAAAGGCTATGTAAGTACAATTTGAATTTTGTTTTTTTTTAATTCTGAAAAATTGTCAGTCTGTTTTTTCACAGTTGAACTATTTGCTATATTTGTTCTACATATTAAAGCATTTTAATGATAGAAACAACCACTTTATAGCTTAATGAAAATCTCACTTCCCTCCAAATACTAGTGGAGAAAAGCAGGATATCATTCACATGCACTGTAGTTTCAGTGTCCTTTGATTAAGAAAATATGACTCTGGTTTGTAGACCAATGTAGACCAACATGTCTTTGCTTTTAATCTCCATCTCCAAAGAGCATAAAAAATACAGTTCCAAAGATGAAAGCTTTTTCTTCAGGCTTAAATGTGTTGGATAATCTAGCACAGAACATAAGTGTGAAAGGATTAGCCCAAAAGATTGTGGCATTGTTTCATTTTCTATATTAATAAGGCTTAATTACATTGTGGGTTTTGTTTTTCTTTCCTCATATAATAGGATTTATTTGATATTTGTTTGGTTTGTTTATTTAGAATTTTATATTTAAAATATTTTTAAGGAACAAGGATATTTTTTAAAAACTTAAAACAATGATGTTCTATCTTAAAAGGTTAAGACTATAATCATAGTCATTTTTCTATGTTTAGTAACTAAAGTCTGTACAATTTTTCAGATAACATGCAAACTGCTTTACATAAATACGTTGAACTTTTTATTTACCCAGTACTAATAATCTAAATTGATGTTTGTAAACCGTTTTTAAAAAACAGATGTTGAACTCAGCTTTCTTCCTTTTAGGACTGCTTTGGCAAGGTTTCGCCAAGCTCAGCTAGAAGAAGGAAAACTTAAGGTAACAACATAGTTAAACATATATAAACTACTATGCATTTAAATTAAGAGACCACTCTCCACTGAGAAGGCAAACATGCAAATTGGCTCTTGAAAATAACATTAGCAATTAAGGCCTAGAAATCCAGACATTGGTCTTGGCTGATTGTTATGAAATGATTTTATCTTAATTTCACCAAAAAAGCTGGGACTACTAGCAAAATATTTTTCAGTATAAATAGCCTTTCAACATCTTCACAATATACACCACAAAGTTCTTGATTAAACTGTGGTAATGATTAATATGGCTAATAATCTAGCTGTTTGGACAATACAAACCATTTGAAAGAATACTTCACAAAACACTTCTCCCAACTTGCTCAGTTTATCAAGATACCTCTTTAAAAGGCTCATGGTGTTGCTTTTTCCATCAGGATTATATGTGAAATATTGCTTGTACTGACATTAGTTTTGAAACTGGTTATTTAGAGACTTCTTGCTTTGTATGCATGTGGAGAACATTGCCCGGATTAATAATGTGATGCCTGAACATCAAACTGAATTCAATAATGTTCTAATATATAAATTTATTTTCTTTTCCATGCTTTGGAAAAGCTCGCGGAGGATAGGTGTAACGTGGGTGTACCGAGGTGCACCCACAATCGCTCGCGTGGCTGCATTCTGGACGAGCTGGAGTCTCCGAATGCTCTTCAAGGGCTGCCCCATGTAGAGCGCATTGCAGTAGTATCTAAGCAAGATTGCTTCTGCAGATAGTCATTCTGTTCATGCTGGCGATGTTCTCATGGCATGTTCATTTTGCTAAACACAGAGCAAAATTTTATGACAAAACAGACAAATTTAGGATTTATGTAAAATTGGTTCTAAAAAGTACTTCAGAACAAAGAGCATATGCAAGGCTGCTTGTAGTTTAACTGTTTTTATGTTATCTGAGTGTTTAAAACTTCTTTTGTATGAACTGCTACTTGAATTGATTTCAACCCAATTGAAATGAAAATAAGTAAAAAAGATCTCACATAAATCACGGGACAGATCTGAAATAAGTAATATAAATCTCTATGACTATAACATAAAATATGAACAATTTGGTTTTTTAAAACAAAAGTAAAAAGTAAAAAATTGAGAATGGAAGCGCAGACAGTTTCTAATAATATATACTAGTCTCTTGTATACTACTATACTAGTCTTTGTTTCGGTACTATAAGTCATGTGCTTTGTAGAAATCAAGTTTCTCTGAAACACTTGACATTCTGACAAACTTAATTTTACAAAACAATTAGAGATATTCATATGTTCTCACTTGTTATCAATAAAGGATCTTTCATCTTTCAGCCCAATAATTTTCTTAGTAGCTATTTGACATTTTGATCTGTGCATAAACATTAAAATAGAGAATCACATGGCTGTCCATTGATACAGTATGCTATCATGGGTCGAACTCAATGTCATACCCACATCATTGGATATCCATGTGATCCTTAATTTTAACTTTTGTGCAACAATGTTTCCTTTCAATTAGTTGGTAAATTAATATAGCTATTATATTTGTATCCGACCCATTGCGGATGTAAGAAAGCATGTACATTAGCTATGTAAGTAAACAAAAATAAGTCGTTGAAAAGTACATAGCTTAATGCGAGGATAACAGTAATACATTTGCTTGTTTCAATAGGAACGAAGACCTTTTCTTGCATCAGAATGTAATGAATTGCCCAAAGCTGAGAAATGGAGAAGACAGGTATTTCTCTTTTGAGATTATGTATCAAATTTAAATCTGAATTAAGTTTGATTGCGTATTTCTATAGGTAGTCCTTCAGTTACAATTAAGTGTTCAGTGACTATTCAAATTGTACTGGTGCTAAATAAAGAGACTTACAGTTCAACTGGTCCTCAAAGTTCTGGCTGTTGTAGCGTCCCTACAAAATTCAAGCAATTCTCAACTAGCTTGCACTTCTGATTGGTTGCAGCATCCATACTTAGGTGATCACCATTTGTGACTTTTGCTGCCAGTTTCCCACAAGCAAAGTCAATGGGGAAGCTGGCAAAAAAGATTGCAAATCACTCAGATAAGTCTCTCCCCAACCCCCCGGGCCTTCACTCACATCATCACTCTCTGCACTCTCTTCCCCTGGCCTTCCTGCTCTCACCTTTCCCAGCATCTCTGCCTGCACATGCACATGTCTCCTGTGCTCTCTTTCCCCAGCCTTCCTGAGCTTACATCACACTGTAGCACTCTGTGGCCAACTTTTGTGCAGCCTGTGCTGAGCCTTCTATGGCCTCTCCCATCCCCTTGTAGCTTGTTTGAAGCCTTGTGTGTATTATATATAGCTCTGTGTTTGCAGCGTTCCTTATTTAATGAGCTGTACTATTTGCCTTGGCCCTCAGCTCAACCATTGCAAGACAGAACAGATACTTCAGAAATGACATAAAGACAAGTGATGTAAGAAAGCCATGTTATTTTATACATAGGGAAACTGGACAGAACTTTTTGTGAATTAAAGAACTTAATTTATGGGAAAGAGTGGTTTTATGGCCAATGTACAGTGAGATAATGAACATATTAATCAGTTATAGTAACAACAAAAGAATATTCAGGTCTGACAGATGGCATAAGCTTTTATGAGCAACTGCTTGATCAATGAGGTAAAATACAGATATTTTGTTTATCAAGGAAAATCAGAATAATTATTAAAAGGCAATGGCTTTGATCCAGAACATTTTTAATTCAAAATAAATAATTAATAAATAAATAATTGTGTTTCTATTAAGTGGCATTCTTGGACATATATACAGTATTCAAGTCTCACCTATCTGTTCAAGAATACTAAAAGCACAAATGGCTAAAACCAGGTTGGATTTGATTCAAATCAAGTTGATTTAAATCATGATTTATATGACTAGTAAAAAGGCTTGATTTAAATCAACTCTGTTTAAATCATAATTTTTAAAAGAGCAACTGTCATCTTTGTCCTGCAGTGGTTCCTCCTCTGACCTGCTGTTGACTCACTGGCAGTCTCATTCACTTTAATGGGAAGGCTGGTGATGTGGCAGTGACACAAGGTGAGGGATGTAGCAGGTAGCACGGGAGTGGATGCCCGCTAACAGGCGCTGCCATGATGGATCTGAAATGACAGGTGCTCTTTAAATGTAAGGCCTCATTCTGGCTAGTGGTTAAAATCTTTAATATTATTTGCAAACAAAGTGAAGGTTTCCTATTTAGCTTGCAGAGCTTGCATTCATTGAATGAGTTTACAAAAAATGTAAATATTGCAGAATATACAGCCTCATGCTGCATAACTAAGTTCCATTTCATGCTGAATAAACTAAAATATTAGTGTATCTTAAATAGAAAACTATTTTAGATAGATTTTTACTCCAAAAGCAGTTTATTAAAACAAATACGATTTTAAAAAAATCCAATTTAAATTTTAAGAAATCCATTTTTTTTTAATCATCAATTTTTTATCCACTCTGGCTAAAACTAAGACTAATGTGATATTAGAGGTATTGTTTATATTTATTCTTTGAGAAAATTCTTTTTCAGAGATTCAAATGGAGCAACAAAATTAAAATATAAAGATATAAGTTTGTATAGTTAGCGCTTTAAACCAATCAGTATACATAGCTTGAGGAAATCTTTCTAATTAATGTTTAATATTTACAATCATCCCATTTGGGTGTTTTGCCCCACGTGGTCACCAAAATAATTGGCTCCCATCTATCAACCAAACTTTACAAACTTTTAAGGAAGTAGAATAATGGTGCAGATGTTAACCAGTATAAGAGGAAAACTATGTATATGGTCTCTTATTATAGTGCATCTGATGAAATGAGCTGCAGCTCACAAATAACATTTTAATAAAATTTGCTAGGTGGAAAAAATGTTACCAAGCTCAGATGTTAACCAAAATCTTACATTTCTAAACATGAGATGTCCTAGTGTAAAACAGGCTACTTTTTCAAAGAAAAGAATTAACATTGTATATTGTCTCTTTTCCAAAGATTATTGGTGAAATTTCTAAGAAAGTGGCCCAAATTCAAAATGGTAAGTTCCTAATCATGGGAGTAATCTTAATATCCTTCTGCAACTGCAAAAACTAGTTTTCAATAATATTTAAATTTGCACTTTTTCCTAGTTGATAATTAAGAAGTATGGTACCAAATTTATGAGGGAAATTGATGCCAGTATTCAAAAACATTTATAAAATGTGTTATTTTGACCTTTTCTCCCTCTACTCTCCTTGGCCTGATACAGTTCTTGTGTTCAGCAAACTATATAAATATTTAAGTTTTAATTCACATGAGAGGATTTGCCTTTTTATTGAAAACATACTATTTAAAAAAGATAATTTGAAGACCATTAAAGTTATCACAAAGCAAAGAGAAGTTATTGAAAGGAATAAAGCAAAATGAGAGATCTTTTATAATTCCCACAGATTTCAGGATAGAAAAGGTATTGTTTCTATTTAAAAAGACTACATGATAAACTGTATTTTCTTCTTTTAAAATAGCTGGTTTAGGTGAATTCAGAATTCGTGATTTGAATGATGAAATTAACAAACTCCTAAGAGAGAAGGGGCATTGGGAGGTCCGAATAAAGGAGCTGGGAGGACCTGATTATGCAGTGAGTATACATTAATATGTAAGAAAATGCAAAAGTATAGATGTATTATTCCTAAGTTGTTAGTAAAATATTTGATAAAGAAAACCATATAGTTGCATAATTGCTAGTTCAAATATTTTAGTCTCGCTATTGAAATAATTTCTTTGAATACTTCCTGCACAATTTGGGCAGGTCCCGGTCACACCAGTTGGTTGAAAATATCTGAAGTCATGTGAACTCTTGTCTACAGAGATAAAAAGAAAAGAAAAACTTTTAAACTTACGGCTCATGTTCCATTAAAAAAAAACTATTTTATAGAGAATTGGCCCTAAAATGCTTGACCATGAAGGAAAAGAGGTTCCAGGAAACAGAGGTTATAAATACTTTGGAGCAGCTAAAGACCTACCCGGGGTTCGAGAGCTTTTTGAAAAAGAACGTAAGTATTTGCACATTGATTGGACTATTACTGTAATGCCAATCAATTGCATGTAAAATGTTTGTGTGTGTTTAAAGTTCTTTTAAGATAAAATGGTTTTGTTTCTGTTTTTTGATCTTGTGAAACCAGAGTAGTTTTGGAGTTGGGTGACCTAGAAAATAAACAAATAAATAAATAAATAAAGTCTTTGCATTCCTTGGCCCACCATAAGTGTGATTAAATTTACCTGCTCCAATACAGTCCCTGCGTTAACCCATGATAACCCATGCTTATGAACAGGTTGCCTGTTGCTAAAAATGGCAGGCAGTGTGTTTACTTGAGCTGATGAACCATTCATTGAAGCTGCACAATTTTTTTGCTTGCTTGTTTGTTTTTGCATTTCTGAACCGCCCATTTTCCTGAAAGAGAAACTATGCAATAAAATGTCAAAATATAAAAATATTAAGCTAGATTTAAAATTTCAAAATTAAATTTTTTAGGAAGCGGCAAGAATAATTAAGTCCTGTTAAAAGTTAATTTAAAAGGTGAAGGGAGGATTCTCAGGGCACCAAAGAGCCCCGAGGCTATGTATTCCTTTGGGATTCCCATATTAGGGCTTCCCACCGAGGCATGTTTTAACTCTTTTTCGAAAATCCAGGAGATGGAGGCCTGTCTCACCTCCAGGGGGAGAGAATATTCCACAGGGCAGGAGCAATGGCAGAGAAGATTCTTTTCCTAGACCCCGCCAGTTGGAGTTTGTTAATGGGATCTACAATATACCTTCCCTGCCTTACTGGTGGTGTGTGTGGGATGACATGGTGAGATGAAGCCAGTTCCACAGATAGCCTGGCTGTGAGCCATGTAGGGCTTTATAGGTTAAAACCAACATGTTAAATTGGACCCAGAAGCAAAATGGTACCCAATGCAGTTTGTGGAACAGAAGTGTGACATGTGCTCTTCTCTGAGCATCCAATATAGCTTGTGCATCTGCATTCTGCACCAGCTGAAGATTCTGGATACTTTTCAAAAGTAGCCCCATGAGTGAGTGAGCGGAGGGCCTCCCTATCCTGGAAAGGATGTAACTGGCACATATCACAGAGTTTGTGGGTATAGCAGTAGCATTTAGACTTATATACCACTTCATAGTGCTTTTACAGCCCTCTCTAAGCAGTTTACAGAGTCAGCATACTTCCCCCAACAATCTGAGTCCTCATTTTATCCACCTTGGAAGGATGAAAGGCTGAGTCAACCTTGAGCCGGTTTGAACTGCTGAACTGCAGCTAGCAGTCAGCTGAAGTAGCCTGCAGTACTGCACTCGTAACCACTGCGCCACCGTGGCGCATTAGAAATGCACAGTTTCAATTGTTCATTAAAATGTTGCACAACTTCAGCAGTTCATCAGCTCAAAAAATGAGAATGCTGTCCACCATTTTTAGTAATATATTGCCTGTTCATAGGTATAAATTCCAACTTATTTACAAAGTTGAGTTAAAACAGAGCTAGGAATGGAATATATTCTTAACCCAAGAAATGCCTGTAATATTATCTTTTATTCTTATCTCTTCCACAATATAAATATATATATAATCCATAATAAATCATTAATTGGTACATTTCTGGACTATTTCAAAGTGAACATAACCATATTTGTCAGATGTGTATGGATCTCCATATAGAATCTCCATATGGGACACTTGAATATTAACCTCACTGTGCATTTAAAAATTGGAATGTTTCTATTAAGTAGCATGGGTGGTGCAACATGTTAATTTTTTTTAAGATAAGGTTCAAGTTATAATAAAACGGTAGAACATTTGGAATCTATATAACAGTAGCAAATGAAACAACTGCAGTTTTCAAATCATCCAAAAAGAAGAGAGTTTAATTATATCTTGAGAAGAGACTGAAGTTAAAATAAGTACTTATAGGAAGTGATCTGTCCAAGAAGTCCTTTAGCTTGATTAGATTGATTACAAGCACTAGTAAACTTTTAATTGAATCTCTGACCTAAAATCTGTTCCTTTATGCTTCTATTTTATTTTTTGAAAATGATTTAATTTATTCCATTAGCCCTTCCTCCACCACGGAAAACTCGAGCTGAACTCATGAAAGCTATTGATGCAGAATACTACGGCTACAGAGATGAGGATGATGGTGTCCTGGAACCGCTGGAACAGGAACATGAAAAAAAAGGTATATGAAATAACTGTTGGCTTTTTGAAGTGCCATTTACAGAATATTATTTGTAATTCAAATCAATATTATTTACTTTAACAGTAGCCAGAAGTGGATTTTAGTAGCCCAAAATGGCTTGTATTAAATATTCCAGTTCTTGAATATGAACTTGCAGCTGTATTCTTTGAAATTCACTCTTCATCTTACTCCAGGGATCTCTTCTGTTACTTAACTACCTGGAGGCCCCTAGTATCAACTAAATGCAAGGTCAGTTGGGAGTAATCATATCAAGAGCTTTGCCTGCTTTCCTGTTACAGACATTGATCAGATTCATAACAAAGTTGCCTACCAGATTGTTGTATTTTCTATTTCAGATTGCCAAATAATTTTCTTAAAAAATTATAATTGCTTGAATTTAACCTCAAAACTTTTGCATTTAAAGTACGCACAACCACCATGTCCCATTCCAAAAAGTAAAGCACTATTGGAATCTGTTGAAGCTCTTTTGATAATTTAGAAATCAAACTATTCATCTATTTTGTATAATCATGTTATTAGTTTGGACTGGCAGTATGACTTGCATTAGCCTGAAGCCAGTGTGGTAGCATTAATCTGCAGCTTCTGTGTAACTTTAGTGAGATGTCAAAGCACAGATAGTTCCTAACTCTCATGTCTGAGCATTCCAATGGAATATTCTATTCCACAAATATATGGGGCTCCCAGCTGCAGTAGCAAAAAAATCATCAGTGAGTTGAAGTTCTTAATGAAGCCTTCGATTTTCAGTTTGTCATGGGAATGATTTATCTGTGAGAGCATTCTGTCAACTCCTAAATATCTTGATCATCAAAAATTAGATTGAGAGTACACTTCCAAAATATTCTGTAAATGGTTAAATTCCCAACTATGATAAGACACCAAAATTAGATGCCCCCCTAATACACTAAATTTAGAATTAGACACTGTAAGTTCAATCAGCTTAAAGCTCACTTCAGAAATACATGGAAGTGTTGGGTAGTAGATAGTGGTACATCAGCAGAAGCTCAATGTCTTGATGGTTTATCACAAATGTGTATATCCAGATTTTCAAATACAATTTTTCAGTAGAGATATTCATTGGATCATGCACACTCCTACATTTTTGAAAAGAATTGTTTTAAGTAGACTGAAAATGTTCTCACTCAGCAGAGAGTGAGCAGTCCCACTTATTACCGTATATACTCGAGTATAGGCCGACCCGAATATAAGCCGAGGCACCTAATTTTACCACAAAAAAAACTGGAAAAGTTATTGACTCGAGTATAAGCCTAGGGTGGGAAATGCAGCAGCTACCGGTAAATTTCAAAAATAAAAATAGATACCAATAATGTTTTTGAATATTTATTTCAAAGAAAAACAGTAAACTAGCGGTGTATTCAATGAAATACTTCACTCACCTCATGATGCTGATGTCCCGCTGTGATGATGATGTCCCGTGCAGCCGCGGGAGCGATGTCCCGCCTCCTATGACACACGGCACAGTGATTCCTATCATTGGATCACTGTACCAGAGGAGGTGGGACATCGCTATGTGGCTGCTTGCCATAACAAGGAGGAGGTGGGACATCGTTGCAGAGCGGCAGGAGGGGGAGGAAGGGGAATCGTAAGACAGCCCTGCATTACATTAGAACGTGAGGAGGGGGGATGGTGCGGTGCGCGCTGCGCGGCAAACTGACACAGAGGGAGGGGAAACTCACAGGGGCACTGGGCCATTCACGAGTGTCACCCAGCGGCATGGCCCCGCCCCTTTTTCTCCTCCATTTCGGGCAAATTTTTCACTGACTCGAGTATAAGTCGAGGCGGCTTTTTTCAGCCCAAAAAGTGGGCTGAAAAACTAGGCTTATACTCGAGTATATACAGTAATTCATGATTAAATTATGAGTTAAGGCATTCTTACTAATTATTGTATTGGATTGAGAAATAGCATTTTATGACCAAACAAACTTATCTTAAGTAAGTAGAAAGCTCTTGGTCTTCCTGAAGCACTAGCATGCAGTAGAAAACCGATTAAAAGTCCTGGCCCAAAACTGCTGATATCTCCCTGCAAGTATATCTCTGTATTCACTGTTCTTTTCTACCAAGGAAGCAAATTGTTTCTTCATTTCATAAATATTGTTCCAAAGATCTAACATGAAGTCGACATCCTATCTGAAGGTGCAGCTTCCCCACTAATACAACCCACAGTGTAGTCTAGGTTAAGGTGTCACATTAGGAGTGGGGAAACTCAGCTTGTGGCCTTCCTTCAGCCATAGAATTCATTGAGTGGCTTTGGGTCTGTCACTTTACTGTTGGCTCGAACCTATTTCACAGAATTTTGGTTTTGGGGGAAAATAATTTATGTATGTTTGTATGTATTTATTTCCTGCCTTTATTATTTTTACAAAAAACTCAAGGTGGTGAACATATCCATCACACCTTCCTGCTCCTATTTTCCCCATAATAACAACTGGTCAAATGGGTTAAACCGAGAGTGACTGGCTCAAGTCACCCAACTGGCTTTCATAGCTAAATCAGAACTTGAGCTCACGGTCTCCCTCTTTCTAGACTGGTGCCTTAACCCAGGAGGCCAAACTGGCTCTCTGCATTTGCTTCTAGTTTTAAAATATAACCTCTTGTACCAAACAATTTCAGTACCATGGCTGATAAGTGAGATTGGAAGCTTAATGACTCTTATTTTCCAGCCTAACGCCTTTATTGTATAGTCTTTTTCTGGGAAGAAATTGGAAGTTTTTGTTCCTGCTATTTAAGGCAGTTCAGTAAATGCTGTGGCCGTTTATTGGTAAGCCTGGCTGAATCTGGTTTCATGATAATTAACTCCAGATCGTGGATCCTCATTTATCACATGGATACAGAGGAAATTAATACATGTGTTTTAGAAATGAATGGGACTAAATAAAACTAGATGAACCAAAATAAGGAAATAACTAAATTGCCCCTTTTAATTTTGTTAAATTTCTGTAAGTGAATGTGAGTGATCTCTCAGTAGTACTTCTTGTCAACAGAGTGCTTTGCTTTGTTGCTTTTGAATTCAGAATACTGTTGTGTTTTATAGATGGACACAAATAATTAAATGAGATAGATTTAAAGAATTGTGGAATTGGAAAGGCCCCTAGATAGTCCTTGAGTTATGACCAGTCACCAGTAACAGCCATTTAAAGTTATGGTGGACTTTAACTCATGAACCATCCTCAAGTTATGACTGCTGCACCTGCCCTGCCATCATATGATTTCAGGGATGAAAGTCACATGATCACATTTGGCAAAATAACCCCACCCTTTGGATAAGTTAGATTCAGATTTACAACCATATGATTCACTTAACAACTGTGGTGGCAGGTTTAACAACAATTGTAAAAACAATGTTAAATTAGAGTCCAATCAATTTCGCCTGCAATAACCTACCACCAAAATTCGAGTTTCAATTTTGGTTTTACAGTAAGTTGAAGGCTAGCTGCATTTAATCCAGTCCCCTGCTCAGTGTAAAAATCCAGGTTAAAGGACCTCCAACAGATGCAGTAAATGTAATGTCTACATAAACCGCTTGAACACAACAAGTGAAAGGGAGCTTACTTCTCTTTTGATACCAATTCAAATTTCAATCTACATTTAGTCTTGGGATTTTTCTGCCAAAAACTATGTTTCTATATCTTATACATCCATAATTCTATATTCTGACCTTTGGACTGATGGAAAACAGATTTTGCTTATACCCAGCCTTCTCGTGTCAAGACTATACATTATCATTTCCTTTCAAAAGATATAGTTTCTGGTTTCTGGATCACGCTTGTTGGCTTTCACTCTAATCCTTCATAATGCGGAGCATTGAACTAGATCTAAAAATTCATTTTGCAATTGACTATTATTCTAAGGTTCTTTTCACACCCACGCCAATACCTCTGTATGTATATGTATTCTTCAGCAAAGAAATTGGCATTTGTTTTTGTTAAATTTCATTTAATTTTCTACAGTCCACTTCTTTAAACTTATCAGTACTGCTTGAGGCAGAAGACCAAGGACTGAACTCTAAATACCTCACTACAGTATGATGAAGAAACATTGGAAAGCACTGAGTACAGCTTTCACTTCAGCTATTGCATGACATCCAGCCCAGTATAGCTACCGTAATTTTTGGAGTATAAGACACACTCTCCCCCTCCTCCAAAAGAGGGTGGGAATGTCGGTGCGACTTATAGACTGAATACAGCCATTTTTGGCCTCCCGAAACCCCACCCAGCGTGTCCTGTTTTCTCCAAAAACGGACCCATTTTTTTTTTCAAAAATGAGGCTCACAGAGGGTTTGGGAAGTCTGCAGATTGCTCCTGGAGCCTGGGGATGGCAAAACTGGGATGTATGGGGGTTTTGGGAGCCAAAAACGAGCCCATTTTAGCAAAAATGGGATGCACAAAAGGTTTGGGAGGCCTGCAGAGTGCTCCTGGGGGCCGGAGAGGGCAAAAACTATTTTTTTCTTGTTTTCCTCTTCAAAATCTTAGTGCATCTTATACTCTGCTGAGTCTTATAGTCTGAAAAATATGGTAGTTTGTTAATTTGGTATCACAGGATACTTTGTTAAATGTTTTACTGAAATCAAGAAACTATATGGCATTTACACAGTTTACTCAGGAAGTTACCTGATCAGAACATGAGATAAGACTAATCTGGTAAGACTTGTTTAAGACAAATCCACAATTGCTTCTTTTCAAGATGCATACGGGTCAGTCTCTTTATGATTCACACAAGAATTTTCCTCTTCTCAGACTGACTGATTTATAATTCCATGGATCTCCCTCCCTCTTTTTCTTTCTTAAAAATGGGAATGTGTTCTAAACCAGGCAATAGCAACCAGAAGTATTATTTGAAGGTAACGCAGAGAAATATTTAAGTATTTAATAAATTTATAGGCCGACCAATCCCGAAGGACTCCGGACGGCTTACAGAAAATACATTTTAAAAAATAAAGAATTAAAAAGACAGAGAAAAACAGATTAAAAACATAACTTGCTGTTATGTTTCAATATTGCTGAATCGAGTACCTTTTGCCTAGAAGAAAGAGCTATATACTTACAGAGGTATTTGTTTAGGTGTGAAAAGAACCTTAAAATAATAGTTAATTGCACAATGAATTTTACGATCTAGTACTATGCTCCATGCTATGAAGACAGCTAGAGGCTGTCTGCAATTCCTTAAAGCAGCAGCAGCAGCACCTTTTCCTGGGACCACCTGGCTGCCCTCTTTATCTGCTACGTGATCATAACCAATGACACATTTGACCTAAGGAATTGAAAAATGGTGCTACATTCATGTTCCCACATCTTCCAAATAATCTTTTGACTTCAAATCTAAAATGCTTTATGCCTATATAGACATTCCTTCACTAATTTTAACCAAATGCATTGTATTGCATCATCAGGTTAATTAATTTGGATTTCCTTTTAATATTCTGTGCAACTCCTCCTTTTCTGCTGTTTCTCTTTTGAAGAAAAAAAACCTGGCTCCTTTAACTGTTACTTTATTGGGTCTTGATTATAACTAATAAATAATATTTGCCTTCTTTTACTAAAAGTTCTTGCTTATTTGATATATTATTCTCTTTCAGATTTTCACTGTTTAATAGATCCCTTTAGAGAAACTGTCCAAGATGTGAAAACTTACATTTTTTTTCTTCAAATTCTGGGATTGGGTGCTCACCTGGCTGATGTATGTTAGAGTTAGATTTACTATCACATTTACTTTTTGTTCAGAATAGGCTTTTAATGTATATGCCACTTAGAGTCTATGTTGAATTGAGCAGCCATATTAACTCTTAATCACAGATAAAATTAGAAACATCTCCGCCTCTTTTTTACAGCTTGCAAATGTTTTTTTCTCCAGTCACCACAATATTGATCTTTTCCCTTTTATAAGTTTTGAGTTGCACAGCTAAGTTGCTTATACTTTAGTGATAATATATAAAACTAAACAACACTGTGATCCACTGGGTCATCTTTTAAGGGAAAGATGGTACAATGTGGTATGACCAGAGTGAATATTAAATGTTCACGTAATCATCTACAAATATATATCAGAAATAGAAAAATAATTATAGTGTCAAACAAACTTCAATAATTAGTAAACATTTACTTATCCTAAAGAGAATGTCCACTATAACGATGAGTAGTTGCTGTATTTTTGTAATTTGCGGTTTTCAATACAACTTTCAAATGTGGCTATTTTGCTTTTCCAGTTATTGCAGAAGCAGTGGAAAGGTGGAAGGTAGAGAGAGAAGCGCATCTTGCAAGAGGTGACAAGGAAGAGGAGGAGGAGGAGGAAAACATCTATGCAGTAAATGACAATGAGGTAGTGTATCTGCTTCCAGCCTTATGCTATATATTATATAGTCTATATAGTAAACTAGTGTACTCCATCATGACTGATAAAAAGATTAATAATAAATGTGCAGCTATATATTCACAAGTTGATAGACCTGCATTATTTAATGTTGTCTTATATAAAATAAATGTAATTAACTCTGATTTCTAGCCGGATTCTGGCTGAAGTGCAATCAGGAGAGCAAGGATTTATTTTGTTTATTTTGAGGTGAAGTTCTAATGATGTGCTAAGAAAACTTAGAATTCAACATTTTCTCAATGCTTTCCAGTCTGATGAAGAAAATGGAATGAAAACAGACAGTGAGGATAGTCAGCAGAAGTTTATTGCTCATGTCCCAGTACCATCACAACAGGAGGTAAGGACTCGCACATGCAGGAAATACAGGAAGCATAACTTTGAAAGATGAGGGAGGAGGGAGGGAGGAAGAGAAAAAGTGAAAGGGAAGTGTAAAGAAAGAAAGAGGGAGGATTTAAGGAGGGAAGGAAGGATATACAAGAAGCTTAACTTTGAAAGAAGTAGACTTGTGCACTAGTTGCAGCAAACAATTAGTGTATTTCATAGTAAGCAGATTTCCTCAGAATATAATGTAATAGGCCATTACTATTGATAGTTGGGTATTCACATACACTCAGAAATGAAGGGATGGTAACAGTGCCACTGAAATAATTTCTATGGAGATTCTCAGTCATCCAGGTCATGGTTGTCCCAATGGTGCTTTTTTCAAGAGGTAACTGGCCTTTCTGATTTTTCTTTGAAGACATTTTGCTTCTCATCTAAGAAGCTTCTAGAGCTCTAACTGGATGGTGGGAAATGGAAGGATTTATACCTCCTTTCAGATAGCTGGTCATTTGCATTCTTTTTAGCATGTCATTAAGGTCACCTGGAGATTTATCTGTGTCATCAGAGTCACCTGAGTGGGGTAAATTGGTGTGCAGCCTTCTTGGAACTGTTGAAAGGACTGTGTTGTAGATTGGGGATAGATAATGTCGTATCCCTCCCCCTCTGTTGAGAGAGGGCTGTTGATAAAAATGGCCTCTTGAAAAAAGCACCTTTAGGACACTGAAATTCACATTAGGAATTTAATTCATTATTAGACAACCTCTGCCCTGTTGTGTCATTGTTTTAAATATGTTTTTAAAACATAGAAAACAGAATGACAACAGGAGCAGAATCAACTTCTGACTTCCTGTCAGCTTCCTTATTAAATTTCCTTTCCCTTCCTCCCTGTCATTCTGTCATTCTGTCATTATATTCTTTCATTCTCTTCCAACTTTCCTTTGATATGAAAAGCTGTTTTTCCATTATAAGGATAGGTATGTTTAATTTTTAGGCTCACTACTGTATTACTGACCTTAGGACCTTTAAAATGTATTCATACAATGCAAATCATTTAAATGTTATCTGATTGGCAAGTTATTTTTTGAATGGTTGCATTGTATGAGTGATTTTAGTAAGTGCATTTGCAAGATGCTGCAGTTGAACAATTTATCAATTTTCATACTCATTTCTGAAAAATAGTGTTGTAACTTGCATTGTTTTTATTAAGTGAGGTATCAAATTCTGTGGCCAAAATAATTTTTGATCTAATCAATTCTGTTATGGTCAGTTTCTTAAGTAACTTTTACTAAAGAATTTTCCATTTGCAAGTTTTCAAATTGAATGTTGCTCATTTAACAGATTGAAGAAGCTCTTGTCCGAAGAAAGAAGATGGAACTTCTTCAGAAATATGCCAGTGAAGCTCTTCTGGCTCAAAGTGAAGAGGCTAAAAAACTTCTAGGATTATAGTAATTGCCCCTTCTATTTTTTATAATCTAATTTGATTCTATAGAATCAGTATCTTCTTGATTCTATAGAAATAAGACTTTGCGAGTTCTAGAATGAAGATGGTCATTTTTTCCAAAATACATTTTATTACACATTTTTCACTCTATCCTAATTTATGAGAGAGTATTCATTTTCAGTTTCCACCTTCAATCTCTAAATAGCTAGCTTGTTTTGAATTTATCTTTGTCCACCTATTTTCCTTTTTTTTAATTTTACCTTAGTAATAACTGTTAAATTAGAAAGTAACATTTTGTATGTTTTTGTACTTTTGTATGTTTTTGTACTTTTGTACAAAAGTGTACAAAAGTGATTTTGTATCACTTCAGTAGAATGTTGAGTAGGTTTTAGAAGATTTATTATATTTAATTTTGTTTATCATGTGTGAATTTGTAATTGTCAAACATTTCTACATCTGTGGAACAGTATTTAATTTAGAGTTTTCAAGAACTGAAATGTTCAATATTGTTAATATGGAACTATGTATTATGCTACTGGAAAAAACACTCACTTGGCTGGGTTTTTGAAATGCTGAATATTTCAGCAAATAAAATTGTAAATACTTTTTATAAAAATCTCTCCTTTTTTTAGTAAAATTTTATGTAGATTTAACTGTTTATTACTTTTGTTAAAAACACAAAAATTCCTCAGCTATGAATATAATAATTTATAAATATTATGAATTCTAGAAACATGAGTATCAACAAGATGATTAACAAAAAAAAATCTCAAACACTATGTAAAATTTTGTGTGTGTGTGTAAAAAATTTTTTTTTCCAGGAACAGTTTGGAGGTTTATGAATGTTTTTATCATAGGCTTTTTACAATGATACCTAAATACAGTATATTATTATATAATTAGTCCAAGTTATACAGCAACATGGACTTTCTATAATGTAACCCATTTTTCTACTACCAAATTAACAAGTGTGATGCTAATATTTAGCAATTGTAAGACAGAACAAAACACTTTTAAAGTATTAGTCAAATCAGTCTTCATATACTGTATATCGTATTACTGATAAGAATGGAATATTTAAATACATTTTATAAAACCATAGCTATATATAAACTTGGAGCAAAATTTCAAAACTTGGAATAAGAGAAAAATAATATAAGATTATAGATTTTATGAAGATGCACCCATTAGTGGCAAAGCAGACATACTGTAATTGGCAAAGCAAATTCTTTAAAGTCTAAACCCTTCCCACCATGATAAGTGAGATTGACACTAGAGATTTACATATTTTGTAAATATGTACAAAATACTTTTGTATGTTTTTGTACTTTTGTACAAAAGTGTACAAAAGTGATTTTGTATCACTTCAGTAGAATGTTGAGTAGGTTTTAGAAGATTTATTATATTTAATTTTGTTTATCATGTGTGAATTTGTAATTGTCAAACATTTCTACATCTGTGGAACAGTATTTAATTTAGAGTTTTCAAGAACTGAAATGTTCAATATTGTTAATATGGAACTACGTATTATGCTACTGGAAAAAACACTCACTTGGCTGGGTTTTTGAAATGCTGAATATTTCAGCAAATAAAATTGTAAATACTTTTTATAAAAATCTCTCCTTTTTTTAGTAAAATTTTATGTAGATTTAACTGTTTATTACTTTTGTTAAAAACACAAAAATTCCTCAGCTATGAATATAATAATTTATAAATATTATGAATTCTAGAAACATGAGTATCAACAAGATGATTAACAAAAAAAAATCTCAAACACTATGTAAAATTTTGTGTGTGTGTGTAAAAAAATTTTTTTTTCCAGGAACAGTTTGGAGGTTTATGAATGTTTTTATCATAGGCTTTTTACAATGATACCTAAATACAGTATATTATTATATAATTAGTCCAAGTTATACAGCAACATGGACTTTCTATAATGTAACCCATTTTTCTACTACCAAATTAACAAGTGTGATGCTAATATTTAGCAATTGTAAGACAGAACAAAACACTTTTAAAGTATTAGTCAAATCAGTCTTCATATACTGTATATCGTATTACTGATAAGAATGGAATATTTAAATACATTTTATAAAACCATAGCTATATATAAACTTGGAGCAAAATTTCAAAACTTGGAATAAGAGAAAAATAATATAAGATTATAGATTTTATGAAGATGCACCCATTAGTGGCAAAGCAGACATACTGTAATTGGCAAAGCAAATTCTTTAAAGTCTAAACCCTTCCCACCATGATAAGTGAGATTGACACTAGAGATATGGATGCACTAGACTAGTGAGTTTCAGAAAGAAGCTGGACATTGCAAAATCACTAGAACTTTCAAGCAAACTGTTGCATTTCTCCGAAAATGTAGTTTTGTAATTTGAAAAGTGCTTCTGAACCTGAATTTTTTGGGGCATATCTGGGGGACAGTGATTGCCAAAATACCATTTTGAAAATAAATGTATTCTACTCATAACCAGAAACCACATAAATACAATGTGTAGAACAGGATGATCTGTATTACTAGGAAAAACAAAACTAAATTGAATCCTGTAAGTTTAAGATCATTTAGAAGTGCGTGTGAAAAAAGCAGGAAGAGATAGACAAGGATATGCAAGTGCTGAAGGAATGTGGGTTGAATACAAAAGTGAGCAACCTCTGCACTAAATACGATGAGTTTGTTAGATGCATAAAATGAATGGAGACTGAGTCACAAAACAAATGTATGAAGAAAGAATGGGTGAACTAAGGAGAAAAAGACTGAAACTTGGGATTGGATGAAGTTTATCAGAACCTCAGAAAAAAGTGATAAGTACGAAAAGTGGTGGAACTCTGAATGCATTGGAATGACAATGTTATGGAGGTACAGTAAATAGCATTTGTACAATCTAGACTTAGCTGAATTTCTATTTCATATTTATTATTTGTTCCATTTTCTGTAATTTACCAAAAGGAGTGTCCCAATGGGAATGTAATGTGTGTATAAAAGCACCAACCATTCAAAATTATGGACCAATTTTCCTCAAAAGCCAGTGAGGATATAAAAATAAATAAATTGTTGAACAGTTTAGGTCCAAAAGGACCGTCCAGGAACAGAGATATTGACAGCAAGATTGCATGTTGTGTCGTTCGGAAATCAAGCCTGTAGTTGAAGAGGTTTTTATGTTATGTGTGTTTTGTGTTTGAAAATAAAAAATTTATTTAATAAATAAATTGCTATTCGTTAATTAAAATTTAGATTTTGAAAATGGGTTCAATACAAATTTATTTTTGTGAAAATCAGATTGTTGCTGCTATAAATTCCCCCCCCCCAAATGGAAATTAGATTAGGAGCATCTTTCTTTACTGAAATCCCTACTTTCGGATAGCGACTCAGCTTTCCATATGCTTGTTAATCATTTTATCGAATTTAGGTAAAATAGTCTTGCATATACAGGCTCTCTACCTTTTTAAAAAAATCAAAATCCAGCAATATCTTTGTTTTTCCTACCAACGGGGCAAAATTGCAAAAAGGGAAAAAATGACAAGCCCCTATGCAAACTGTCCATCATCGCCCCCAAAAGAAAGGCGAATAAGAACTTGAGTTACGTAACCATCGGCAAAGGGAAGCGGAGCGCCGATTTCTCTCCTCGGGTCCTTGTAGAAACGCCGGAGGCGACGACCTACGCGAAAGAGCATGTCAGTGGTGCCTAGCAGGCTCCGCCTCTTGGAGTAACGTAGAGCAAAAGGGGGCGGCCCCGTAGAAAAGCATTAGGGAGAAGCCGGCGTCGGCTTTCTGGTCGTGGCCGCGCTGGCGCTGTGGCGCTCGCTGCTCTCCTGGGAGCCTCTCGGGCAGGAGGGCTGCCTGGGTCTTGGGCGAGCCCGCACAAGGGACGGGCGCTATGCGGGGCCCGCTGCCCCTCCTCTGCCGGCGTCTTCAGAGAACTCTGGCTGCGGGAGCTCCGGGGAGGGTCAGGCTTTGCCACGAGGCTCCGGCTCCCGCAGCTTCCGGAGGGAGCAAAGGTAGAGCCCAGGTAAGAGGGGCTCGCCCGCTTTTTCTCGCCTCGGGATGTCGTGGGGGAGGGAGCGTTTTGGGAAGCCCCTTCCCCCGTCGCTCCCTTGAGTCCCGCACATCCCTGACCCAAGTAAGCCCCGAGAGCGTTAAGGTGTAGCGGGGGTTCTTTCTTTCCGTGCTGGGGTGGCGTTTCTTTCAAACTGGAGCAGAAGGGGAGGGGAAGAAAAGCCTGGCGCCATCTGCTTTCGGAAGACCCTGCCGTACGCGGAGAAGGGGGTGGGGTGGGGTTTATGTAATAAACTGAAACTTCGCGCTTTCGTGGGTCTGAATGCCGGAATTGAGGTGGGAAGGGAAGCAAACGCCGAAGGACTTGCCGGTTAAGATCACTTTTCTTCTCGTTTTCATTTCACGCTTACTGCCACTTTCCCCACTTTGGAGGAAACGGGTCAGCTAGGAAAAGCAGAATTCGTTACTTTCCAGCTCTGGGTTTCTCAGAAGAGAGCTATGCCAGGGCTTCACCCCTTTTTCAAGCAGACAGCAATGGGTTTTGGGGACCCGGTTGTTTTTGGTTGTTGTTACTCTTTTTGCTCAGGAGCAGCCATTCGGTTCCTGTCAAATCGGATAGGGATGATGATTGCTTCTGCTGCTGTCCGTTTTCTTTAAAACTCTGGTCCTTTCATCATGGACTGGCTGGACTTTTGATGAAGGAAAAGTCTTGAATTCCTGACCAAATACATGACATCGCACTCCTGGGTAGTGTGAAACTTACATTTAATGAGTTCTTGAGAAGTTCACCAAACTGTTAACGTGCATGCTCTGATTTGAGTGATCAAGAATTGGTATTCCAAAATATTTGCTGTACATTCTCAGTTCATTTTAAGCGGGGTTATCTTGTTTGAAACAATTCATGCAGAGAAGAGTTTGCCTTAAATGATAAACATTGCTAATGTTTTCTTTCTTAATCGTCCTGGTTTACAAGCATGTGCTTTTTTTTAGTCATCCCTGAGTTAACCAAACATAGGAATTCTGTGTTGTTTGCTAGCTGGAGAAAACCTTCAGGCTAGGAGTTGTATATAAAGCTTCTTAACATTTCAAGTTTAAGCATAGTTATTTGGGCTCAAGTAACCTGTCTCAACTAGTAGCACTCTTTTTGTAATCATCACTACTGCTGTAGTTCCTTAAGCAAGGAACTGTGTACTAGGTGGGGGAAAGAGTGCATAAATTATTATTACGTTTAGTTTAGAGGAGGATCAGATTCAGAGTTAACAATGTTAACTCTAAATATTAAGATTCACAAATTAGCATTAATCTTTGCATTCATTATCAATAGCCATACATGAGAAGGGGTTAGATGGGAACAATCAGTTGATAAATGTTTATTGCAAAAACTAGGATAATGACAAACTCAAAAGAACATGCAGAATGCAGAAATCATTTAAACCCTTTTAGAGGCAGTGGTCATTGGAAACATCTGTTTTAACATCCAAGTACCAAAATAACA
Organism: Thamnophis elegans; assembly: GCF_009769535.1. Lineage (NCBI taxonomy): Eukaryota > Metazoa > Chordata > Lepidosauria > Squamata > Natricidae > Thamnophis > Thamnophis elegans. The sequence continues at coordinate 109,609,211 of NC_045542.1, forward strand.
TGCTGCACCTCTGTTTCTGTTCTCCATGTATAGGAACACTGCAAGCTGCAAGTGCTGCTTCTTTGAATCACATGATGGGGGGTGGGATTAGAATGGAACAGTGGGCAACATTAGAAGCTGCTGCCCTTCTGCTTGTCCTATAGGGAAACACACATTTTTTTTCTGCTGTCCTGATCCTCCCCATTTTTTAATTTCCTTTTGGTTTGCCAACTTCACTATCCCACCACATTTGGTATCAGTCTGTCTTTATGGAGATGTCCTGCTGATGAGCAGAGAGGATCCTAGTCCCTTCTTTTCCTAGATTATTTTGCACTCAGGGATGTTTGTTTCTTTAGAAAAAGCATAATGAAAAATACAGTAATGTTTGAAATTAGACATTACTCTCCTGTTGAAAGGCAGGCACAAATAACAGCAAATCAACTTGGGATGCAACTTTGACATTAATGATAATGGATTGCAATATTGTAAAAGGCATGAACTTTCAGGTTTTTCAGAAACATTTCATTGAATTATAAGTCATAATAAGATATATGAGGTGGCTATATGGTTTGCTTTTGCAATGGGTGTATTTTGCAATAGCCATTTGTTCATTCAGTTTGTTTTCCTGTACAAAGAATAATCCCAAAGATAAAATGTGGGATTGTGTTCATACTTGCAGCCATGTATAAATCTGAGCCATCACTATTAGCAAATTCAAGCTGACTATTTAAAAAAGAGATTGCTGGACTTGTTATAGTCCTTTATTTTCCTTTTTGATTTTACATATTTTAGCAATATGTTTCTACCTTTCAAAAGATCAAAAAAATGTGCAGGCAACAGGTTTTTTTTTCTGTTGCACTGTACAGAAGTTGGACTTTGAAGAAGCAGAATGGGAAGTGTACTGAAACTTTTCAAATTTGGTGTTGGATAAAACCTGAAAATACTAAGACAACAAACAAATAGGCCATCAAACAAATCAAACCAGAGATCTCACTAATGGCACACAAATGAGCAGACTGAAATGGTCATACTATGGACACATGCTAAAGACTTACTTATCTGGAGAAGCCAGTGATGCTGGGAAAGGGGGAAATAAAAAGCAAAAGATGATGAATTTCATTGATAGCAGTAATAGGTGTGCCATTGAAAGCCTGAAGAACCAGGTTGGGGACATATTCTGGAGATAATCTATCTATAGTACATGGTTTTGTTAAAAATTGATACCATCTTGATACATAATCAATTCTACCTTTCAAACTGCTGTTTATTTTTTTCCACTTCAGTGCTGTGGCAAATGGAATGCAGACATTATGCCAACAGTTTCTTTCTGGTTTCTGGGCAAAGCCAAACTAAAATGACTAATAATATGTTATTACTATCTCCATATTCCTTGTGGGCAAATGTGTAGTGAAATAATGCTGTAATTGGGCATATAAGTGCCAGTATCTAACTTGGCATAAATTTTTAATTCTCTAAACTAACTACTTAAACATCTAATCATATAAAATATGGTTGTGAATACAGTGGGAGGACTCAGCCTTTGTATGTAAATACAAATATTGTACACTGGAAATTATGATTTTAATGATCCTCTTGTGCCTGATGCATAGAAAGGTTTTCCAAGTAGAAGTTTTGAATTGTTTACACTTGGTCAATTTTCGTAATTGTACAAGTATATTGTAAAACAATTGCAGTAACACCATCTAGCAAAAATGGCAAAATAAACAAGTGCTGTCTTTCCTACATGTGAAATGGCACTTATAATAGGAAAACTACACTATATTCCTTTGAATTGATTCATGATATATTTCATACCAATGCATATTCTACTGTCATGACTTAATTCCCACTTATACTTTTCTAGCATCTAGTATTTGTGTAGATAGCTAACACCTAAACAAATTAAAAAGCAATATAAAGAAAGGCTGCTAATAGAATCCTCAATAAAAATGTTAAATATGTGCATTGTTGGATCCAGTTTTTGAACCAGAAAAGAAGGCATTTACAGAGAGATATTTCAAACATTGAAAACCATAAAAGCATTGTGTACTTTTATTTGTTTTATATGCTTATTCTTTTCCCTAAGACTTAGATTTGATTATATTAAAACTTAGTATATGCTCAAATTATTGCAGTATGTGAACTATTATACATTGAAAAATCTAATATGATTCTTGTCTTAGCTATGCCATAAGCTTCCAGTGGGAACATTTGAATTATACATTCATGTTCTCTGGAACATGTATTTTCAGACATTTTAAATGTTTTTATTTTTCTCTATGAGAGTATATTCCTTTTTTGTAAAGTAAGAGTTTTGTAAGTTAAAACAAGCCAAAACATTAATATAATCCAATCCTTAATCAGACTTACTGTATAGAAATAACGGTTTAACAAATATATCTGAATCAAAAATGTCAGAAGTGAGTTTGGTTTTTCCAGTAGCTAAAATTCCTCTCTACATGATCCCTTTTTCTAATCTAGTTATTTAGTTAATATCTTATATCACATAATGGACAAGTAGTCTTGGATAGATAGTTGGAAATAACATTATCTTTCTCAATATAAAAATATTTACTTTTCTTGTCAAGTTATATTAAATAGATTAATACAGGTAAAATTGGGTTTTCCAAATGTGACATGCCTATGCCCTATTGCTTCTACAAGTCAGCTGTCTGAGGCTGAGAACAACTTAAGGAACTTGGCACCTTACATTTTATAGCCTTGAGTTCATTGACATTGTTTTATTACTAGATACCCAACAAAGGAGTATGGGAATTACAGCATACTATTCTTATGAAAAAAATTCCCAAATATCCACCGTGACATGCTGCTCATGAACCAATTTTTTTTTAAGTTTCAGTGCCACACTTAATTTGTAATATTAATAATTTGTAATATGGCAGCGTGTTGATGATCTTGGCATGAATATATAGAATGTACAAATGCTAAAATGAGTTTCCTGGAATAGTAGAACTAAAATCCCAATTCTGTTATAAAGCTTACTGTATAGCCTTGAGCTGAGCATAATCCTTGGTGTAAACAGCCTCACAAGATAATACTAGCCACTTCTAGCAATTTCACGTGATTGCTGTAAATATACAATGAAAGGGAGGAGGAACCGTGTATTTAAATGAAGTTCCTTGAAGCAAAGAAGAGTAACACTCTATACAAACATTTTATGAATTCAAGCTACATGATGTCTGGTTAATAACAAGATTTTTCTTTCTCTTGTTTCTGTCTTCCATTTCAGTTAAGTGTACAACCTACCTTTGGCATTCTGTTTGATATTGATGGAGTATTGGTACGAGGAAGGACCCCAATTCCTGCTGCCCGAAAAGCCTTTCAAAAACTACTTAATTCTCAGGGACAACTTTTGGTGCCTGTAGTATTTGTTACTAATGCAGGAAACTGTCTGTGTCAGAAGAAAGCAGACCAACTGTCCCATCTTCTTGAAGTTCCAGTAAGTAACTTTATTCCATCTATTGAAATGCTTGTCATTTTCTTTCTTCTCTAGAGTACATGAATTGGAAATGTTGTATATTTGTCTATAGCTTAGAATTTTGCCTTCAACTGATAGAAGCAGCTTTTTAAGCTTCATTACAAATCTTGTCATTTTTTAAAATTAAAACTAGCTGATAACCTGGCATTGCTTCTGTATTTATTTATCATAATCCTGTATTAGACAGGAAACCCCCTGATTTCGATGACAATTAAATTAGTTACAAATGTTTTCCCTGTGCCCCCAGAAATGTCAAGAAAAGTGATATCTTAATTTAACCTTAATTTGTAATGTTAGATTTTCTCCCTTACCAGAGGGAGCCCCCTTTTTGAGTACTGTGAAGCGGTTACCATGGTGACTTCACTGCGCTGCACAGTAGAAGCCATTTTATGGCAGTACAGTAGAAGCCATTGCAAGACACAACAGGCTGTATCTTAGCAGAACACACACACTGAATGGTGGTAGGACTGTCTTACCTCCACAGTATTTGTTTCCAGAGGGTAAGTAATCTGTGTACCAAGTTTGCTTGAAATTGCTGGAGACATTCCAGAGTTATGCTGGAACACACACACACACACACACACACACACACACACACACACACACATATAAAACGGATGGATGGATGGATAGATATTGTTCTACATTTCCCATTTCTTTTGGAAGCAATTTGGGGGATGAGACTTCCAAAGCACCACAAGAGTGGCCTCCATTCTCTCGAACCTTCAGAAGCCTTTTTCCTCAAATCACTGTAACAAATGGTCATCATTCAAGTGCTATCTGTACAAGAATGAAAACAGATTATCTACTTGTCCTCTCTCCTAGATTTCCAAAGACCAAGTTATGATGTCCCACAGTCCTTTGCGAATGTTCAGGCGTTATCATGACAAATGTGTTCTTGTATCAGGACAAGGCCCGCTCCTTGACATCGCTAAGCAGTATCCTTGGAAATACTGGGTTTATTCTGCATTGGACTGAAGATACATGATAGGGAGATGTGCTAGTTAAGCATGTGGTGTGTATGGTTTTTTGCTCAAGATTCAAAGATACATTTTGTAGAGAAAGCAGAAAACGTCTCCCATCAACTCCATGAATTTAGGAGATCTCAAATGGGATGATACACAATGTAAAAAGATAAGACAAACTAAGAAGGGGGAGTAGATCTCCTTTACCTCCTGACTCCTTGAATCAATTCCACTAATCCAAAATTCCTCTTTCTTTGAGTAGAGTTAAAGATTTTCAAAGCAAAGTTCCTAGAAATAAGTTTGAAGCCATTTATTAGGAACTGTCATAAATGTTTCAGATTGGAATGTACTGTAAATTATAATGAGTTAATAAGAAACTTATTCTTGGACATTGTTGTACTTCCGAATAAAAATTAGCTTTTGTAAGAGTCCAAAATGGACTGAGTGATGGATTGGTTCTGAGTGAACCAATGAACAAAGATAGTGTTTATCTCCCAGTATTGTATGTATTCTCCCAGAGGATATGGAAATTTCCTGTACTTAGAATATGTCTGTCTCTGCCATTTAAATTTATTATTTAGGGAATGCAAAACAAATATGCCTTTCATTAAAACATAGATGCATTGCTATCCATAACCAATATGTCATTAGTCTTGGATTTTGTCGGCCTATTACAATTGACAGGTTGCGAGAAACCTATCCCTTATTGGACATGGTGGATCATGACAGAAGACCTAAAGTTTTGGTAAGTGTACTGTACTTATCTCTTTTTCTCTTTAATAATTCCTTTCACATATTTTGCATTGTAATTACAGTAGTCTATTGGGCTGCTAATTTGGTTGTCAAAAGTTATGCACTGTGTACACAAATGATGTATTTAAAATATCTTTCTTTGCATCATTCGTAGCACTTAAAAGATTGCACTCTTTCTTCTTAGAGTTTCTCAATATTGACTGATCCTAGAACAGATTTGATAGCAGCCAAAAGAGCAACTGAGGAAATGCTACCAGTGACTAATAACACAAAGGCTCAAGTATTGTAGTAGGGAAGAGGGTAAAGAGGGCAAAGAGGGCAGCAGAATCCAGCTTTGTTCAGTTGAGTCTCTCCTGAAATCTGGAGTTCAGGTCAATTAGCTATACAGGCTTGCTTGTTTTGCAAGAAGGAGTGGTTATAGTTTGTTATTTTGGATGCAGCTGTTTTGCTCTTTCTCTGGTAAGCACATTATGACGTAGATGTTACTGGTATACCATTTTGCAGCAAACACACATGCAGCTTCAGAAAAGAGAAAGCAGAGTAAAATAATTTAATTCAGTAGAGTGTTGAAAGTAATTGACCTGGTCAGCCAATTTTAGGATATAGTTTAGTTCAGGTGTCCCCAGTCTTTTCCCATGATTACTTGAAAGCATTGTCTTGAGCGAGGTTGGCAAAGTTTGCTTGCCAGGCAAAACAACTGAAGTTACCCATAGCCTTTCATGTGATATTCCATAATCCCCAATCAGCCTCCTCATACTTATAGACTGTAAATTTTAACTGTGAAGATGAAATTCAGCTTATGTCATCGAATGTGTATGTTATAAAAACATTAAAAATTGAATACAGAAGAATGCATGGATGTGGTTTTCATTTCATCTTCACATCTGTGATATTGTGCTGTTGAACATAATGCAACTTCTACAGATCAAATGAGCTGTAATTTAATATGTGGAAATGACATGAGGTTAATAGTATAGTTAATAGTTCAGATGATCACAGGTGTACAGTCAGAAGAATGGAGGAAGAAGTTCTGGTGGCATGTTGAATTAGGGCTAAGAAGATAAGTGATATGTTAGAGAGGATTCTGTGTTATAAACACAGAAGACATTTCTAAGACACATTGACAATTATATGGACTTCTTTTACAGCAAGATTCAAGATCTAAGACACAAGTGTGCAAGTTATATAAATGGGAAGTATCTCCTTATATTTGTGATGACTGATTTTAATTTTAGAGGTGCTGGGAATTTAATCAGAACATGGTCTGTGCCCATAATGTTGAGGGGTTTGTTTACTTTGTTTCTTCTTTGTTCTAATAAAGGATACTTTTCTTAGTAAATATAATTTGTTTTTAATTTGTAGCACTTACCCACAGTGGAATTCCCCAAAATTGAAGGTCAGTATGTCTAGATGTTTATGTTTAATTCTGAAATTTACTCCCAAGTAAAATGGACTGCTTTGTGATAGCTCTGAAAGCATTTTGCTAATTTTTGCTAGCTGCTGTGATACATCTGAATAAGAATGTGACAGTCATAATAAACAATATATACATCATTTTACAATGATACTGACAGTTTGTTCATTTTTATTTGTTTCTTTGATTTTTCTACCATCTACATTATAAATCTACCATTAATGTTAAGCTGTAAAGTTTCTAGTTCTTTACCAAACCTCATTCTTACAGTTTCAATTTCATATGAGATTTAAAAACTAATGAAAAAGCTAGTAATGTGAATTTTAAAGTAGCATCATAATTATTATTCTGTGCTAATTCATGTTACAGATGTTGTTTGTAATTATATTCCACTGGCAATTTACATTTTTAAAAAATGGTTTTTGTACAGTTTGATTTCTTTCTTGTGTTTTTTATCTATTTCTAAAAAGAAAAAGAACATTAAATACAAAGTAATTATTTTTTTAAAAAAATATCAGTGCACACACACCAATGTAATGTTACCCCAAGTGGTTTTTGTGATACTTTTTTAAAAAATCTGCATTTTAAGATGTGCTAATTTTTATGTATTTATTTGCTGCTAAATTTTGATGGCATGATCACAGCAGCCTTTATGAGCTGATTAAAAATAAATTCAATGATTAAATGCAATTGATTCAATGATTAAATGCAGCCCAGGTCCATGGTTTGCCTATTCTTGTTATAGTGTACATGAAAGAACTAGTGTGCATGAAGTAACAAAGTGTGTTGGTTATTTTGCATTAAGAAATAGCTTATAATCACCCACATGTAACACATTGATATTGTGCTTATCTTACAGCAGTTATTTTGTTTGGTGAGCCAGTGAGGTGGGAAACCAACTTACAATTGATAATAGATGTTCTTTTGACAAGTGGCTATCCTGGAAATCCTTATGAACGAACATATCCACATATTCCTGTATTGGCTTGTAATATGGACTTGATGTGGGCAGCTGAAGCTCAATCCCCAAGGTAAGGCAAAGATGCTAGTTCTGGGGGTATTTTTCTTTAGGTTCTAACATAGATTCTCAACTACTACCATAGTCAAAGATATGTCATGTCATAATTGTGTGATCAGAGACAGAATTGGTGATTGTTCAATTAATATATCCAAAGCTTGAATTAATATTTGGATAGTGACAACATCTTCCCTCTCATTTAAAATGCACTTATTGCTTTGTCAGCCACCTGGAAGAATGTAGAAATCCATTTTATATGTATAATGCCATTTTGGCATTTCCAATGATAACCGATGCTTGGGATACCATTCTGATAAATCCTGAAAGAAAAAGCAAAAGAGAGGCCTCTCATAAGAACAGCAATTCTATGGGAAAAAGCTTGGCTGGAAATACTACTTTGAGATGCATTACAAGTATCATTGAAAACACAAGAATTCTAGTTTTTGTGTGCAGGTATACATAGAATAAAGTTAATTGTTTTATTTATAGTACATGAATATCTCAGTTTGTCAAACCTAATTGAATTGCCAATTAGACTACTGTTGTAATAGTTGACTGCTACTACATATAGTATATGTAACTTCTGCTTCTGAGTTAATGCCTTTTTCTCTTGAAATTAAACTGTTATTTTTCTCTGATTCTAACCATAGCATTGGTGGGTTTTTTTTTTTTTTGTGGTCCTGCCCAAAGCATCAAGATAATATTCTCACAGTAAACTTAATTAATTCAGCCTTATAAACGTTTTGTGGAGGCTATCTTGCCCAGATGTTTTTTTTTCTACATCATTAAAATGTTTTGGCATGTTTCTTCAACTTTTAAGTAACTGCCAAGAATAATGTAGGCAGAAGAAAAAGTGAGTCAAAACAATCTTGCCTTATAATTCGCAGAGGAGAAGCTAAGGATTTGGATAAATTGTATATATAAAATTCTTCCTTTTAATGTAATACATTACTTTTATCCTAGCCAACAATATAACCCTATTGACCAAATTTTATTTCTGTGTTTCAGGTTTGGGCATGGAACGTTTATGGTTTGTTTGGAAAATATTTATAAGAAGATCACTGGCAAAGAATTGAAATATGAAGCATTGATGGGAAAGCCTAGTGAAGTGACTTATCACTATGCAGAGTACCTCATTAGGACTCAAGCATCTGCAAAGCAGTGGAAGAGCCCTGTTCAAACGTTGTATGCCATTGGGTAGGAGATTTATTTTCTTCCCTCTCATTTGCTATCCTGCCCCCCCCCCCCCCGGCTCCCCAACCACCAAAAGTTAAATTTCAGGCAAGCTATTGTTCCAAGTTAAATGGAGGTAGACAATTGAGAGGAGTATTTAGATAGCCCACTGAAAATATGTTGATTTCTAAAATAATTGTTTGGCAGGGTGCCAGTTCACTCTTGCTCTTTGAGACAGGTTAGACAAAAAACTAATAACAAAATCTGTCCTGTACTTCTACATATCACTACCCAATCTGCCAATTAATTTGAAACCTTCTTTTAAGATCTCGCTGTCTCTAGCAAAGAAAAGACTTGCTGCTGTGTACTTAAGTGTTACAATCATGTTTTCTTAATGGAATTGATTGGTCCCCAGCACCAGCTAAGGTTGCCTTGTAGTTCATGGATGTCATGCTTGACATCAAACACTACAGATTTCACTTTGGAAGAGCTATATGAGAGAACTTTTGAATAATTGGTTACTCATGTAATTGTACAGTTTCAGCTAAGTTTCAAATTGATTTTGAAAGTAATTTCATTGCAATATAATCCTGCCTATTGTAAAGTGAGACTATTTAGCATGAAATGCCATTGCATGGCTGCCAATAAACAGGCAGCCTAGGAGTGCTGAAATGATCCAGCTTCCTTTATCTTCTATTTCTGTATTCCAGTTTACTGGGAATTCAGAACTGTAGTAATCCCGACATGATAAATTAAAGAAGCTTGCCCGGCACCTTACCCAGTTTGTGCATTTCAGATTGTATTCATGCTTGTGGAAAACAGTGTTTAAAAAACCCTTTTCAATTGAAAGTTAAAATTCTGAGATGTCAAATTTTTTAAAATTTAATTGTCATCTGTGTTAAGTAAGCTCCCCATTGGGAGAGCGAATACGTTCAGTGAAGCGTTTGAGAGTTGGAGAACACACAAACCAGCATACAGAGACACTGCAGTTTAAATAGGCTTTTACTTTTGTGGAAATAGAGGTATCAGAGTCCATCAAACAGTCCAAGTCATACACGGATAAGACAGTCAGTCATCAATGTCTTTCAGTTAAGGGATAATCCAAATAACATAGTCCAGTATCATATAATCAGTTCAGTATTCAAAGTTTGCTAACACATGCAAAACTTACAATAGCTCATGGCACTTTCTAACAGCCAGCTTCCAAAACATTCAGATCAGATCAGCCCAGCATCTAACGAAACAGAGAGAGCTAACAGTCGTTCTGGCTCCCTCTTATGGCCGATTGAGGAAAACAGCAACCAATCACATTCTACAGTATGATTTAAAGAAATAGGTACAACATTGTTACATGATTTATATATTGCCAACCCAACCGTTAGAATTATATTCCTAACAATCTGTAACTTTTGGCAGTCTTGAGTGTGTCAATTTGATATTGGGATATGCATGAATTGGTTGCACTGTAAGAACACTCGCGAGGCTGTAACATGCTCATCTTCAAAATAATATTTTTTGCTTGCATTGAACTAGTTTCGGCCATGTCCCATTGAGGAAATTGAAAGGTGACCTCAAAGACATTCCACTGGCAACAGATTAGAAAAGATTAGGTTCACACTTGCAACCTTAAAAAATTTGTAAGTTTTTAAAATTTATTATTTTAAATACTTAAAATAACACAGGCAATTCTCAGTTAACTACCGCTTGTTCAGCAACCAGTCAAAGTTGTGACCAGGCTTATAACCAGTCCTCAGTGTTCTGGCCATCACAGCACCCCACAGCCACTTGATTGCTATTATAATGCTTGGTAACCAGCTCTCACTTACGACAGTTGCAGCATCGCAATCATGTGACTGCAGTCATTTGATCACCATTTGCAACCTTCTCTATTAGCTTCCCACAAGCAAAGCTGACAAGGAAAAGCACAAATTGCTCCTTTAAGTCGATTCTTCCACTTTTTCTCCCGAGGAATCTGCTACGCCAAGAGCTGTGGTGACACAGTGGTTACAATGCAGTACTGCAGGGTACTTCTGCTGCCTGCCAGCTGCCTACAATTTGGCAGTTTGAATCTCAACGGTTCAAAGTTGACTCAGCCTTCCGAGGTTGGTAAAATGAGGACCCAGACTGTTGGGGGCAATATACTGACAACATCCCCCTACCCACATTCCCAATTAGAGTCCCAATTACTATCATTATCCAAGGACCATCTGTACTCCTTAAATATTCCATTAAACTGCATTTGTCCAAAAGAATAAGAGGCCCAGTGCAATGCCATGCAGTAGGATTTGAGTTTAGAAAACTGCTGGATCAGGAGTATAGCAATATAGCAATAGCAGTAGACTTATATACCGCTTCATAGGCCTTTCAGGCCTCTCTAAGCAGTTTTACAGAGAGTCAGCATATTGCCCCCAACAATCTGGGTCCTCATTTTACCCACCTCGGAAGGATGGAAGGCTGAGTCAACCCTGAGCCGGTGAGATTTGAACCACTGACCTGCTGATCTAGCAGTAGCCTGCAGTGCTGCATTTAACCACTGCGCCACCTTGGCTCTTGGTAAAGAGTAAAATTCCCGCAAAGGGAGCTTTGACATATATAGTTTCCCATGAAGAGAGGGTGGCACATTATGCAAAGAGTAGTTTATTTCTCACTCTAAGCACTTCTCCAAATTCATGGAGTTTTCAACTTCAGTCATGACTGAAGTTGAAAACTTTTGATAAATTGAACTATGCTGCCCTAATAATTATACTTATACCTTCTATATTTTTGTTCCAATGGAATTTTCCTGGGTTTCTAGGGACAACCTGATGACAGATATTTATGGTGCTAATCTCTACAACCGCTACCTTGAAGAGAGGATCTCAAGAAGTTCTAAGGCTCATGTCCAGGCCAAAGCACTAGGGGGCACAAGATCTGCCACTGTTTCCCAGGAAGAGGAGCTTGAGAATTCTTGGGAAAATGAACTTGCATCAGCTACTGCCACAAGATGTATGTCTGTTCTTGTTTGCACCGGAGTTTATAACCCTCACACAGAGGTGCCTTCTGATACAAGGGAGAACATCACTGAGACTGTCTTTCATGGTCACAGGGATTTCAGATTTGATCCTGCTTTAGTAGAACCAAACCACGTAGTGTCAGATGTTGAAGCTGCTGTTGATCTCATCTTCCAACTGGAAAACTTTGCACCACATAAAAGCTGCAGGACTTCCTAATGACTTTGTGATGCTGTTATATTCCTTTTCTTTCTGAAAAACTAAGAGGGGTACTTAATATCAAACAGTCTCTAACATACTAATGTTTTTTATAAGTAACATTTCTACTACATTTCTAAAAAAAAAAAAAAAAAAAAACAACCCAGAAGAGTACACCCCATATATTTCTTTTCTGCGCCAATTTATTTTAATGACTAAAACGATTATGAATTGTACTTTTTAAATGAATTTTCTTCTAAATATTGACTCCTGGTTCAGAGATCCCAGTTTTCAGATTTAATTATTAATGTTAAACAGATGTGTTTGGTAGTCAAAATTGTAAAACAAGTATGCTATTAAACTCCATACATTGCACTTAATTCCCAAGGAATTAAAATGTCCCTTTCTAGTATCCAACTTTTTCTTTATTTCATTACCTTCCCTTGGGTCAATGCTCTGTGTGAACCACGAAAACTGTATGTTGATGCTTTCCTTTTGTAATTCGATTTGAGATTGAATGACCAAATTCATAAGTGAACAAAAAGGCTTTCCCCATGGTAGGTATATGAAGAATTGATTAAAATGAATGGGGTTTGCAGGATAGCAAATACAATTTTGCTCAAATCCCACTTTGAATAAGCTGCCTAAAGTTGTTTCTGTCAGACTTTGCCCTTTGGGTTTTATTATTAATCATTCTGGTGTTTTTGCTGCACTGAACAGCAGGATTTAGTAGTTCCTTGAGCTTTTAGTTTTAACTTGAAACACGACAAGGGCAATCAGGTACTGATAAGATAATGTTTTCTCTTCCTTGTGCTACTAAATGTTACATGCTTAATTTTTAAGGACTACGTATCTCATAATGTAACTATAAATTTTATGTCTTCTTTGAAACTTTCTGTTAACTGCAGCAGTCTGTCCAGTAAAATATTTTCTATTTTAGAAAGCACAAATTTTTGTTCAGCATTCTAATCCCTCTTTAAAGTCTTTTTAGTTGGCAGCTATCCATTATCTCTAATTTCTTCATTTTGTTCTTGAGACAGTTAATGTTCCTATATGTATTTTCTTATCCTGTTTAGTTTTTGTTATAAATCTGTGGAAAGAAACTTTATGAAAAACTTTAATAGTGCAAGCCCATATTGTGTTTTCACACAAACATTTTAACATGTGTTACTCTTAATAAGTTTTAATAGGAAACCCTACTAATCTCTTTTCTAGGTTTTTTTTCTTTTGCACATTTTTCATCAGTTTATTTAGAACATGGCCTCCATCCGTATAATTTTTTGGCTTCCACACTTCTGTTTATACTTTGTTATTAAAATGACCTTTGTCCACTTATTAAATATGAAGGGCAAACACAGAACTAATTCAATATTTTTGTTACAGCAGTCATTTACTCTTTCATGCAAATCTTTATTTACCCAGAAGGTTTTGAATATCATCAGTATTTAATCAATTTATACATTGTGTTGCATAGCAAGGAATATAATTTTTTGGGAAATCCCCTACAGAAGATTTGTGTTTTGCTAAGAACACAGTTGTAAATAATTTCATTTGGACTTCATGTTTCTCTCCTTCACACATTCATTTACTGTGTTTCCCCTAAAATAAGACAGGGTCTTATTTTCTTTTGACTCCCGAAAGAAGCACTTGGCCTTATTTTCGGGAAGGTCTTATTATTTTTGAAGTGCAGGAGGTGACGAGTATGGTTACCTCATGGCTGCTGCTATGTTGCAATATTTACAGGGAGAGCTTATTTTAGCACATGCGCTCAAAAGCCTGATTAGGCTTATTATCCAGGGAGGTCCTATTTTCAGGGAAACAGAGTAATCTATTTCAGACTCCCCCCCCCCCCCCCAATTTTCTATGGATTTTAAGGCATACTTGGAACTCTGTAAGCTTTTCAGATTAGTTTGTTTCCTTTTTTCTTTCTTTCTTCAAAGTTTCAGGTCTTTTTTGTTTCACTTGGGTAAGACTTAGCTTTTTTTTAAAAAGAAGAGCTCTGCTTTCCATGCTGGCATAGTTAGTTGGTGATAGTTTTCCCAAACTTTGCAGTATGGAAAATGCTCATTCTAGAGAAACTGAACTTTCATTTTTTTTTCTTTTAACCTAACCCTAATCCTTACTTTTTTAAAAAAATGGGAAAATGTTTATACAGATGACTAAATTTTTCAAAATCTTATTTAAAAAGAAAAAAGTAGCGGTTGAAATTGCTACTGCTGGACAGCCTCCATATGAGCAACCTTATGAAAGGTATTATGTTCTCCAAAAAAGCAACCACGTCTGCTGCAGACTACTCCCACAAACTATTGCATTAAGCAGTAGCATGTTCACATGACTACAAGGAAGATATTATTTAATCACTGGTCAATCATTAGTGTTCTGATGATTAATCTTTACAAAACTATGAGTCTATGGAGTCCTAGACTAAATAAAGCTATCGGACAAAAATGTATCTGAATATACTTTGTTCCAGTTCAACACTCAACTCTTAAATTCAATCTGTTTTACCTAACTCTATGCCTAATCCTAAAGTCCCAGAATTTTCAGAAATTGGCATGCTGATTTGGAAGCCTGGGAATTGGAAATAGTGGTATATACAAAAGACAGGGATGTCATCTTGTATGCAGGAGAATAGAACTGAGTGAGAACCTGATGATATCAGATATCAAAGAAGTAAGACTGGTGGTTTCTGGCAATCAACAAAAGACAACCACTGGGATGGGTGCAAACCTTGATGGATATGGCTAAGAAATAAAAACAGTGACCAATCACAGACTATATACATAACAGTACATCTAGAGCAGGATGTCAAACTCGTGGCCCGGATGCATCACACGCTGGCCACCCGCACCCCTGGGTTTAGCAAAGGGGGAAAAGTTGCAATATGTCACTGATGACAACATGATGCCGCAGGTTTTACACCCCTGATCTATATGGAATAGAAAAGCTTTCAGCCTTCACAACTGAGACCAAATAAGATTGATGAGGGATGATGATGAACAAAAAAGGAAGAGAAGGAAACCCAACTTGAATATAGCTGAGTTTGCTACCTTCCTGTAATTGTTAGTTGGCACTTGACTTTACCACATACTTGGATAATCAAGTGCCTAGAACCAGTAGGCACATCAGAGGCTTTGTGCAAAGATCAATGGAAGAATGGAAGACACACTTGCTGGTCGATAGTCTGGAAGAAGTTAACATCAAGAGAGGAATCTTTCAAGGAGACTTTAACTACTACTGTTTGTCATTGCATTGATTCCTCTGTCAACAATGCTGAACAAGTCATTGGTCACAAACTCAGCTCTTGAGTCTCATATTTAGGATTAAATTTGGTGTGAAACACTAAGAGAGAAAGGAGCCTACCTCCTATCATATATAGGACCAGGATTTTTATTCATCAAACATTTTCAAGGTGTTTACTCATTTTTTTGAATGAACAAGATAAATGGATCATTTTTCTCATGAGCCAACAAGATTATTTTACATTGGCATCCTTCAGTCTCAAAAGACTGTGGTATCGTGCTCTGGAAAGAGGTCCTAACGCAGCATTTGGTGTGGCTAAAAAGTCCAATTCGGAAGTGGCAATCCCTTCTGCGCTGAGGGCAGATATATTCTGTCCCCTGCCCAGCCCCCAGGTTTTGCTGGTTCCGGGATTGCCTCTTTGCCTCAGCCTTCTGAACAAGTATCTCTTTGAATTGGAGAAGGCCATGCTGCGTCTTTAGCCTCCAAGCTGAACGATCAGAGGTCAAGGTTTCCCAGCTGTTAATGTCCATTCCCAAGGCCTTTAGATCCCTCTTGCAGATATCCTTATATCACAGCTGTGTTCTCCCTTTCCCTGCACTAGTTCTCCATACAGGAGATCTTTTGGATTCCGACCATCAACCATTCTCACGACATGCCCAAGCCAGTATAGACGTTGCTGTTTCAATAGTGTATACATGCTAGAGATTCCACCAAATTCCACGACTGCGCTATTTGGAACTTGGTCATGCCAGGTGATGCCAAGAATATATCGGAAACAGCACATATGAAAGG
Source organism: Thamnophis elegans (assembly GCF_009769535.1). Lineage (NCBI taxonomy): Eukaryota > Metazoa > Chordata > Lepidosauria > Squamata > Natricidae > Thamnophis > Thamnophis elegans. Next base: position 109,625,235 of record NC_045542.1, read on the forward strand.
TGTTCAACTTTCTCTACTGCCATGCATAAAGGGTCCACAACTCACTGCAGTACAAGAGTGTGCTCAGGACACAGGCTCTATAGACCTGGATCTTTGTATGTTCCATCGGCTTCTTATTAAGCCATACTCTCTTTGTAAGTCTGGAAAATGTGGGTTTACCAATGTGTTTATTCAGCTCAGTATCTAAAGAGAGAGTGTCAGAGATAGTTGAGCTGAGGTACACAAAGTCATGGACGACCTCCAGTTCTTGTGCTGGAGAAAATTTAATTTAATAAAATGAGTAACTTTATCCCTGGGAAAAGCATTGAAGTACAGTAGATATCCTGACCTAGATCAGGTTGTATGTTCTTACAGACTAAAGCAATTCCTGAATCAGTCTGGGATCTGAACTAAAAGCCAAAAATGACCCAAAATCCCAAACTTAAGGGATAACCAATGCCCTATTATAATGATAAGGGTTATATAGTGATTTAGAATTTAATGTATTTAATGAGACTTACATAGACGCACAGTGACTGTGTATAAATTGAGAAGTTTTTTGAAGTGGAGGTGTCTACATTTACCTTTTGAGTAGACAACAGCTATAGAAGTGGAAAAATGACACAATGTTCTATTTTTTAAAGGGATTTTAACACAAGCATATTTTATAGTAGTTTCACATGTAAACAGGAACAAATGGGCTTTTTCCAGTAGCTTTTTTCTAGTCTTGCAATTAACCAGTGGAACAGCTTGCCTTCAGACATTGTGGATGCTCCATCACTGGAGGTTTTTAAGAAGAGACTAGACAGTCACTTGTCTGAAATGGTATAGGTTTTTCCGCTTGAACAGGGGACTGGACTAGAAGACCTCCAAGGTCCAGTCCAGCTCTATTCTATCATTCTAAACCTGCACGCATGATTTCATCATTACTTGCATCCTTTCCAGGAAAGGACTTTTAGTGTGGCTGAGTGTATTACATTAATTGATTGATTAAGGGCCATCAGGATGGTGTTGACCATTAGCAGTCAATATTGGTATATTCTTTATAGGATGCTCTGTCTTCACCTCAGCCTTTTTGACTTCTCTGTGGTGTATTCATTGCTCTGATAATTGAACCCATCCTTCTTTCTCTAGTCCTCTTCATTCCATTCTTCCAAGCATTGTAGATTTCTCAAGGAACTGGGTTTCCACATAGTGTAACTGAACTCAGCTGTAAATAGTTGTCAAGAACACACAGAGCAATTGTCAGTCAGCTCCAGTGTTCTAAGCTTGAGATTCAGCTACCACTATAAAAAGCATTTGACCCACAATGTCAGATTCATTAAGTACAAGCATGTATGTTTGGAGACATCCCACCCCACGTCTGAGCTCCTGAAAGCTCTTGTTTCAGAAGTCTGTAAACTTCTGTAGAGATTCTCTGTTATCCAGGTCATGGTTGTCCCAAATGTGCTTTTTCAGGAGGCAACTAGACTTCCTTGTTTTTTCTTTTGGAGATGTTTCGCTTCTCATCCAAAAAGCCTCTTCAGCTCTGACAGGAAAGTGGGATAGATAGATCCTTCATTCCCCACTATCCTGTCAGAGCTGAAGAGGCTTCTTGGATGAAAAATGAAACGTCTTCAAAAGGAAAAACAAGAAAGGCCAGTTGCCTCCTGGAAAAACACCTTTGGGACTCTCCTGATTGCATTACTGAATTTAAAGTTGTGACTGTTGAAAACTGGCAGCAATTTTTCAATTTGATAAGAAAGAACATGTACAAAGACATGTATCATAAATTGTAGAATGCTTTTGATTATATGCAATTTAGTTGGTATTGATTCTTAGTGACCATATTAAATATCGTGACCCGACAAAAGTGCAAACGTCATAAGCACGCCGACAACACCGTGGCGCTAAAACCACGATGTCAAAAGCGCGCCGACAACAGCGCGATTTAATTTAAGGTAAGGTTTACGGTAAGGTTTACGGTAAGGTTTACGGTTAGGTTTACGGTTAGGTTTAGGGTTAGGTTTAGGGTTAGGTTTAGGGTTAGGTTTAGGGTTACATTACAGCGCGCTTCTGTCGGCGCGCTTTTGTCGGCGCGCTTTAGGGCTAATTCGTCGCTCATTCGTTGCACGGTTTTGTCACCCCGCTTTAGTCACCGCGGTTTAGTCAGGCGCGCTTTTGTTGTGCGCGCATTTGTGGTGGAACCATTAAATATACTTTTTCCACGGGGGGGGGGGGAGATCTCATTCCAATTTGATTCTTCCAGTTTTTCAACTGTGCACTGATTGCTGTTTGAGTCCAGCCACCTAGTTGCTGCCATACTTTTTAAATCTTCTCTTTGTTATATAGACTCCTGTAGAAAACTACATTTTTGCATATGTCCAAAATGTGATTTGTGTCATTTCTGCCTCAAATATGGTTGATCTGAGCCATTTGTTTATTTTTAGGGCTACGCATGGGATTGTCAGGAATCTTTTCCAATACCAAAGTTCAAAAATGTCAATATTCATTCTACCCTCTTTCTTCAAAGTCCTACTTTTGCATCCATAGAATGTCATAAGGAAAACCACTGCCTGTTTCATTCTGAACTTTGTAATACAGACACCTCATGAACAGCTTTTACAAGGCCTTTATTGATACTCAGCCAAGTGCTATTCCATGGTGTATTTCTTGACTGCTGGTTCCTCTACTGCTGAAAATCACATTACTACTGTAAAAACATAACATAAAAGCAATGGTGGGTTGCTCTCACTGTCACTACTGGTGCGCTGATCACGCGCTCGTGCGTTCTGTTCGCGCACGCGGCTGTCTTGCACTGTGCACACATGCATAATACACTGCCCCTGCCACAACCAGCTGATTGTTGGGGCTTGCGCAGGCACCACACTCTGTGCAAGTGTGCGCACTTTGCCGTTTGTCATAAAAACACGTATAGAGCGCGGGCTGGTGGATGGGCCAAAAGAGCCACCGTCCCAGTAGGCTCTCAGCTGCTCTGGGCCACTACCTATACAACCATACCGGGCTGTACCTGCAAGAACCCACTTCTGCATAAAAGTGCTCTATAAAATGTGGCTTCTGTCTGCCTCCAAATTATTAAATATTAAGTGCAGATCTCATCTGTGATCCTTGGCTGAGTATAATGTGTGAACACAGTAATTATTGCTGCAATCAGCTGGAAACTGATAAAGGTATTTATCACTATGGCCATTGCTTAATCTATCCTCTTTCCCAATGGACAGAGGGGTTTTGGGGGGAGTTGGGAATGGAATTCACATAATTATTTTGATTTCAATATTTATTTACTTTGCTGACAGAACTGAATATCGTGAGGTGGCAGTTAATTAAGAAACACACAGTGTAATAGTCAAATGCTCATTTTAATTATAGACAGTACAATGTATTTGCTACAGATTTTGCTATATTTTACCCAAAAAAGTAATTTCATAGTTTTTAAAAATAAACTTTTTTAATAAATCCATAAATAGGTGCCAATAAAATGTCAACAATGATATTCTGTTCCCTTGTTTTCACCTCTTCTAGTAAACTCTATGTAAGGGAAAACATGACAGATGGGCCTCTATGTCTGTTCCCAGAAGCCTTATTACAAGCAATAAAACTGTTTTCAAAAAATGGAGAAGAATTCAATAACCTCAGAATTCTTCAAACCCTTTGGAAATGAAATAGTGAATTCAATATGAATTGGTGCTTTATCTTACTAAGTGTATGAACCAGCTAGTAGAAAAGCTGCCTGTCCTTAGGACAAGAGATTAAAAGTCAGGCTATACCAGTTAGTTAGGCACAATTACTGCACAGAACATATGACGAACCTTTATTAGCCCACACCACTAAAGATTTGTCTAAAAAAACAGCCCTCACTTCAAATATTGTGCAGGTGCTCTATCGGATTTCAGACAATGCTATAGTCACTCACGGACACAATTCTCTACCATTACAACCCAGCCTAGAAATACTTGCACCTCTCCTATTATACGTTTCCACAGATTCTGCCATCGGGTTATAGCTAAGCTTAAAAGCAATAAGGTGATAATATACACATAAATGCTGAAATCTTATTCTTAGTAAAACAATCAACATGTTTCCAAATCATATTTTCAAAAGTAGGAAAGCAATTAAGGAAGGAAGAGTATTTCAGAGCAGAGAGACGGCAAGATAAGAGCAAACCAGTTATTTTCTTCCTCTCCTTTATCACTCATAGGTTCTGACAGCATTAGAAGTCATATTAGCCAGGATATGTAAACTAGGGATGCTACTAGGATTACCCCAGCCACGCCTCATGCATAGTACCAATCTTAAGGAACTTGGAGCTTATTGATCACGGCAGAAATCAGTCAATTGCAAATAATGTGTCCAATCTGTGTTAAACTCGGGCTCTGTGTGTAGCTATGCAAAAAAATGTATATTTTACATCTGACCTTTCACTTTTAGGCAGAACCATTTCTAAGGCACAAACTTCCTATTTATAATAAAGCTCACTCCATTTCTCCACAGATCACAATTTTGCATTTTTGAATTATATACACTATGTTGGCCAGATTTTTAAAATGGCATCAGTCTGCACATTCTATCCCTGAGAGACAGATGTGTCCTCTCATGTTTGAGAGTAGAGGAGGTATGCATTTTATCTGTACTGCAACATCAGTATCAGCTTTGAACATTCATCTCTATGAAGATGCACATTTGGTCATGGAATTCTCCATGTAGCTCCTGATTCAACAAATAAATCTATGAAAGAAGGTTTGATCCAGCCCATAGATCTAATTTATGGAATTTAGGGTAGAGTTGTCCTCAGGTGATGACTGTTTATTAACTGAAACAAGAAACCTAACAATTTGAAAACTTGAAAAAATAGGCAGATCTTAAAAACCCAAAATGGCTCAAACATTATTTTGGGAAGAAGAAATAGGATGAGCTTCTCTACACTTTGTTCATCACAATTCAAATACCTGAAAATCCCATGTTAAATTTTTAGTGCAGCCATTTGCTATAACCGATATAACAAAAGCATGCCTGTGAATTATACATGCACTGTATTTCCCAAAATGCAATGAAAGGCGGTAAATTACAATCTAATAAGCATTTTATGTAACCATAAATATTTCAGATTGCCTCACTATTTATGACACCCTGAAAATGTCTATACTAGCCATACAGATAAATTGGAATTTAGGATTTCAAGCACCATGAGGGAGGCAGGTAGATTCTTATACTTTGTTGTATTCACAAAAAAGTCAAATGATTTACAAAAGAACTAATCCTCAAGTCTGAAACTCAGAGAAAAGGATGATGTCACCTCCCTGATTATATAAGCTAGAAATCAATGCACAGAACCAATGCCATTATCATAACTGGGTCAGAGAATCCAAAGGTGGAGTAGGGAGATTGATGGGAGGCAGACATAAATTCTGCTGTTGCTTAGTTTTAAAAGGAAAAGACTTCAGAGAAAGTGGTGCATAATCTGACTATATTTATATTTTTAAAACTTTGTCAAAGATGTGAGAAGACATTGTACATTAGAAAAGGAGAAATAGGACAAAGTGGTTTCTTTTTCCTTGCTCCATGCGCACTATACAATTTCTCTCAACGTTTTATAGATGTGCAAAGAGAAGTGTGCAAAGTCTCTTCTACATGCTTATATGTAACATAAAAACTGAGATTGCATAATTGGTTGTATGTAGATTAGATCATCTGCTATGCCACCTGATACTCTCTTTTAATCTGTTGCAGTAGTGATGTTGCAGACATAACTAGACATATGTGCTTATGTACTTCTGACATTTAATATAAATGTGGTTAATTAAATTAAATTAAAATTAAATTTCCCAATTCCAGACATTTTCTAAAGCCCAAAGGGAAGGGGCTAAATAAAATATATTTTTCAAATTTCAACATTTTTGCATAGACTATGAATTAAAATAAACATTCTACAGTACTGTAAATAAATACATAAAGCAGCCATCTTTTAAAAAATGCAGTTTTTTAAAAATTAATTGAAATTTTAATATTTTTATAAATGAGAACAAAAAAGCCCAATACTGATTAATTGTATTTTTTTTCTGCATTGCTAAGTCTAAATGCCATCCTATAAACAATTCAGTTAAGAGATAAGTGCACATTTTCTGTAATTTACATTTTCTCCTGACCTTATGAGGTGGTAACAGGGGTGTATTTCAAAGAGGGTGAGCGAAGAACATTTGGGGTACATGCCAAGAGCAGATACTCCCAGCAGAGTAGTTCAAGGCATGAAAGCCACCCAATGGTCCAGCTAGTGAGAGAAGGCACCTATATCAAGCAACAGTGACATAGGAAGATGCTTGAGGTGGATGATCACTTTAGTGCCAAGAACAAAACCAGTTTCAAAATGCACAAGAGAAAGCAATGGTACACCAATCTTGTACTTTACCAAGGAAACCATATGGATAGACAATGTTGAATGATGGTGGACCCCTCAGATTGGATGACATTCAACATATTACTGAGAAAGAGCTGTTTAGCAGTACTAATGTTTAATGATATTTATAAAAGAATTAAAGTCTTTGGGGCATCTATTTGTAGGTGCTTCTGTGCAGAAAGAGAAAATATAAAACTGCAAAGACAGAATTATGGTAGGAACAATGGAAATAAGCACAGGAAAACTCAACACAGTGGAAAATGAAATTAATCAATAATACATATCCTAGACGTTAGCAAACTGAGATGGACTGCAACTGGTCAGTTTTTCAATCAGTTACTTAAGTACAATGCAATAAATGACAAAATAATATCAATTATAGATAACCCTTTTAAAATGACATCCAAATTATACTCCAATCACTAATGCAAAACAGGAGAGAGGAGGAATGATGGGTGTTATGGTCAATTGTTCAATCAATTGAAATATGTCAGTTGTGACTGGAAACCAAGATGCCAAAGCTGGAAAAAGTAAAGCAGAAAATGTACTGCTTGCCCAAAAATAAGACCTGCCTGGATAATAAGCCCAATCGGGCTTTTGAGCACACACCTAAAGTAAGCCCTCAAAATAAGCCCTCCCGGAAAATATTGCAACACAGCAGCAACCATGAGATAACCATACTTGCTGCCTCCTGCACCTCAAAAATAATAAGACCTCCCCAAAAATAAGGCCAAGTGCTTATTTCGGGGGGGGGGGGTCAAAAGAAAATAAGACCCTGTCTTATTTTTGGGGAAACACGATAGTTGTACTACATGACCTAGAAAACTGAATAAAGCAAAAGAATGACTTATCAGTCAACCTAGTGATTTATTTATTGCTTACATGGTCTTCAAAGCACCAGTGGATGAAAGCTACCATCAAAATGTAGATTGGAATTTGCCAAAAAGGGAAGATAAGCCAAAGCCAAGAAATCCAAATTCTCAGGAACAAACTTAACAAAGATGTCTAGGGGGATTCTCAGTCATCCAGGTCATGGTTGTCCCAGAGGTGCTTTTTCAAAAGGCAACTGGGCTTTCTTTGCTTGTCCTTGAAGATGTTTCGCTTCTCATCCAGTGAACTGAAGAAGCTTTTTGGATGAGAAAAGAAACATCTTCAAGGAAAAACAGAGGAAGTCCAATTGCCTTTTGAAAAAGCACCTTTGGGACAACTTAACAAAGAATTTCAGAGAACCATTCAAAGAGATGAAGAGTAGTTTTACAAAGATATTGGTAAAGATACCAAAGCTGGAAGTTGAGAATACCAAAATAAACATGTTTATTTACATTACAAAAAGACTGAGATCTCTTGAAAACCCATAATGGTGGTAAAGGTGAAAGGAACAAGAAGACAGATGATGGCAAGATGAATTGACTCAGCAATAGTTGCAGAGTTGGAAGTCCTGAAAGGTCAAGTTGGAGACCTGGAGAAGATCTATCCATTTGGTCACAAAAAGTCAACACCAATTGAATGGGGCACCTAATCTGCCAATCAATCACAGTATATGGAAAATGAAAGCATTAATTATAAATAACATTTAAAGTCTGGAACAACCTGGGTATAAACTATATAATTTTCAATTCTCTCAGCAGTTGTGTTAAAGGATTTCCCTAGTATTCAGATTATTAGAATTTTTTTTTTTTACAATTTTTAAGCCATAAATTGTGTCTTCACATTTCTATCATAAGACTTCAAAGATATTATTTTGAAAAAGCTGGAACCAACTTTAGAGATAACTTAGAGTACTTTATTTTTCAAACTGTCACAAAAGGCAGTCTGTTCTAAACTGCATGATACATATGTAATACTATCAATTATAATCATATTTCTATTCCCCTGCATTTTATGCAAAAAGTAGACCATAAAATTTGTTATCTGTGTAAGAAAAGTAGTCCATCTGAAATGTTTAAAAAACTGGTTTTCAGTAAAACAATTAGGCATTTAATATCTCAAACTGAATCTGGCACGTTTCATGTGCTTCATTTTATATACCTGAAATCTCCATATTATTTTATGCTAGACATTGCTAGATAAATATAAGTCCATGGAATGTGACTGTGTTGTGCATGTGTGCCCTTGTGTTTGTATGGGCCTCTACGTGTGTGCCTGTGCATTTGGAATGTAAATAGGTAGTCTTTATATCAGAACAGACAACTGTGTTACTCTTAATTTGCAACTGTTTTATAGTATTACATTAAAAACAGATTTAGACAATTATTTTTTATAAACATAATTAATTCTACAGATCATCTACATTATGGTTAAAGGCCAATGAGATTTTTTAGTATTACTGGAACAGTAAAAAGTGATCAACAGCACATAAAGGTGCTGTGAAGAGCCCTGAGCCTTTAAAGAAACAGGCATGGAGTTTAAATTCATATTTTGCTGCAAGTAAATAAATGTTTCCACTCCTTATGACATACAGCTATTTTTATTTTTTACTGGAAAAATTCATTTGAAATATGACTCTTTTCCAATCAGGTTTCTCCATGCAATACTTACATTCTACTCAAAAGACTAAAGAAAAACAATGTTGTTGACTGAATTCTTAGTGCTGATAATGGGGTCCCTAAATATTTTGACAATTTCGTCTTTTAAAATGTATGTTCAAGCCACAGGTTCATTCTTCAGTATTTCCACTGAAGATACCTCCAAGGCTGTTACATTGTACACTACTTAAGTTCTTATTTGTCATTGCACAAAGATGATTGTCTTTTTCCTTCTATCTTTCCCAGAAGATTGTAATGAATCCCCATGTATAGCCTTACCACTTGGAGAGGCATCCTATTCAACTACTCATATAAAGAAGGGCCCAGAAGATTAACTTTTCATTGGAATTTGCAATAGTAATTGCATTGCTACCTTTTTCACAAAAATCTGCAAAATACAGAAAAGTTTGCAGGGGTCCAGACAATGTTGCACTATTCTTTTCCAATTTGTACATTTACCAGAAATGCAAGAGAAGTAATTCAAGAGATATTTGTAATATTCTCTACAATCTGGTCTTTAATTCTCTTCTCCTTGCAATGAATAATTAAACAAGAGCTAGTCTTTCTACAATAATTACTGAAGTGCAATATCTAAGAGAAATAAACTGGTAACCATGTCAGTACGACGCAACCCCATCGTAACAGCTCATAAAAATCAAAGCTGTTGCTTTCCAATCTTGGAATAAATAAATAAATAAGCAGTTTACATTCCGTTATAAAACACTAAAGAATCTTAGCTGCTAAAATGCATATACGAAGCAGCAAGTTAATTCTGAAGCAACTATGTGCTCTCAATTACTTTTGGGAATGTATACCGAACTGTAGCCCTTACAAAACCAGTATGAAAGGATTCTGCTCACATAACACTTGCACACATTTATATAAATAATGTAACAACCCCCCAAAAAGATGTCATTCGCAGAATCCTTTTTTTAAAAAAAAAATCATTATTGGCACACCGTTATATCAGATTGGTCTGAAATGCAGTATCATCACTTCCTTAGATCACTGATAGGCCAAGATCTTTGTAGCCCTTGGCAAGCAAAGCTTTTCTCCCTTTATGCCAGTGAAGAAAGAACTCATCATTTCTAAACCGACATGTCCATTAAATAGTCCACCCCTGCTGAGTTCCTTCCTACCTGGAGTCAGACTGATACTAAATCAGCAAGTGCAGGATTCATCAAGTGAACACACGGTTATATCATCACAGATATTGGTCAGTTTGAATTTCTCTCTTTGGTAATCGCTCAGTTTGTGTGTGTGTGTGTGTGTGTGTGTGTTTGTGTGTGTGTATATACATACATACATACATACATACATACATACACACACACACACACACACACACACACACACACACACACACACACACACACACACACACACACACACATATATATATATATATATATATATATATATATATATATATATATATATATATTTGTTTTGTGGATTCTTTTTTATACTTTCTAATGATCTTGCTATGCTGAAACCCCACAGGCCTCTCCCTTCTAGAAATAAATATTCTTAAGAATGCAAATGATGAAAGACATCAAACTTTATGCTGCATTTTATTTTAAAAGAAACTGATTTAAATTTGTTTTGAAGTTTTAATAACTGAAAATGGAGCTGATATACTCTCATACAGAAATGATTAAAAGGTAGCACCCATCAAATTCCTCGTGCAGGATTTTGCCAGAACCTCAGCATTTTAGAAAGGGGTTACCTATGGCTTGAAAAGTGTATGGATGCCTGATATAAGTGTATGGATGCCTGATATAAAAGCTAATATATGAGGAGATGAATTTAGGAACTGTGCTTAGTTCAATCAATCATGCTAAGACCATTCATTTTTTTCCCTTTCATTTTCATGGCTCAACTGAAGAAATTGAAATTACATAATATTAATTCTTTTGGATTCACAGTACAAAATCAACCATTTCTGTTTAATGCCAATGTTCTGTTAGTACTCATTGTTAACTACTGCTTAGGAATCAAAGGCTGGATACAATAAACCTGAAGAAATCTGGTATAAAATAGTATTTAGAAGCAGCATCTCTCAGGCATTCTCTCTTTTCTATGGAAACATAATTATAAAACTACATCTAACTGAAATTAAGGCCCCTTTCTTCTTTACCTTATAAAACATTCAACTCTAAAGCTACTATTCTGAAATTACAATAAAAACATTCATCAGGATAATCACTGGAATCAAAATTCGAGTAGTAAGGTAAATATTATAGCCAGATGCTTTATACTGCACAAAATTAAAACAGGTTCAAATGTTTTAACTTTCTCATACTGATCTCCTAAAAGCAGTCTCTCAAACTAGAGTTATCCTAATCTCTGCTAACTGAACTGAAACTTGTTTCCAATCATAAAACGCTAAGTATTTTCCTAAAATAGGTTAGACAAATGCATTGGGAATATTCACAAGTTTGAAAGCATATTATGTTAGTTTCACATTTGAGCTTTTAAAAATAAGAAATCTTTTTTTTAAAAAAATCATATGGGTTAGAAAGCCTATGGGTACTCAGGGAGGTATTCATGGCCATAATAGTACCATTGTATAAAACCCGTTTTAACATAATTGACTGCAAGGATTTCATTCAAAATCTTTGATTCTCAGACAGGTGCATAGGGCCCATTATAAATAATGTTGGACACTGGAAAAGTTGCTTGGAAGATTTGCAGTCATTATAATTATTTTTCATTTCCCAGTTTAAGGTGCTCTAAAAAGGCAATTGTTATTAATATCTGCACTTCTAAACCACTGGCCAATGTAAATAAAGATATTTATCTTAAATTAACAAAATAGAAATAGTTCAGCAGTCTTTGAATAATAAGATTGCAGACTCTTTTAGTATATGCTATTGATTTGTCCTGAAAAAAAAATAGCATGAAGCTAATTTGAAGATTGTGTCATAGCATGATGGAAGAAATCAGGAACAGAAGGAATGGGTAAGGACCGAACAGTAGGAAATCAGGGCCTATAAGAAAAGTATCTTATAAAATTAGCAAATATGCCTCATAATGATGGTCTTACAAAACAAAGCAACTGTTCGATGATTTTTAGAGCTCTGTACCATGAGTGGTCAGTTTAGGAAAATGACCAATTATCTCCTACATATAATTCAACATTTACCATATACTTATTAACAACTTCTTAATACCACTGACCAGGGAAAGTTCAAAAAGAGTCAAGTCGATAATTATTGAAAGTACCGAGAAATGGGGGGGGGGGGGGAATCCTCTAGCTGGGATAATTTGTAATATGCTCAATGGTAATGAAAGAAGAAAAGATTAGGATTGAAGGGAAAGATATTCAAATAAACTATTTCTCTGACGTATGAGAACTATACTGAAATTAATGAAGACAAGAATCACCAATCTATAGTATTAACTATAAGGAATCTATATCAATTGTGCAAAATAAACTATTAAATCTATCTTAACTTATAATTTTCAGCCTATTTAAAATAAAGCCCTATACAGTTTCAAAGGCATTTACTACCCATGGAACTACTATCCAGTGAAATGTATTCAGGATCAAGTCTTCTGAAATGAAACGAAACAAAACCTCTATGTATTATACAATTGCTACTGCTTTCTCTATTTGAAAAAAACAACAACAACCAAGAGAGGAAAATGCCTGCTTTGCACGTCTTGTACCAGCAGTATTAGTATCCAGGAAAGCACAATTTCATAATTTAGGAGGTTCAGCTGCTATATCCTATGCAGAAAATTGAGTATTTCATACTTGAAATATCCCTACAAAATTTACGTCACCATGTGTAAGTTTACTCCCCACCCCCACCCTGGAATGTGAAGAGTTGAAACAGGCAGTCTGAAAACCTGCTGCCATAAAAGGATTAAATGTCATCCAAGTTGATAAGTCCCTTACCAAGATGTCAGTGAATAGTAAAATAGCAGTTCTGCACTCAGACCATTTTGTATGAAGATATTTTAGTAGCTTCGCTCTGTGCAACTTACTGCCAAATTGCACTAATTCCTCTAAAAAAAAAAATAGTAGAAATTGCTACAGAATGACTGCCACACAGTTTCAGATCTACATAAGAAAGTTCCTTCATATTAAAAACATGCTGCAAATGTCAGTCCCTTAACTTACAAAACACAAAGCTTGTGCAAAGTGTTTTATGTATAGAGGAAACCCAAAGCGTAGGAGAGAGAAGGGAATGTATCTAAATTCCAGTAACAATTAGAGAAATTGTATGATCAGCAGCCACAGCCCCACCCTTCTACCACATCCTTGCTGTCAAGTTTGATGCTGTCTGTGTTTTTCTCACTGAACACGGGGCCTCCATGTCTCATCATTAGCTCTGTGGCCATCTTCACAAAAGCTTCCTCCACATTGCTGGAGTCCTTTGCAGACGTCTCTATGGCACAGATGATATCATAGTGTTCAGCCAGACTCTGAGCCTCTTCTAGTTGAACCTCCCGAAGGTCACTTAGGTCAGACTTGTTTCCTAGCAGAAAACAGAATTGTTGATAAGATTAATTTTTAAATGTGGATTCTGGAGATTAGGGAAAATATTCAGTTGGGGGGAGCCTAGGCAAAAAGACAATGGCAGGGATAGATAAAACTGCGTTGAAGGGCCTCAAAAGTAATGCAGATAACCAGCCTAGAGATCAGATACTACAGTTACCGCGGAGATGAGAAAAAACATCTAATGAAATATCAGCATAGAGAGATAAAAATATAAAAAATAAATAGATAGATAAATCTGAGCCACTTGAAAGTATAACATTATTTCTTTTTGGATCCTGGATTTATAATTCTATCTCACTTTGATGTTGACAAACCCTACATTTCAACATAATACTTCAATCTCAGAAAATTAGCTTTTTACCCCTTCCAATCTAGATGTTCCTGTATTAACAGGATATTACTTATGTTGTATTTAGTTATCTCTGGAACTAAAGACAATTAATTTTTATATTATATTTGTTCACTTTCTGCCAATTGTTACATCAGAAACCTGCCCAAAAGGGGCAGAGATACTGTATCTAACAGATGAAAAAGTTCAAATGTTATTTAAAGTATCCAATATCAGGTACATACTAGCCAAAAGGATCTCATTCTGAATAATCTGAAGGCCAATATTATGCATACTTTTCAACAGCTTAATACTCTGTGGGCCATCATGGCATAAGCATGGAACACGTCCCAACAAATAGGAAAGCATAAACTCACAACGTGGCTTGACTTGGTCAAAATGTACTGTTAAATAAAGATTCTTAAGGTACAGAATACTGAAACAACCATAAAAGGCTGAAGTAAACAAAGTTAACTGTAGAAGAGCTTGAAAGTAATTTTTTTCCTGCTTCATCAATTATTATGGAGTAATTCAATCCAATCCAAAATGAGGAAAAAAAGTTTTTATTTTTGGAAATGAGGAAATGCCTTTGCACAAGTTTCTATTGTCTCCAAATCCAGAGGCATAATTCTTTTTTATTTCTGGCTTACCAAGTAGATCTTTCCACACTCACCAATTAGCAACTGTACTATATTGGAGCCTGCATATTTCCTCACATCCTCGATCCAGCGAGGAATGGACTGGAAAGAGCCTCTCTTACTAATGTCATAGGCGAGAATAGCTCCATTGGCGCTTCGATAGTAACTCTGGGTTATAGTCCGAAACCTTTCTTGACCAGCCGTGTCCCAGATCTGTAACTAAAGGAAATAAAAAAGAAGTAAGCCTGTAAGTTCTTCAGTCATAAGTTGTTGGTTGCACTCATCAGATGACCATTTCTTATGCCTACTGACTGAAAAACATCTAAGCAGAGCACAAAATAATTTCACATCCAGTTGAATTACAATATATTATTGCTGGGTTGCCACAGCCAATATGCCCAATCTATTTGGTAAGGAAAATGTAGCAGCAAGTCTAAGAGAGATGGATAAGCAGCCAGGACTCTTCAACATGACTGGGTCCCACAAAGGCAGGAAGGTTAGGGCAATTATAACAAAGAGCTGACCTCTGACCACAAGTACAGTTGCAACTGGGACAATGCCAGGCTTATGTTAGTTCTACTATGATTATTAAGCGTGATATACGTAACCATGACTTGCAACTTTTTGCTTTTTATTTACTTTCCTGGTCTGTGAACAGGTTTATAGCCCTCTTTAGTGTACTGTGTCATATAATAAAGGAGTTACACAACATGTCTCTGTTAAAGTCAATTAAAATCCTAAAACTCTGACACAATGCCAATAACTTTTCCAGGTCAAATTACAAAATGCTACCAGGATATCTAAGTTCCTCCCCTTTATTTATGTACATGAAATGTTATTAATCCAGATTACAGAGCATGACAATTGTTTTTTTTAAGTGTACATTAGAGGCATTCATGTTTTCTACAATAAAACATGTTTATTGTACTGAGGGCAAATGCTAATACTTTCCTGAAATGTGGGCATTTTTATAAAATCTACCCTGAATAGTGAAGGAGGTATATTTAGTGTAATCAGATCTTGATGTCTACAATATATGCATACATATAGATTTAAAAAAAGGGGGGGGGAATCAAATTAGCCTGATTTAAAACATTACAAGCATTACACGCTTACAAGCTTCCCAGTTAATTTTACAATTAGCTTCCCAGTTAATTTTACAATTCTCCAGAGAGCTGGAATGGTTTATAGTGTTTCCTGCCTGAGCAGGGGTTGGAGTAGAAGACCTCTAAAGACCCTTCCAACTCTGTTATTCAGTTCTGGAATGATACTTAAACCAGACTGCTCATCTTTAGCACACAAGCAGGATATTCACATGAGTTATAGGCCCTGTCATGACAAAAATACTTACATTGGGTTTGCAACCTAATTTCTATACAATACCAAATGAATCTTAAAACTTAGGGAGATGCGGAGCCATCTCCTAAGTTAAGTAAAGAAGTTTGTCTCAAAGTTTGGCACAAGTTTTCATACTTACTATGACTCATCAGATAAGCAAAGTGGACTCTTATCAAAAGCAAAGTGGACTCTTTCATACTCAAACAGGCTCCAAACCAAGTTCATGGAACTGTGTACCAACATACTCAATTACAAAAGAACTCCTAATGTCATCTTATTTTCAAGCATTACAAAAAAGCTCCTGTTTTATTGGAATAGGCCTGGAATATCACCACTGAAGTTCTCCAAGAAGCTTAAGAGACTTTTCAAACATTTCTTAAGCACCTCCAGAAAGAATATCCCTTGAAGCATTTTTTACCGGGGGCCCTGCAGTACCTAAATGTTTTTTTTTAACTTTCTGAACTTAGCAAAGGGTGGGTGGGGGAATGGGAGTGGGAGTCAAATTCTACTTCTTGTAATGGTTTTAAAAGGTATCCGAGCTGCCAATCCTGCAAGAGTACAAACTCTTCGGCATTTTCTTCATTGGGCGATGAATTCTCTCTCGCACCAGCCACGGATGTCAGCAGATCGGCTGCTAAAGACGTTGGGCGCCTTGAGGTCTCCCGGGGAAGGGGCGTTGCCATGCCAGCTTCTTCTTCTCCCCCGACCGCAGCTGTTGTTCTGTCCGCACACCTGTTACCTGCCCGGCCCGCGAAGGGAGATAAGACGGGGATGGCCGCCGGGCCCGCTTCCCTCTGTCCCTCCCTCGTCCCCGTCCTCCCCGCTGCCCACCTTGATCCGCTTGCCCTGGATCTCCAGGCTCTTCATGGTGAAGTCCACGCCGATGGTGTTGCCCTGGCGCTCAGAGAAGGCCCCGGTCTTGAAGCGCTGCACCAGGCACGTCTTGCCCACGCTGGCATCGCCGATCAGCACCAGCTTGAAGAGGAAGTCGTAGTGCTCCTCCGGATCCGGCCCGGGAGGCGCCAACGGGGAGCTGGGCATGACCGCGGCGCTGCTCACCCCGCGGCTGCCCGACGCAAGTCCCCTCGCTCCCCTTTGGCAGCCGCAGCGCCGGCCTCAGCATCCTTCCCCGCCCGCCTTCCTCTGCCAGGCCGAGGCAGTGGGCATGCGCGGCGGGAGCCTGCGTCCTCCCCCCCCCCTCTCGCCCCCACGCGCCAGGCGTCGAGGGTGGGGCAAAAGTGCAGGGCAGGATTCCCCTCGCGCTTAATGGGCGGGCTTAGTGAAGGAAAGGCTTTGCCCCCCTGGCTTGGAGGGCGAGGTCGCCCATGACGATGGCCGGATTTCCGTGTTACGTTATCTCTCTGGTTGCCCTGAGCAGGAAGCGCGCCTAGAGAAACTCCCTCTCTCCCTGCGGGGGTGTCTACTGTGCACCTTGAACCTTGATCGCTAAATTCCCTAGAATTAGACGCAATGTTTGCTTTACGTGTAATGGTTGACATAGTGCACTTAGAACGGAAACCCAGAAGAATACTCGAAATAAACAAAAACTGAGCTCCTTGGAGGCAGTCATAAAATGCATTGGTCTTTAAAGGTAAAGATTCCCCTCACACATGTGAGCTAGTAGTTCCCACCTCTAGGAGGCGGTGCTCATCTCTGTTTCAAAGTGGAAGAGCCAGCACTGTCCGAAGACATCTCCTGGTCATGTGGCCGGCATGACTAAGTACCGAAGGCTCCGGAACGCT
This sequence comes from Thamnophis elegans, assembly GCF_009769535.1. Lineage (NCBI taxonomy): Eukaryota > Metazoa > Chordata > Lepidosauria > Squamata > Natricidae > Thamnophis > Thamnophis elegans. Next base: position 109,642,689 of record NC_045542.1, read on the forward strand.
GTTACCTTCCCATCAAAGTGGTTCCTATTTTTCTACTTCATTTTTACCTGCTTTCGAACTGCTAGGTTGGCAGAAGCAGGGACAAGTAACCGGAGTTCACTCCGTTACGCGGCGCTAGGGATTCAAACCACCGAAATGCCAACCATTCTGATCAACAAGCTCAGCGCCTTAGCCATTGAGCCACCGTGTCCGTTATGTATTGGTCTTTAGGGAGCAGCAAAACTAATCGATCACAGTGAGGGTGGCAGGTCCAACGTGTGTAAAAAATAGTATCAAATAAGTTCTAATAGTCTGGATGAGCTCCCTGCAGCAGGAAACATTGGCAGGAAATGCACAACCCTTAAATTAATTGTTAGATTCACTTAGTCATTTATAATTAATCTTTATTTGTAGTTTTGGAATAAACGAGCACATGCTTTATACAAGCTGTCCCTCATTGTGCAGGAAATACGGGGATACTGAATGCATTTGCTTATTTTCAGTAATTTTTACCAAAGCTCTTTGATACAAAGGATAGCAAGCATCCCAAAAGACAGAAAAGAGGAACAGGTGGTTGAGTTAAAATGTAGAACATTTTCCCAGAGTCAGTTGAGTCCTGAGCCAAAATTTGTACCAGAGCCATAAATTTCACACAATGGAAAATCTGTGTTTCTCTATTTGCCTCTCTATCACTAAGGCTGATAGTTAAATAATTTTATGGTCTTTCCTTTATAATGTTGGAAGAAATGTCCATCTGAAAGATGGTTTAATGGTGGGCACATAGTAACATAGTTTGAGATCCTGGGCAAAAAAAAAAGCATCTCTCCAAGCAGTCTCCATGTTTCCAGTGTTTTTCTTCCCACTTGGTACTGAACCCAGATGGATATTTCTTCCAACAAGTATGTTTGTTTCCCAAGTTTTAATAAGGGAGTTCAGAGCTAGTCCTCTTTATGCTTGTTGACCCTATGAAGGGCTGTAAAGGTGTCAGATTAGGATCTACCTTTGTAAAAGTCTACTGTAGTGCAGGGGTGTCCAACCTTGGAAACTTTTAAGACTTGTGGAATTCAACTCCCATAATTCCCCAATCAGCATTCTGGGGTTTGGTCCACAAGTTGCTAAAATTGGACACCCTGGTCTAGTGGTTGCTCCTTTTTCCAGCTTATCACAGGACAGAGATGCCTGTGTTGCTTCAGGTTGCTTAGCTGTTCTTTCTGTCATAGAGATAACCTTTGCCAGGATCACAAGATCTGTGCTCTACTTGTATGCTGCTATTGTTTATTGAGGTGCATCCTTCTTCAGTATGCAAAAAAGATATGTGTGTCTGTGTATCTGCATGTTTACAAATATGTGTGTGGTCATACTTGGATTACAAAACTCTGGACCACCACTAGAAAGCAGGCAGGACTTTTCTGTATCTCTTGCATAGCTCTAGCAATAGTGTGGTTTTTGAGCTCAAATACAGTATCCATGAGCATCAAATTTGATTAAAATACTAATTTCAGAAACAGTGCCTAGCCAAGACAGCAAATTTGTCAATAAAAGGAAAAAATACTGATTCTGCTATGCAATAAATTGTGCTGTAAATTATCTTACATTTTCCTTCATAAAATGACGATATCCAAATCTCTAAGCCGCAATAGATTACTCAGCAAGAAACACATCTATGGCTTCCAATCTTTCTTGAGTGGAAAGTTAGATGTACCATATTTTTTTCTTTTCACTTTTTATAGAATTATTCTTCAAATTAATCCTTATTTATCAAAACAATTCTGAAGTTTTCCCTGGTGTAATCATTTGCCATTATTGTTTATGACAAATGTTTTGCAATTAACTTTAAAAGTGAACACGAAGTATAGCTGTGGACATTAATAAATACATTCCCATATTCCATTCAGTACATGTACAATTGATCTGGTCATATAATTATGCCAGTTCCATGCACAGCGTTCAACTTATGCATACTGTCAATAAACTGTTGACTTGTATGTTACGTAAGATTAGTGATTACAAATGTATAAACTCTCCTCAAGCTTTGTAAAATGGACATAAGAAAAACAATGGGCTTCTCAATCCTTGAGAGTTTGGTTAGCATGATTTATAATAAGAATGTGATCATATACAATGGAATGAAAACCCTCCAAAGAATTGTGATCTTAATATATGAACATCTCCAAAGGAAAATCGGAGGTGGTTAAAAGCTAGATCTGCTCTGCATATTTAAAATATGAATTACGGGCTACTTAACATTCTAAAATATTAAGTATTGAATGAAAATAGGAATGGGTACAGTATGTATATTTGTACTGGGATTTTGAGGTAATATTTGATTACTGTAGACATATCAGTATCGGTCAGAATATTGTGATTTTTGTATTGTAGCTACAATTCACAGTGCTGATAAATGTTGCCTTTTAGACTTTATATTTCCTATACACAGAATGTGTCACTCTCTGAAGAATATGTAGAAAAATGCCCATATTTCCTGAAGTATTTCATTTTCAAATATTAAGTGCTTTGAGCCTATACTTTAAAAAGGGTTCAAAAAACATAGCACATGTAAATGGAATTTAGCTGGGTTGAAAAATCTATTGAAAACCACTATATCATTAGTTTTATCTTTTTGAGTAAAGCAGACCTATATGCTTTTCTGTGACCGCATTGTAACATTTGATGGTTGTATTGTACTAATAAGTGAAGTATTATATAATTTAACTAACAAGATCTTCCTCCCAAGGAGTGCAGTCTGTGGCCTTCCTTTATTTCCCGAAGCCTTGCCAAGCATATTAATTTTTCCTCATCCATTATCTGCCTGTATTTCATACTCCCCAAAATGTGAGTTTCTGCTTGATGATTATTGTCTCAAGGGAGCAGTCAGTTTTATTTAGTTTAGGGCTAATTGATTTTTTTCTTTTCTATCTATAGCATTCCTAATGGCCATCCCAAATTTATTATTCAAAATCATCTATCTTTTATCTCTTACTCTTACTCAGTATCCAAGTTTCTTTAATTGGAAAGTCCATTGTTTTAATTCTTCTTCCTTTCTTTTGATCATTGAAATGCCATTCCATTTAAACTCTGTCTAAATTGTTCATTACCAAGTTCCTTATGATTAATTTTGTCTTTCCTCTTCTTTCACAACATCATTTGAAAGTCACTGGATCTTTTAAAAACTATTTAAAACATTTTTTTATCCCCCCTGCTTTTCTTTTTTTGAAATATTTTATCTGTAGCTTCAGTTAAACATAGTAAATAATTTACCTATATATATTCTATATTCTGATAGTGTTATATCATTTAATAAAGACATCTGTCAGGGAAAAGAGACATTTTTCATCTTTCTCAACTTCAGTTATTTTCACCCAGCAAAAGAAAATAATACATTCCTCCTTTACCTTATATTGCATAGCTTTTGCTGTGACCCAGCACAACAGATATAGTGCCCTTGCTGACCCTAATGGGGACACTAAAGAAACAGGTCAAGGTAGTTGTGATAATGATGACTCAAATAAGCGGGGGATCATGGTCCAAAATGAAAAACTTACTTCGGAAAGGCAAAATGGGGAACCAGGTATCACACATCAGTCGCACAAGAAGAGCAAGGTATGCAAAAAGAGAAGTCACCTTCTGGTTGCTTATTCAATCATAAGGGATGTAAATTTAGGAAAGGATATGAAAGTTTTAAAAGAGGTCAGGTGTCTGCCAGGTGCTACTGCCAGCAGAGACAAGAGGCGTATTCTTAAGATAGTCAAGAATGCAAGTAAGGACTGTGATGTTGATGCTATTATATATCTTGGCACAAATGATCTGTCCCAAAAAGATGTACTTTCTATGAAGAATGATTTTCAGAGCTTGGGGTATGAACTTAGTAGTATAGGTTCTAGGCTTATCTTTTCAGAGGTTTTACCAGTATATAAGGAACAAAAAGGGAAGGGCCAGTGTGTAGCAGAGTTTAATGTGTGGCTAAAGGAGTGGTGTAAAAGGGAAGGCTTTGGTTTTATTAGTCATGATGTCTGCAGCTGTTCCAATGAAAAACTGTACAAAAGAGATGGTTTGCACCCATCCAAGAAAGGGACTGAGTTACTTGGCATTAAATTCACAGATTTTCTGTATAAACATTTAAACTGAACAGCGGGGACAGAGAATTAATTGATACAGAACATTTCTGTCCCCAGCAATCTAAAATTCATAGGGTTATCAGTGCATGTAACACAGATGTTTGTGAGGGTAAGATTATCACCCCCGCTGTCAAGCAAAACCAAGCATTTAATAGTGAGTGCCATACCATTTGCATGAATCATACAAGTGGCAAGAAAATAGGGGCAGTCAGAAATAATACAGGTTATGTAGACAGTAAACATAGGGTCAATCAAAATGGACTCAAATGTCTATACACCAATGCACAGAGTATGGGGAATAAACAGGGTGAATTAGAAATTCAAGTAAAAGAGGGCAGATACGATATTGTTGCCATTACAGAAACTTGGTGGGATGAAACCAACAAATGGAACATATAGCTAGAAGGATTTAAATTATTTAAAAGAAATAGACCAAATAAAAGAGGAGGTGGAGTTGCACTATAAATAAGAAATAATTACCTCTCTACAGAAATAGAGCACAACAATGATGAGAACTATCTTGAATGCATTTGGGTCCATATTTAAGGTTGGGGGGGGGTTATATTGCCATAGGTCTATACTACAGGCCACCCAACCAAGCAGAGGAAGTAGATGAACTTTTTGCTAGTCAGCTAACTAAGGTATGTAGGAAGCACACCACAATAGTAGTGGGGGATTTTAACTACCCTGACATCAACTGGGAAACAAACTCTGCACCAACAGGTTCCTAACAAACCTAACAGTCAACTTTGTTTCCCAAAAAGTAGAGAAGGGAACAAGGGGATTAGCCATATTGGACTTAATTCTCATTAACAGAGAGGAAATGATAGAAGATGTTGAAGCCACAGGAACCCTGGGGGCAAGTAACCATGCAATATTGGAATTCAACATTATGCAAACACAAGTAGTAGAACAAAGTGAAACTAGAGTCTTGGACTTTACGAGAGCTAATTTTAATAAACGTATAGAGAGCTTGGAAAAAATTCCATGGATGAGAATCCTCAAGGGGAAAACAACTCAAGAAGCTTGGGAAATTTTGAAAAATGAGATTATAAAAGCCCAGTCTAGCAGAATACCAATGAAGAAGAAAAATAACAGCTCCCAAAAGAAACCAGCATGGCTGCATAAAGAACTCTCTGACAAATTGAAAGACAAAAAAGATAAGTATAAAAAGTGGAAAGTGAGGGGGACATAACTAAGGCAGAATATCAGCAAATAGCCTGAGCATGTAAAAATAAAGTGAGGAAAGCTAAGGATCACAATGAAGAAAGGCTTGTTAAAAAAGTAAAAAATAACTTCTTCCAACATCTTAAAAACAAGAAAAAGGTTAAGGAAACAATTGGTCCATTGCTGGAAGAAAGTGGCAAGAAGGTGACAAGCAACAGGGAGAAAGCAGAACTTTTTAACTCATGTTTTGCATCTGTCTTTATACAAAGGGATAAAACAGTCCAACCTATCAAAAACAGCACCACAAAAATCAGATTAGGAACACAAGTTGAAATAGGGAAGAAAATGGTAAGTGAGCACATATCTACCCTAGACGAGTTCAAATCACCAGGACCGGATGGATTACACCCTAGGGTTCTGAAGGAACTGGCAGACGAGATCTCAGAACCACTGAACTATATCTTTCAGAGATTCTGGAGCACCAGGGAACTACCAGAGGATTGGAGAAGAGCTGATGTGGTTCCCATCTTCAAAAAAGGGAAAAAAACAGATCCAGGAAACTACAGACCTATCAGCCTGATCTCAATACCAGGAAAGATTCTGGAAAAGATAATCAAGCAACGAATTAGCGGACACCTAGAAGCAAACAAAGTAATAGCCAAAAGCCAACATGGGTTTGTCAAAAACAGATCATGCCAGACTAATCTTATTGCATTGTTTGATAATGTGACAAAATTAGTGGACCATAGGAATGCCGTTGATATAGTTTACTTGGACTTCAGTAAGGCATTTGATAAGGTAGACCATAACCTACTACTAGATAAAGTAGAAGAATGTGGGTTAGACAGCATCACCACCAGATGGATTTGTAACTGGCTGACCAACCACACTCAACGTGTAGTCCTCAATGGAACTGCATCTTCATTGAGGGAAGTATGCAGTGGAATGTTTTGGGCCCAGTACTCTTCAACATCTTCATCAATGATTTGGATGAGGGAATAAATGGGGAACTCATCAAATTTGCAGATGACACCAAGCTGGCAGGAACAGCCAACACTCCAGAATATAGGCTATATATACAGAAGGATCTTGACAAACTTGAACATTGGGCACTATCTAATAAAATGAAATTCAATGGTGAAAAGAGTAAGGTTATACACTTAGGCAACAAAAATGAAATGCACAGGTACAGTATAGGTGGTACCTTGCTCAACAGTAGTAACTGTGAAAGGGATCTTGGAGTCCTAGTGGACAACCATTTAAATATGAGCCAGCAGTGTGCAGCAGCTGCCAAAAAAGCCAACACAGTTCTAGGCTGCATAAACAGAAGGATAGAATCAAGATCACGTGAAGTGTTAATACCACTTTATAATGCCTTGGTAAGGCCACACTTGGAATACTGCATTCAGTTTTGGTCACCACAATGTAGAAAAGATGTGGAGACTCTAGAAAGAGTGCAGAGAAGAGCAACAAAGATGATTAGGGAACTGGAGACTAAAACATACGAAGAACGGTTGCAGGAACTGGGTATGTCTAGTTTAATAGAAAGAAGGACTAGGGGAGACATGATAGCAGTGTTCCAATATCTCAGGGGTTGCCACAAAGAAGAGGGAGTCAAACTATTTTCCAAGGCACCTGAGGGTAGAACAAGAAGCAATGGGTGGAAACTAATCAAGGAGAGAAGCAACTTAAAACTGAGGAGAAATTTCCTAACAGTTAGAACAATTAATCAGTGGAACAGCTTGCCTCCAGAAGTTGTGAATGCCCCAACACTGGAAGCCTTTAAGAAGATGTTGGATAGCCATTTGTCTGAAATGGTATAGGGTTTCCTGCCTAGGCAAGGGGTTGGACTAGAAGACCTCTAAGGTCCCTTCCAATTCTGCTATTGTATTGAATTGAATTGAATTGTATTGCTTCTGTCAAGAGCACAGCTGAAGTCTGACAGAATGACCATGTATTTAAGTGAGAGAAGGGCAACAGCAGTTATTTAAAGCTTTAAATATTTTTCAGTCCTAGTGATTTAAGTCACTGTTTTTTTAAATGTATTTTCTAAATATGATTTGCATGTATTATTTTTCAGATGCATTGCTATATGGCATTGTTTTAATTTGCATTATATTGTGAGGTTTATATTGTATGCTGCCCAGAATCAAGAAGGAGTTGGTTAGCCAATAAATTTAACTTATAATTATAATCAGAGAAGGCCTGAAACTGTTTTGGTTACTTGATTAGGGAGTTCTGTTTTGCATATGTTAATCCAGCTTTGTTTTATTTCACATACTCCAGGATTAAATCCTGGTTTTGACAGTACATTGCAAAATTTATTCTTGGCACAAATTAAACTCTGCATTTGGCCTGGTGGTATAATTTGGTAAACCAAAGAATCTCTCTTAGGTAAAATACTGAATTATTAAGCAATTAATTTAATATCATTGTATTTTACTGTAACATTAGGGAAAAGTATTTATAGGACTGTTAGATTCTGAAGCAAAAACAAAAAAAATGACTTTCTGTTGCAGGATTGAGTGATTGCCAACCTAATTGTGTAGAAGCATCTAATGAAAAAGTTGAGTTTTACTACAGAGAAGTGATTTGTTATGAAAGAATACCATAAATAATAACATGTATCTCCTATTTTGGAATATAGTGTTCATCAAAGTTTTTACCCTAACATTTTGCATTGTTGCTACAGTTTTTCAATAAAATAAATGTCAGATACTAATAACAGATTTCTTGAAAATGATGTTCTTGGTTATTTTTTATGCTTTCTCCCATTTGTTCTGTTTCACAAAATGAGGTAATGAGATCCTTTTGGTTCTAAAAGTATACAGTGTATTTCTATAATATACATTTTGTGAGCAGATGTTATAAAATGTATGAGTATTAAAATGTTTTCATATTTTTATGTAAAGTGATGTTGCCAGCTGGGAGACAGAAACAAAACTTTTGACAAGTAAGCACTGCTGTGGATTTGTTTATCTGTTTTTGCATATATATAGTTCTTTGGGTTAATATAGCTCTCCTTTGCAGGTGCAAAAAGCTGCATGAGTAACTATATAAGAAGCTATGCAATTTGAGCACAATACTACAATTTGCATGTATAATAAATTAGAGCTGAAGCAAAACAAATTCTGCCTTCTCTAAGCTATTAGTTGCCCTGAGTTACTGTATATGTTAACAGTATCCATTGTGGCATTTTAAAAGTTTATTTTAGACTAACTTTGAAGGATTTTAAAAATAATTAATAAAAAGAACATAATTTAAGCATGGTTTAATGTCCAATTACAATACAATGACCACAGTTTTTAGTATTTCCTGTGAAGAAAGAAACATATAGTTACCCACAACCTACCAGCTAGAAGGTATATGCATGCACTGACAGATACAGGACACAAGCAAGTGGTAGATACTAAAATATGATTAACACATTATATGGAATATTGTGAATCTAGACATTGCAATGTTTAATCTTCCATTTGTGATTAATGCATTGTTGGAACTAAGCCAAATAGTCAATTAAACAATCATTAAAACAAACCATGAGTTATTGAAGACAAGAAACAAAAAACATGCATGTTTGCTAATTCTGAAAGTATAAATTAATAGCTTTTAAGACTTTTAAGCTGATAACTGGAATAGTTGATGCTACAAAATGGGGCATCCCTACAAACATTAGGAAGACAGAAGAAAATTTATATGGTGGATTTTAAAAAGAGATGCATTAAAGTAAGATATTTCAGATATTTTAAAGCTATAGAATAGAAATATATGAGATTCCACCTCAGACTTTGTGAATGGGAGGCATCACTTTTTTTCTGAATGGAGAAATACAAAACTAATTTAGATTATGGTATTTAATCTGGGAGACTCATTTCCTCTGCCAAAACATTTGCATATTTTGCCAATTTATGGACTACTGTATTAATAATTGCTGAGTGATAGCTCCCACACGTCTTCACAATTGGCCATGCTTGTTGAGGTTCAAATTGTCACACTGACACAATTTGGATTTTATTTACTTCTCAACAGTGGTGGGTTCCTATCGGTTTGGACTGGTTTGGCTGAACCGGTAGTAGCTTGGCAGCCTGGGTCGCTGGAACCTGCCATGTCCCTGAACTGGTTCTGCTGGTGGCGCCATAGATGCTGCCATCTTGTTTTTTTTGCTTCTGTGCATGTGCAGAGCAATCTTAGTTGTAGTGTGCATGTGCGCGCATGAAGCATGCATGTGGCTCACCCGTGAGTGAACCAGCAGTAGTCTCTACCGGAACCCACTACTGCTTCCCAAGACTGAAATCACTCAAATCAGAAACTTCAGACAGGAATTTAAATCAAATCATCTTTTCCCTATTAAAATTAAATTACTTGAGGTCATATCTCTCTCTCTCTCTCTCTCTCTCTCTCTCTCTCTCTCTCTCTCTCTCTCTCTCTCTCTCTCTCCCTCCCTCCCTCCCTCCCTCTCTCCCTCCCTCCCCCCTCTCTCTCTCACACACACATACACACACAGAATTAAATGACTCTCGGGATATGTGAGCTGGATGTTCATGAAGGAGCAGGATAGCATTTATGTTTGAAATTGGCTGCTGGATGCTAGAATGTGGCTGGCAAAATCTCTCTGGAGAAAGGAGAGATTGTGAGTTTGTTTACTTGTACTCCAGAGAGAAGATCCTCATGAACAAACGATAGAAGCCAAGGGTTTTGCACTCGACTTATGAGTACAAATAATTGTCTGCGCTGCTGCATTCTGTACAAGCTGAAGCTTCCTGATAGTCTTGAAAAGCAGCCCCATGTAACAGCAGTCCAATCTGGAAGTGACTAAAGGATGAGTGACTATAAGTAGTTTTAAGATTCTGTTTATATTTTATAGTTAAGAAATAAGATATGGGAAGCAGACCACATTTGTTGTATATAAGTAAAGGTGATAAGTTAACTAAAATTGTTTACATTTGTAATGAAGGGAAACATTATTTCTTAATCTTTTGCTTTTCTATTTTGCTTTTCTATTTTTTCCTGCACTTTCTATTTTTTCTCTTTTACTCTTGTATTTTTATGTATGTATTAGTTTTTAATCTTTTTCAATTATAACCCTTAATAAAATAATTATTAAGGAAAAGGAAGATTTGAGGCATTCAGCTGATAAAAGTGGCTCTTTGTTCTGCCCCTGTTTATGTGGTTAAAACTGTTGAGTCTCTCCAAAGGTGTAAAACATTTCTTTTGATCGTTCATACATTCCAAGGCGAGGAGATGTTTGCCTCCTTTTGTCCTTCAAGTGCTGGATGAAAGTAAAAAGACATCCCTGATCAGATTTTTAAAAAATGCTTGTTAATCACTTTTCCAATTTTTCCAGTCTGTATACCCATGTCTAACTGTTAACTGACTAGCTTTATCTTTTATCCACAGCACAGATATGTAACATTGATGCTGGCTAAATAAATAACTGATCAAAATTTTGAAATGAGCTGTTCACAGTTAAAAGGAAAAATCCCTGTGATCTGCTACTTATATATTTTAGGGGAGAAAGCAGCAACTCTGCTCATTTTTCTCCTGATCAGAATACTTAAATGGCCACTAGATGACAATGTTGATCTAGTTTAAGGACCATCGCTCCTTGACAGAATTTGAGCAAAAGTTAAGCAAATGTGTTTAAGGTCTCCGCATTTAATTATCAATATTTTGTCTTTCTTGAGAAATTCCAGCTGTCCTTTCCCATTTGTTTTTAAAAAGTGCTATTTCTCTCTCTTGTTAATCAGCATTTTGTACATTTACAATTGCGGAGAAAACAAACGTTTTCGGAAGGGTAAAGCCCAAGGGAAGATAGTGTTGCAATTGGAAAGGAGTCAAAAGACTCTTTTTATACAGTTTTCCCACCACAGACAAAACATCAAATTTTTGGAGTGCAGGGACAGCAATAGTAAATGGCAAAGGAAATCGCTATGGAGATGACAATGCAAGGCAAGGGGTTAAAGATGGCAATGCCTTCCCTTTTCTTTCTTTAAAGAGGACTCTAACTTGAACATCTATTGTTATTTTCCGCCTTTGGAGGGAAATCATGATGTGTTCCTGCTAGGCATTTCCTTTTCAAGAACAGTTTGAAGAAAAATACCCTAACAATGAATAGTAGCCAAACAATGAAAATTGGACTCCGTGGTTTTTTAAAATTGTATCATATTACAAAGAATCACAAACTAAGAAGAGATAATGTGGCCATTGAATCCAATATTCTGCTCACCGCTGGAATGCGAATTGAAGCATACTTCCCACTAGCTTCCTCTTGAACCTGCTGTGTGAAAGAAAGCCTAATACCAATACAATGGATGGCCTTGGTCATTATTGAATTGATCTTACTGTTAGGAAGATATTTTTCTAACAATCAATCAAAATTTGTCTTGTCTGAACAGAGAGTTGGACTGGAAGACCTCCAAGGTCCCTTCCAACTCTGTTATTCTGTTATTTTCTGTTATCTTTTTTCTAAGTCCATTAAAAGATTTTTGAATCAGATTTTATTCATGAGTACCAATTCTTTAGTGATTCACAGGAGATATATCTTCTAAAAAGGGGGAATGAAATACTTAATTTCATTGTTGGCCACTTGGAATCCTATCAACAGTATATAGTGGTCCCTGGATGGACTGACTAACAATAAAGGAAGCAACACCTTCAAAGCTACATTTCATTGGTAACACATGCTCTATTATCTACCCTATAAAATAAAATAAGTTTTTTTAGATAGTTCTAAGTTATTTATTTAAAATACTTTTAGATTTCCTGATAATATGAAACACATCACTGGTTGATTTCCCCCCCCCCTTGATAAATATTACTATTTTTTTATTTTTCAAGAGTCAAATTTGGGTAGAGGTAGTTTTTATTAATTCCAACCTCTCACTTGAAATAATTAACTAGAGCTGCAACATACTTAAAGCTACATATGGAGAGTTTGAAAGAGCTATAAATAAAAGAAAGTAGACACTTTTGTGAAGAAACATGACACTATTCTCACCAGCAGTAGAATGAATCTTCCAATAGCACATCCTAATAGGCAACTTATAAATACAACAAAGAAAGATATTCACATCTCACCAGGCTCAAGGTTGACTCTGCTTCTATCCTTCCAAGGTCGATAAAATGAGACCCAGATTGTTGGGGGCAATATGCTGACTCTGTAAACTGCTTAGGGAGGGCTGTAAATCATTGTGAAGCAGTACATAAGTACTATATCAATAACTAAATACTGTATATACATACTGTATTACTTCTGCTTAACTAAATCAGTTACTTTCTGTTTAGGTATAATAGAAATGAATTACGGTATGCTGCATAAATTCTGCAGTATACTATTAGAATAATTTAGTTTCTTGTAAAAACTTGCTCTAGATAGTGCTTATTCGTATACAGGGCAAACCCCTGACCCAAAGAAAAAAGATAGGTAAAAATGACTTTTTTCTAAAATGAGATGTAAATTAAATATGGGAGATGAACTTTTCAGCTATATCGATGCCGGTGGAAAGAAGTATAATTTCCAGTCATTTTTAGTAGCTGGAAGAAGCTCTGAGCTTCCAAATGTTTAAACAAGATGAAATATAGCCTGTTAGTCATATAACATCATCATCATGAGCTTGATTCTCAGAGACCCTTGGAATAAAATCTGTTTAACTATTGGAACTTTCTTTTCAAAATGAAAAGCATATTTTCAGATTCACAGTAAACAAAGAAAAATAAACTTAATAGTATCATTTTTCACAAATATGAAGTCTGATGAATTTTCATCTATCAAATTTATAGAAACTGGAAAGTTTGAGTTGGGGTAGACAATGCTTTTTCTTTGAGGACTCCTATAGGAATAATCTTTCAGGAGCCATACGCCAATTATAGATGGAATTTAAGTAAATCTTGATTGAATAAAATTTTTGCAGAATCCCACTTTTTTTTCTTATTGGCACACTTATCTTTCTCTGTGCAGCAGATCACTGGAAATAGGATGATCTTACTTGCCACAAGTCTGAATTAATTGCTTCCAGAAAGCACTGAAATTAGTTCCAAATGGCAGAAATTACCCATAATTCTTTACACAGATTGGGAAGAATACTCCATGATTTTAGAAAAATCAAACTTAGAAGAATTTTTGTTTCAAATCATGTACTGTACGCTAAGCTAAAATATTCCCTCCCTCCCTCAATCAATCCAACTCATAGCCCAAAGGATATATGTGATCTCCAAGCTGTATTGTACCTTCCAAACACCCCTGTAACTGAACCTTTATTTTTTACCATTTTGAGAAAATGCACCAAAATCAATATCATATGCTTACAATGATATTAAAGTAAGAAACTTGAGTTTGATTCCTGCTGACTTCATGATCAATTGTTTGATGCTGGCTTCTTGGGGGGGGGGGAGTGTTTTTTCAACTTCCTTGTTTAGCCTAAACCTGGTTGTTTCCCATCAGATACTAATTGAGTTTTATGAACTTATTTAGCTTTTCTGAGGTCAATTCAAGTCGGCTGATTTAATTAGTTTAAATTTAATTAATTTAAGGAAAATTCCCTACCTGGTGAGACAGTGTGACTCTAGACACACAGAAACAACAGTATGTGTTTTTTTCAATGCTTGCATTACAGAAACATTTGTGTTAGCCTGATTTCACCATTACTGTATAAATATCCTGGTTGCACAGAACAATTTTATATTTCTCTTCTGCTTGTAATTACATCAAGTACAATATTGTCAGGTTCTTATCAGCAGTGTTTAAAACCTGTTAGATGATGATCTGTATCTCAAACTAATCTTAATGAGTATTTGAATTGTTAGTTAAGAGTGTATTGTATTGTATTTTATTATATTGTATTGTATTATAATAGACTTAGACACATATTGTTTTTTATTTATCTAATGTTTTTATTTCTCCCTATAGATTTTTTAGACTTGTTTACAGACACACTTGTATTTTTGTTTTAAATTTTTGTTTAATGTTTGTTGTAATATTGTTTAGTTTTTTAAAAAAAATATTAATTTTCTGTTTCCCACATTGCTTATGCAGGTCTATAAAAATACAAAGATTTGATCTGTGACTTTTTTTTAACACCCCCACCCCTACCATGTCACTTCAAACCTGCTCAGTTGACAGGCACTCCTGATAAAGACACATTCAGTTAGGCAGTGCATACTTGTAAGCATCTTTTTTGTCTCAGGGTGTCTGTGTGCTAAATTTGAATAGACTGATGGTTTAGCTGAATTTAAGTCTTAGATCTTTTATTCTTCTGTTGTCTTTATGTTTATTTCATTTCTGCCTAAACTGGTCATGGGGAGTCTTAAAATCAGGATGTCTAACGAATGAATTTTGATGCTAGTCGTGTGTGTAGTTTGCCTGTGAGCATTAAGTAGTCCTGGCTACTTAGCAGTCTGTGTTATTTGTCAAGTTGGCACAATACAGAGCTAATTAAGACAGATTTGAGGACATGTTGATTCAGGGAGCACTGAGAAAAATAGCGATAAGGTGCAGGATGCTGCCTAGCTTGCTCTACAAAAATATCTGGGACAGATTTTGCAGTGATTACCATTACCATTTTAAGATCATAACATCGTCATTTGGTAAGGAGCTTTTTGGTGATCTGTGCATGTGTGGTTTAGCTAATGATGTATGATTTGGCAGTTTTGGGAATAACTTTATATTGCACAGAACAGATGGCCTTCCTTCAGCATGTAGGCTCTAATTATGCCTTTTGAACCATATGGCATGCACTGATGCGGATCCTGCCTTGAAAAGCTGCCTGTCCCATTGCTCTGATATCAGGCGCCTGCAAGTAGTTGCCCAAAACAATACTTATACTGCTGTTTTTTTCAGTGCTTTGAACCTGACTGCATTTGAGGGCCATTCTGTTGCTGTGACATCACGAAGTTACAACTGACCAAATTCATAATATGTAATATTACTTTGTCAGAATCTTAAGCAGAAGGAAGAGGCATGCATACATACATTTTAAGACAGCCTATACTGAAATCTTTATAGATTGTCGCAACCCAAGGCAGGACTGGATTGAGTACAATCTGTGAAATGCTAATTTAATTATAACGAGAAATGAATCTGTTTGTTTTTAACAAAATGCAGTGTCCAGTACAAAGGTTTATTTCAAAAGATGCTTTTGATATTTTCAGAAGGAAAGACTGCTGCAAGGAATCTAAACATTAAAACCTTTGCTGAACAGTAGTCTTAATTAAGAATGTTTCAGATAGGCCTGAAAAAGAAAATCCCAATTTTTCCCAAAGGTTTTCATACCTTTCAATTCTATACCTCTCGTCTTTCTATTTTGAAAAATAAAATAAATGATCCCGCTAACACTTCTTCAGCAGAGAATGCTGCTACCTGGTTAAATTACTTTCAGTAGCAACTTAAGGTACGTATGCTTATTTAATAATAAGTAACAACAAAGGACTCTATAAAAAGGACAAGCAGCATGTGGAAGTTGATTACTAACACTAGACACCAGGCTTAGCAAGCACAGCTGGTCTGTCCTTCCCCAGTTCCCCAGACATATTGTAATTTTTATTTCAATTATACTGATTATTTCTGAGTGGATACATATCATATTAGTATATTCTTCTTCTTTAGCTTCATGCTTTTGTGGGACAGGTGGGGGAGGATTCATTTCACTATGTGTAAATCCTGAAAATTTCAGTAGGGTGGAAGCACTTTTTCAAACAAGCAAGCCTTTCCAGGATAGCCTCTTCTGAAAACTTTTTCGTAAATAACTTGATATTGACTTGAAGTCCTTTCTAGTATTTATTTTCATAGCTAGTTTGAAAAAAATCCACAATTAGTTTTTTTCTTGTTTCTTTTTGATATACCATTATTATCTCTTTTTGCAGTCGAGATATAGTAGCCTTAACTTAGCCTTTGCAGATACCATGATAATAGCAATAGCAATAGCTTCTCAGTAGTGGTTTAAACCTGAGAGGTTTACAGAGTCAGCATATTGCCTCCAGCAATTTGGCTCCTCATTTTACTGACCTCGGCAGGCTGGAAGACTGAGTGAACCTTGAGCTCGTCAAGATCAAACTTAGGCTGTGGGCAGAGTTAGCCTTCAATACTATATTTTATTCACTGTGCCACCATGGCTCTAGTGATATTTTGTTACACTGATACTGCAGTGGGGCAAACCTGTCTTTGAACAACTGTAATTAATTAGTCCTGGAAAGCCCTAATAACTATAGAAAGCAATGGTTTTCAATCACTTTTGTCATTTCAATCATTGTCTATGTACCATACACATTTCCCCCTCCCCTTGTCCAGCCCTGTCAATGTTACCCGTTTTACATTAAAAGGTGCTATCTAAAGACTTTATGATTCACATAAACCATATCATTATTTTGCCAGATGCCTGTTGCCATCAAAACTGTCTTGACAGTCCCTGTTATTAGTATGGAATAAGATTAAACACGACCATTATATTGAATTAACCATTTGGCTATCCACGATGGAAGCATATATCCACCCAAATTTAATTAATATGGAAAAAATTGTCACATACAAAGAGTTATTGAACAAACAGGGAGATAAAAACCAAATTAGAATTGGCATCACAAGGAGTACACCTAGAACGGTGATCTTATTTACAGATACAATCAAGGTTTGCACAGGATAGGAAAAAGGAAGAAACAGATAGATAGGTTGATCAAAATGCTGTATAGATTTATGCTGGAATATAAACTTGAGGAAGAACATGTCAAAGAAACTATGGTTGCTTGTGTGAAAATTTTTGGTTACAATGTGGAATTGGCTAAATGGGAAAGACTTTCTGAGTCTTCCAGGAGTAGGGCGGCATACAAGCTAAATAAACTGAACTGAACTTTGAATACTTAATCAGAAACTAATAATGGCCACGGCTTATAAAGAAAATCTGTATAAGATGTTCTACAGATGGCATCTTCCCCCAGCACGGCTCTCCAAAATGTTTAAAAATTTGGCCCCAAATTTTTGGAAGTGCAAAAAAACACCAGGCACCTTTTATCATATGCGGTGGACGTGCAATGAGGCAAAAAGATATTGGAAAAAGATACAATCATGGTTGTTACAGGTGGTGGGAGATGTTCAAACCAGAAATTTTTCTCCTAGGGATAATACCAGAAGGGTATAAGAAAGATGTGCTTTATCTAATTATACATGTATTAACTGCAGCATGTATAACTTATGCACAGTATTGGAAAAAAGAAAACATCCCATCAGAGTTAGACATAATTAGGAAAATTCTGACCTGTGTGGAAGCAGCTAGGTTCACCCTTGAATTAAAAATAAAGGTGAATCAGAATGCTATGAAGTTTGGATTAGATTTTGCTATTGGTATAAGACAAAGTGACAAAACTAGAACAAATTGTAAACAATGTGATTGGATAGAAGGATAGATAATGTATTAAGTAGGCTAATAGTTATTGGACGAGATTATTTGTATATAATGTAATTGTGTGGTCATTACAACTTCGCTGTGCTGCACTGTTTTAAATGTAAAAACAATAAAAATATATTTTTAAAAACCTGTCTTGATCTTTCACTGTTGTCTCAAGGCTTTGCTTATTTCAATCTGCTTTTTGGTATGCATTTTATACTGCCAAAGCCTGACTTTAGTATGATCTTACTTTGTTCTTGACTTTACACTATGCCATGATTTACTTTGCAACTTAGTTTATTCCTGATTTAATTCATATAATTGGCCGGGCTTGCATAACATAATGATAAGCTATAATTTACAGCTCTTAATGCTCAATTAAAGTCAAAAACCTTTTGGTTTAATGTGATTTGTAAACATAACCCTATATTAGCTAAATGACTGATCTATCTATTTCTCTTTGTTAGACTAAACGTAAAATTTAAAATTTTTCCCCCAGAGCGTATATTGTATATTATATGCAATATGTTTAAGCATGTTAACCACTCACATTTATGCACATTTGGTGGTTTCAATTTCATATGGCAGTTTAATATTCTTGCTAGTCTGTAGAATTGCCAGGGGACGAGATCTTGTAACCATAGGTTATTCGGGGCTGACACATCTTGCTGTGTAGGGGGACACATTACAATCTCAATGTTTTTCACATCTCCAAACCCTCTTTGTATTCTTTCAGTAATGAGATCCCACTGAGTATAATCTTATATGTAACATTGGGTATCCTAACTCATCATCTGTTCTCTTGTATCCATGGTTTCAGTAACTACTGTGATTCCTCTGTTTTCTAGACTTTGCACTCTTTAAAATAAAAATAAAAGTAACAAGGACCTTTCTTTTTCAGAAAAAGATGTGCTTTCATTTCCACTCATTTAGGAATGCTCTGAGAACAGCCAGTTCCTAAGTAGCAGACCTAAATATTGTGATTTACGATCAGTGGCTATGTTTGAAAGACACAGCAAGTTTCTTAATATGTCCTAAGAGATCATCTTTACCTATCTGGGTGTTGGCTTCTGCATTTTTTAATTTCCTGCTTAACTTTTTTAAACTGTCCCCTTTGAATGGTGTGTAATTCAGGGGTGAAATGCTACCAGTTCACCTGAACTGGTAGTAAAAGAAATTTCCAAGCTGTGACACATGATTTATATTAGCTAGAATCATCAGATTTCCTGATTTCTAGCTAATCTAAATCACATGGCATAGCGGATCCCCCTCCCTCGCTGTTCTATTACCGGTACTTTTGCAGACCTGGAAGGCTTCAAAATGTTTCTTTTTTAGTGCTGTGCGGGCATTCCTCAGGCGCGCCTGCGCACGCAAAGCACTCGGTAGCAGACTCACCAAACTCATAGCAGACTTCAAGGATTTCACTGCTGGTGTAATTATGTGTAAAGTGTTATTACCAGGCAATCAAGCAATCAAACAATACTCTAATCAAGGAACTACCAAGGAGAAAACTACCCCCCTACCAACACTAGTAGGGCAAGCTTCTGTATATAAATAGGTACTATATAAAGTATATAAGTATATAAAATGTACTATAAATAGGAACTTCCTCATCCCATTATTACCTAGTTGAGTAATGAAACATCTGCAAGCAAACATCAGGCAGAGAGTCCATCAAGGACTCCATAGTTTCATCTCTGAACAGCATATATTCTTTTCTATTGGAAGATATGACTGCCTGATATAGATTCTTAAATGAAACCATTTCACGCTAGTATTTTGAAGCAAATGGCACTTATGTTTTCTTGTTCACAGTCATATAATGCAGGTGTCCCATTCACAGAGCAAAAAACTGAAAGCTGGTTAAAATTTGATAGTCCACTTTAGACCTATATAGCTGAGAGAAAGCTATTGTCCCATCTTCTCCACCTGGCAACTGTTACTCAGGTAGGAGAGGCTGCTTCATATTTTATCGCTGTTCCAACCAACATCTGGTCCTGTAGTAAAGATATTCTCTCCCCATGACTTTCCAAATGTTCAGCAACTGGGTCTCCTATCAGCACCTTACTTCTGGATGGCTTATCCCTACTACCAAATGCTAGCCTTAAGGTCTGTTCTGTGTAAGCAAGGCCTTCTTTTAAGAAATAAAAGTGAGGGAATGGCAGCTAAATTTTGAAGCATACCTAAGTTTTCAATTTTTAAAATGTACATATATTCCAAATTTTCTTCTAGATTCTAAAAACGTAATTAGAAATTATCAAAGTATTGTGCTACTTTGTCATAATTCCATCAGAAGACATGTCTTGAAATTTCCAGAGTTGTCTGTGGGCATATTGATCATCAATAAATGCAGTTGTTTGGCTAATTAGTAGACATATCTGTAGACCCTGCATTGAGTGCCAATGTATTCCCAGTGCAATCAAAAATGCTTTTTAAATTATAAAACCATATATGCCTTTGCATCTAGATACCAACAGAACTGCTTTCTCTAAGCAGAATTGTACAATAAACTAGAATAACAGAGTTGGAAGGGACCTTGTAGGTCATCTAGTCCAGCCTCTGTTCAAGCAGGAGACCCTACCATTTCTGACAGATGACTCTCGCTTTTTTCCCTTCTCTCAGCCCTGCTGAAGCCTGCAGAGTGCTTCTGGGGAAGGCAAAAACGCCTCCGTTTTTGCAAAAAATGGCCCATCTCTGGGACTTTTCTGGAACTGGCATGTGCACACCATTAAAAAAGGGAAATTTTTTTTACATTTTTTCAATGGAGATTGTTCTGCGCATGTGCAGCACCCAGGATAGAATCGGTATGGTCACGTGTCCAGCTGAGTTACTACCTATTCAGCTGAACAGGTCCGAACAGGTCCGAACTGGTAGGAACCCACCTCTGTGAGAAACAGTTGTTTCTCAATTGTGATATGGAAAATCTTATCCTGAACTAGCCTGATGTCTTTCTGATTGCCTTCTATAATTTGATTAAGTTGTAGCTATTTTGGAAAAGTTTTGGAGATTGATTTTCTTTTCTTTTTTTGTCATCTATAATTATTGTCTCTATTTTCTGTTGAATGACTGCTCCTTATTATTTTATTGTAACATGACCATTGTATGGGATTTTCCCCCTAAGCCACCATGATTTCTCCAGATGAGAAAGAGAGAGGGGGGCAGAGAGAGAGGGAGGGGGGAGAGGGAGAAGAAAAAGAAGAAGAAGAAGACATGTTTGGAATGGGTGTTTGACTACTCAGACGAGTCTTTTAAGCCCCAGAAGTTAAATGTAATGGTAGAATGAATGTTTTCCTGTCAGGCACTTTCTATTACAGCTTAGAATTTGGATCTACTAACAATAATGGATTTATTTTACTTCCAAAGATTTATGCATATATTCATTAACTGTATGAACTGAAGTTTAAAGTCCTATACAGTAGAGAAAAATGCTATATCTCTTGATGGAGATATGCAGGAACTAGCATATTTACAGGCAGCCCCTAGGCAAAAGGGGCTAAAACATATTTTTTAATTGACAACATCCAGATAATATTCAGTAGTAGTTCAGATAGAGGCCTCCATAATTCACTGAACTATGAGGAGGAGGAGGAGGATCACAGTTAGAATTGCAATCCTTGTTATTGTAGCCATTTAATACACATGACGTGCCTTTTTATAGAATTGATTTCAGGTATGCTCTTCCTAGCGGGGGGCTGACATATATATATATAGAAATCTATGGTGTTCATCCAGATAAAAAAAACCTTTGAACTAGCATATCATCATGAGTTATGGAGAGTCAAATAGTATTTGAAGCAGGGGAATAAATGTTGCAAAGCTTTGTACAGATATAGGCAGTTAGAGATTTGTGAGCTCTAACCTTAACCATAACCATAACCCCATATCTGATACATGTCAGCAGGGCAAAAAACCGTCTCCTCTCTCATCCCAACTTATCTCATACGACTGTTGTGGGGAAGATAGGAGGAGGGGGTGCTGGGTGTATAACCAAATAAATATGTACGTACATGCATTTGGTGGGTTTTTTTTTTTACTTGGTTGGTTGTACTGAGTCTTAGGAAATGTATCATTATCATTGTCATCCATTCTTTCCTACAGAGGAGAGGGTAGATTTTTATGGCAGACTATTTATTACTATCCAGCCACATCATAAATGATGGTTTGGGAAAAGATTAGGCAGATAATAGATACAATTTTGCCTGAGCATCTATCCCTGCTCCTAAAATCGACATGGCATTCCCCAAATGGAGTTTGCTTTTTGACTGTTGGGTTCACTTAACAACTGCCACAAAAAATCATAAATTAGGTCAGTCTTATGATGACCTGCTATATGACCCTCACAATTTACAACCATGTTATGTACACTCTATTACTTTGTAAGTCGACTGTTATGGTCTATCAGGGATATCTGGGTTATCCATTCTTGAGATAGTAACAGACAAGCATTTATTTCTTAGCTCACCTGTAATTGACATAAGCCTAAAATGGAGCCATGCAAATTCAAGTGTATATGAAAAAGCTCCTTTTCCAAATAGAGAATCTTAAATAATCTTTACTTCTGGACTCGCGCAGGTTTTAGAATGGCTCCACATGATGATGGTAAAGTTGCAGCTGACGTATATGTCAGTACTGACACTTAGACATCCATCATCTGAAAAGCGGCATTAAACTTGTGATACCATGTGCTAATACATTGAATAATAGTTAACTGAGTCCACAGTATCCATGTTGCTATTCACAAACAATTCCACAGATTTTTTTTTTACACACACAAGGCAATTGGTTCTGTGGCAATTATAATCAGACTATTGGCACCCAACTAAAGAAGTATAATTTTAAAATGCTTGTTTGCATTAGGACAATATATGTTTCATTTGTTCCTGCAGTGGTTCTGATTTCTAATTCCTTTTCCCACCACATCTCTTCTAAAGAACCTCTTTTCTCTTTCTGTCTCGTGCCAAGGCCTCTGGTGGTGTCTCCTTTATCATCTGCCTGTATTCTCTTAGGGAGCTCTATCTCACAAACCTAAGAACTGTGACTGTGAAAATTGCAAAGGGCTTGTCTAATTCTTTCTAGAGATCAAGGAGAAAGCGTGAAGTGGAATAAAGTACCTCATGGTTTGCAGCTGTTCCAGGTACATAAATAATGCAGTCAGAAAAAAAGCACTGGCAGCAGCCGAACTTTTGGCATTCTCTTTGTTTCTGAAATCTTTTTGCCAGGTTCCACTCAAGCTTTATTCCTTCTTTTTAGCCATTCACTCCAGCTTGTAATGCAGCTTACATCTAGATTCCTTTTACAGGAAATAGTATATATGTTTACGTGTCTGAGATCAGAATAAGTCATTTTTATTTTTAAGAGGAGGAGCCCATCCCAAATAAAATCAAGTAGCTGAATTCCATTGATTTCAGTGGGAGAATCAAAGAAAGGCTTAAATGTGTATTTATGAAATGTGTGTGATACATGAAGGCTACATTTGACCAATTATGTTAAAAGCGTGCATTTAAAAGTATACAGAAAGATAGGTCTTCTTAGTTCTGTCTGTTTATACTGAAATGCTCGTTTGCTGAAAGCAGATGAAAATCTTAAGGGATGGGGGTGGGGAATTTGCCAGACTTATCCTAGAAGGAGAGAAAGAATTCAGTTCAAATGCTGTCACCAGTCTGCTTTGTAAATCCCATGAATTCTATGCTAATTTCATGTAGACATATAAGCTTTTATCATGATTTATGTGGCAGTATTTGATTAATTCTTATCAGGATACAAACCCCTTTAATTTGAAACCTTGGGTTTGAATTTTGTTATTTTGCCGAGTGTGAGTCCCATTCTTACAGAAACCTTCTAAAGTATCATCTACACAGTGATGCTTATTGGTACCATCTTCTAATTTCACAGTACTGATATTTGATGAGAAGAAGAATATTGTGTGACACATTTTGAATAACACTCCCTGATATGAAGAGCATCGGTTTTTTAATAGTCATTATGGTAAAATTCTTGTTATTAGATTATTTTCACTGGTTTTGTTAGTGAAAATCATTCTTACTATTGCAATTTCTATTTGTATGTTTTGCAGTCTTCTTGAATGTATGATTTCTCCTAAGTTGCAAAAAAAATTATGTTCATTTAGAGCTACCATTCTCACCATTCACAGTTATCTTGGCCATGATAAAGGGAGTAGCCCAAGTAACATGGAAGTACCAGGTTGATAAAAGTTAGCTTAAATTGTTCCTTTTTGTGTGTATTGCCTTCAAGCAGTGTTGACTCCTGGCAAATGCCTGGATAAATCCCCACAGTTTTCTTGGTAACAAGTGGTCTGTCCTTGCCTCCTCCTTCAGATGCTTAAAGGCAGATTAAAACAATAAGGCTGCAGAAATATTAGTGAACAATAAGCATCAGTAGACATGAATTCACACATTTTTAAAAATCCAAAATAATGCAAAGGTATTCATGAAATTTTTCCATGTATTTCAAAATAAACACAAGTGAGTATTCCTGGGAAAGGAATAGGGTGCACAATCCTAAAATGTTCTTTGCCTGACTGCAAACATCTTCTATCTGTGGGTGATCTGGAAGAGTAGGTTGATTGCAGTGGTGGGTTTCAATTTTTTTTAGAACCTCTTCTGTAGGTGTGGCCTGCTTTATTGGAGTGGCTTGCCAGCCATGTGACCAGGTGGAGTGGTTTGTCAGCCATGTGACTGGGTGGGTGTGGCTTGACAGTCATGTGATTGAGTGGGCGTGGCCAACTTGTAAAATGTGGTGAAACTCACTTAACAACACTCTTGCTTAGCAACAAAAATGTTGGCTCAGAAACTCTGGCATTTGAAGCATGCAAGTCTTAAAGCTGTCAAGTTACAAGACCCTTGCACCCATAACCCTTTAGAAAAAAAACCCAGGGGTGTTCAAACTTGACAGCTTCAAGACTTTAAGGTTTAGATAGGACTCTTAGAGGCAGGCGGGGCGATTGGTGAGCCAGCCAATCAGTGAGCGGCAGGCAGGGCAAGCATGGTGCGGAAGGGTGGGGGGAGGGAGCTGGAATTGGTTCTAAATGGCATGGTAGATTTGTGGAACCTCTTCTATAGAAGAGGTTAGAACTGGCAGAAACTCACCCATGTTTGGTTGGTACAAAGTGTTAAATTTGGAGAGTATTTTCTCAAACTAGAGGCTAGAGGTTTTGAGGTCAGTACAATTATCTTGAATTGAATTCAGAAAAAGACCATTTACAACCAATACATATTTCTTTGAACTTGATAATAAGTTTTCCCATGGAATCCTGGAAGGAAATCATATCTGCTGCTAACTGCTTTTGGTGTTGATAGATATATTAACAACAACAAAAACAGCAGGAAACATAGATAGATACACATACAAGTGAAGCTTCACATATACTACTCACTGCATTAGTGTAAACAGAAAGTCTTTAAAGAATTTCTAATTGTGGCATATACTAATCAGTATCTGGAGCATTTGAATTCTGCTTGCCAAAAACTGTTTATGGATTAAATGAAAATGACCACAACCAGGACAGAATCCAGGTCAATAGATGCTAAATAATTCAGTATACTGATTTATTAATCAAATGCCATAATTGGCCACCTGATCTTTGACTTGAATTATAGCACAAAAATATGGGACATGCTTTCATCAGATGATTTCCAACATGTTATGAAACTCAAAAGTATGTTTAAAATGAGATACTAATTCTTTGGTTTCAATTTTACCTTAGAAGCTGCAAATTATGGTCTTTGGTCTGTGTAGATATCCTTAATGAGTTTCTGTTCTTTAAAATGAATAATCTAAATAGTCATGCTTTTCAGTTGACCGTTTCACTTTTAATGATAAACAGAAATAATTTGTTTGACCTTTCTCTTTGTTCTGAAACCTAATGCACAGTAGTCACAAGCAGTGATGAATGGCTTGGTACTCTTTTTCCTGTTCTTCTTTCCAGTTGATCAGAAATAGCAGGCAGTCTTCCTGGGTCTGGGGCAGTGCGGGGGGGAGGGGAGGCGGAGTTGGTCATAAATTCTTGTCATAAACATCCACTTTAAACGTAGTCCTTTTTGTTATCAAGAAACAGCTGATAATAAAAAGAATAAGAATAAAAAAGAAGATGAATGCATCATTGTACAAGAAATCCGAACAAAGTGTACGAGAAGTGAAGCAAAACTGCAGTTCGTTCCTCTTGAGCTCAGATATCATTTTTTTGTGAAGTGCAGGAGGAGAGAAACACCTAACATCATTAGAAGCTAAGGTTCCCTCTTGGTCTTCCAACCAGTGTTTCAGATACAAAATCCCACAGTCACAATGCCATGGATTCCTGGATAGATTGATGATCTTCAATACCTGAAGATGGTCAAATGCTCCTGCGGGTATCGTGGCTAGCTTATTGCCCTGGAGGTACAACTCTTGTGTTTGACTCGGCAAAAGTGGAAGCACCATCATTCCCATGAAGCTACAGTTCAGTTTTAGTGGATTGTTTCCTGGTGGAGAGCATGTACAGTTGTGTGGACAGTGGCTGGCAAAGGCAGCTTCAAGAAACAGAAGAATCAATAAGCCTTGACATGGGATCATTCTGAAAATTTAAATAAGGATTATTGTATAAAGAAATAAATTAGTATAAGTTTATGAACATTTAGTTTTGCTCAACATTCTGCACAATAAACCTGTAAAATATGTCGAAATATCCAACCTTGGCATCTTTAAGACTTGTGCATTTTAACTCCCAGAAATCTCCAGCCAGCATGGAGATTGAAGTCCATGGGTGTTTGGATACCCCTGATGTAAATTAATATTTCATAGTATATTTGGATAGGTGATTTAATATTTTAATATTTTGTGCTGCTTATCAAAGATTCCCCTTGGAGTTGTGGTTTACTTTAATATTATAGTTAAAAATATTTTCATATCAGACACAGAATAAATTTAGCTTTTGCATTATATGATAGACTAAGTTGGATCTTCTCCTGACTATCCCTTTCAAATAAGAAATCAATAATTTTATAAGCAGCCAGCAGGAAGGGAAAGTTAATTTTCATACGAACAATTTATTTCTCATTGTGTTAGGCCATCTGTGAAGCACAAGATGAATATTTTCCTTCAAAGGTTAGCACTGATCTTTACAAAGGCATAGAAACATTTTTCTCAGTTCTGAAGTTTCAGGTCTAAATCTTTTCAGTTCCTAAATGGAATTGTGGACACAACCTACTTACAGAGAAATGCATTAGGATGCAACATGTTTACAGAATAAATTAAACATATTCAGCTCTAGGGGATGCTGTTTTGAAATTATGGGAAAGTGGATTCTAGTAGGTTTTGAAGTGAAGGATCACATATTTTACACAGAATCAAATCAAATAAAATAAAATCCATAAAGGTTTGAAGAAACTTTATTGGTCTGCTATGCCTATGCAAAATTTAAAGAGTTGTGATACATAGTATAACACCAATTTATCAGATTTCACACAGTCCTAAAAAAGTGATCTGATGAAGGGGGAGGAATGGACAGATTATTAAATTTAATTCACATCTGTGATCAGCAGAAAATTATTGGGTCATCATGAGAGAAAACCAGAATCTTATCTGTGTTATAGAATTATTGTAAGAATAAAGTAAGTGAACATTTATTATCTCAGTGGAGGAAGGATAGGAAAATCACAAAAACAGCAGTTTCTGCATATCCTGCCTCTATTTACAGGTAGTCCTAGACTTAGGAGCACAATTGATCCCAAAATTAATGTTGCTAAGTGAGACATTTGTTAAATAAGTTTTGCCCCATTTTATGACCTTTTGTGCCACAATTGTTAATCATTGCAGTTGTTAAGTTAGTCACACACGTTTAAGTGAATCTGTCTTCCCCATTGACTTTGCTTCTCAGAAGGTCATAAAGGGGAAAAATCACATGAGCCCAGGACACTGCAACCACCTTGAATATGATTCATTTCTCAAGCATGTGAATTTTGATCACCTGACCATCGGGATGCTGCAATGGTCATGTGAAAAATGGTCATGAGTCACTTTTCCAGTGCTGTTGTAACTTGGGTCACTAAATGAACCATTGAAAGTCTAGGACTACCTGTGTGCTAGTGGCACATTTTTTGAAAGGCTGAACATGTAGGCCAGTGGAATCATCTGCTTAGTCAAGAAACAGATAGGTGGAGATGAATGCAGAGCAGAAAATAATCTGAAGCCGTTATCTCAGACATTGCTCATTTCCAGACTGGTTGGAAAGACCAAAAAACGCAACCCCAACTCATATAAAAAATACCTAAATAGTAAAAGCTTTCCCACCTTTACCTAGAAGTGTTCTGAAGCTTGCTGTGGTCACTGAAACCTTATTGGTTGTAGTTCTTTTGGGAGGGGGGAGGGTTTAGGATTTTTTAAATATTTACCTTTCTAGACATTTAGGATATTTTATGGTTTTTCTTTCTGTTTTTATTCTCTTTTATAACGTTAGCAGTGCAAAGTGTTCTCTCTCTAAATTTGGGTAAGGCAAATAAAAGCAAATAACTTTGTGGACCTTACATCTGGAGAGAAATGTATAGAAATGTATAGAACTTTAAAGCAATAGCTGAATATACCACTACGAGCTAAGTGGAGACAGGGGAGGGATGGGGGTGGGGCCCTGTTTTGGCCCTTCCCCCTTTGCAGCTGCTGCTGTTTCGTATGTAGCAGCAAATTTGGATGTATTCTCAAAACAAGGTAAAATGCCTATCTCTGATAGTAAGCAGCAAAATGTGAGGCATGCAATTTTTCAAACAACCCATTCAAAAAACGTAATTATGCATCATAGGGTAAAAGCAAGTATTTAAAGCAATTAAAGCAAAATTGCTTTTTTATGTTGTTTATATATGCCCTGGAAATATTACATGTTTATTTTTAAAAATCAATTTTCATTTTAAAAAGTAGGTCCTCTATATTTAAATAAGGACCTGCCAAATCCAGATGTTCCACATGTGAATCTGATTTTTTATTTCTCCATATAGCTTTCACTTAATGTTCTGTGGGTCCAAGTATGCGAAATTCTCTTTTGGGGCTCCTTCCCTTTGTGGTTTTATTTTAGGGATTGTGGGGTTCCATTTCTAGAAATTCTTAGATGCCCCCAATCTTATTTTCACACATGGATAATAAACAATAACTTGAACAATGGAAATGGAAGGTTTATGATAGATTCTGCTATCTTATGATAGAAGACCACTTATTCTATTAAGTTAGCAAAAAATAGAAACCATTTAAAAGTTTTATAAATTCTACAGTATAAAATGGAAGAGTTTGGGATAATAACAATGATTAATAATGATGTTGTAGTGCCTAGAGACAGCAGAAGAGAAAGAACTGGAGAAAAATCCCAAAATGCAGAGACTTGCAAATAGAATAGAATGACTATGGCAAAAGAAAGCAAAGACAGCACCATTAGTAATAGGCACCTTGGGCACAAAGCAGCTGCAGCATC
Source organism: Thamnophis elegans (assembly GCF_009769535.1). Classification (NCBI taxonomy): domain Eukaryota; kingdom Metazoa; phylum Chordata; class Lepidosauria; order Squamata; family Natricidae; genus Thamnophis; species Thamnophis elegans. Next base: position 109,671,767 of record NC_045542.1, read on the forward strand.
ACTTGAACATCATTGGTATTGACAAAATCACCATCAGTCAATTGCAAAAGGCAGCTTTACTTGGAATAGCTTATATCCTGCAATGATACTTTTAACCCTATGAAACGATATCTGCCTATGCCAGGTCCTTGGGATACATTTGATAGATGGATAAAAATGCCAAATCCAGTCTAAACATCTGGCTGACTGTATGGCCAACAAAAACAATAATTTATTTTTATTACCTTTGGGGGCTTTTTGCAGGGTTTTGTTTTTGTTTTTTAATCTTTATAAGTATAAAAAGACATAATAAACACCTTTGATAACAGAAAAAGAACTTACCTCAAGCCAAAGACACATGAGAACCTCTTCTGCACACCCTTGCATTCTCTTAATTTTGTTTGTAAATAGTTACATTGATTTTCAGCATCTCAGCTTTCAACCCTGTGCATTTTTCAATACAGGAAAAGATAGAACTGATTCACAGACCACGTCACCTTTCCAAAGTTCTCCAGGAAACATTTTGCACACGATCCATTTTCAGAGGGTGGCATAGTTATTCCAACTTTCTATGGGTTGTTACAATGAGAACTGTAATCAACAGCACACCCTATGGAAATCCATGTGATTGGCTATGTAGGAAGTATCCCGAAGCTTATGAAAGAAGTGGCCGGGGAAGATAAGCTTGTGATACTCCCTCATTCGCCATTGCAGCTTAACTCACTCTGTCTCTGGAAGAATTCCCCTGATAACAACACCCTGGTTCCTTCTGATAAGAAGAGCTCTACTTATTAGAAAAGCTGCACTCCTTCAACAATTCTCCAAGACCTCTAAAGTTTATGTTTCCCAGTGCAACATTTTTACATTATCTGCTATAACTAACTTCAGTTCTGAGTTCTAAAATTATCTTTAAAATAAAGAAGCTTTTTTTTAAAAAAAAAATGGAAAGTGAAAATTAGTACACAACTATGTTGAAGTGAATTCATTGAACAAGAATCAAGGACTTTATTTCAGATGTTTCATATGTTTATAGACATTTCTCCAATTTAAAGCATAGAATATTAGGACTTGTGTCAGGGTCTTCCTTCCATTTTGCCTGTGACATGAAACTCATATTCCTAATGAACTTTCTAGAGCAGAAAATATTTTTATGTTAATTTTATATGAAATAAAATGATGTAGGTTTGCCTTTGCACAAAAACCAATTATCATATATTGTTAAAACAGCAATAATGATGGAATTTAAATACCACACACATAATGGAGCTGCAACTCATTAATTTATAAATGATGCAAAGCTTACAATGCAGTTACATTTCTTTGCACATCATTAGTGAAGGATTTGTTTCCATTGCTGAGGGTTTTTTTTCAGGCAGTTATCATGAAATAGCAAATTATAATATTTTCAGCAAAGAAGTGTTCTATAAAGCAAAAGAGATTGCTTGTGGTTTTGAAGACTTAGGGGTCCAACCCTGGGGTTTCCAATAGGGGAAATCCCCAACCCAGCTAGTTTTCTTTGTGTAACAGCCAGTTACTGGTTCTCTATCACTTTTTCATTTCTTTTGACGAATTTGGATAATATTGACTTACCTTTTTAAAAAAAAGAATGATCCAAAAACTAAAAATGTTGACTGTCTACTTGTCCTTCCCATGGTATCTATTGATTAATATGAGTGACATAATACTGGCTTAAAACACAGCTGCTATGTTTTAAGAGTTCAAGGGCAATGGTTGCCCCTTCGTTGTGGATTTCTGGATTGAAGCTTCCTTGACTAATTGGCTTAGTTCTTATCTGGTATGCCAACTGCACCGTTTCCTAGATCAGGAAGCCCTTCATACAGCCACTTATATCCTAATTGCACTGTGTCTTGACTATTGCAACACTATCTACATGGGGCTGTCGGTGATCAACCAGAAGCTCCACACAAGTCATGGACATGGTTCCATATGACCATGTAGACAGTGGTGGGATTCAGCCAGTTTGCACCACTCCGGGAGAACCAGATGTTAACTTTCTGAGCAGTTTGGTGAACGGGTTGTTGGAAGAAATCATTGGTGCAGAGAACCTGTTGTTAAATTATGTGAATCCCACCACTGCATATAGCACCTCTGTTTCACGAGCTGCGCTGGTTGCTGGTTTGCTTCCTGGTGTGATTCAAGATGCTGATTACCTATAAAGTTCTACATGGCATAGACTGGTTACTTGAGAAACTGCCTGCCTCTGTATCTGCTGCAGCCAATTGGCAGGGTTGGCATGCTCTGTGTTCCCCTGATTAAACTATTGGGACTCCTGAAGGGTGCCTTTTCTGTAAGCATCACCTGCCCTTTGAGACAAGGTTCTCTCTGAGATCTGGATAGACCTCCACTCTGCTGCTGTTGTTTAGAAGAACTTCAACATCTGGCTTTTTACCCAGGCCTATGGCAAGAAAGAGTAAGACCCTTCACTTCATCATGCTTTCCTTGTTTTATCTTTATGTTTTATTGATTTGATTGTAATTTCTTTTACTTTTGTGAGCTACGTAAGGTTAGGGTTAGGGCACAGTCAGGTGTGGTATTAGACATTTAGACATTTTTTAGACATTTTATTAAGACTTATAGGCCGCCCTTCTCCCTGAGGGGACTCAGGGCGGCTTACAATCACAAAGGGAAGGGTGTGCAGTAACAAAAGACAAACAATAAGTGACCAAAAATAAAATGATAAACCACAACATGCATTCAACAATTGACACTCGGGCGGGTAAATTGGAAACCTATCCCCAGGCCTGCTGGGAGAGCCAGGTCTTGAGGGCTGTGCGGAAGGTCTGGATGGTGGTGAGGGTACAAATCTCAATGGGGAGATCGTTCCACAGGGTTGGAGCTGCAACAGAAAAGGCTCTCCTCCGTGTAGTCGCCAGTCGACATTGACTGGCGGATGGAATCCGGAGGAGGCCCAGCCTGTGCGATCTAATCGGTCGGAGGGAGGTAATCGGCAGAAGGCGGTCTCTCAAGTATCCAGATCCACTACCATGGAGTGCTTTAAAGGTGGTCATCAGTACCCTGAAGCGCACCCGGAGACCGACAGGTAGCCAGTGCAGCTCGCGGAGGATGGGTGTAATGTGGGCGAACCGCGGTGCGCCCACTATCACTCGCGCGGCCGCATTCTGGACTAATTGCAGTCGCCGGATGCTCTTCAAGGGCAATCCCATGTAGAGCCCATTGCAGTATTCCAGCCTAGAGATCACAAGGGCTCGAGTGACTGTTGCGAGAGCCTCCCGGTTCAGGTAGGGCCGTAACTGACGGACCAGGCGAACCTGGGCAAATGTCCTCCTGGTCACAGCCGACAGCTGATGGTCGAGAGTCAGCTGTGGATCCAGGAGAACTCCTAAGTTACGGACCCTGTCTGAGGGGTATAAAATTTGACCCCCCAGCCTGAGTGTTGGAATGTCGGCCAAATTATTGGGAGGAAAACACAACAGCCACTCGGTCTTGTCCGGGTTGAGTACCAGTTTGTTAGCGCTCATCCAGCTCTTAACGGCCTCAAGGCCCTGGTTCATCACGTCTACCGCTTCATTGAGTTGGCACGGGGCGGACAGATACAATTGTGTATCGTCCGCGTATTGGTGGTATTTTATCCCGTGCCTCCGAATGATCTCGCCCAGCGGTTTCATGTATATGTTAAATAGTAGGGGGGATAAGACCGAGCCCTGCGGCACCCCATATGTTAGGGGCCTCAGGGACGATCTCTGCCCCCCGACCAACACCGACTGCGACCTGTCCGAGAGGTAAGAGGAGAACCACTGCAAAACAGTGCCTCCCACCCCCACCTCCCGCAGTCGTCGCAGAAGGATACCATGGTCGATGGTATCGAAAGCCGCTGAGAGGTCAAGGAGAACCAGGATGGACGCATGGCCTCCATCTCTGGCCCTCCAGAGATCATCGGTCAATGCGACCAAAGCAGTTTCTGTGCTGTAACCAGGTCTGAAGCCAGACTGGAAGGGGTCAAGATAACTAGCTTCCTCCAAGGCCCGTTGAAGCTGGAAGGCCACCACCTTCTCAACAACCTTCCCGATAAAGGGGAGGTTGGAGACAGGACGATAGTTGTTTAAAATGGCTGGATCCAAGGATGGTTTCTTCAGGAGGGGTCTCACCACCGCCGTTTTAAGTACGGCGGGGAAGTGCCCCTCCCGAAGGGAGGCGGTCACAACCGCCTGGATCCAGCCATGTGTCACCTCCCTGCTGTTGGCAACCAGCCAGGAGGGACACGGGTCCAGAATACAGGTGGAAGCACTTACAGCTCGAATGGCCTTGTCCACATCCCCGGAGGCAACATCCTGGAACTCAACCCAGAGATGGTTTACCAAGTAATCCCCCTGTGTCTCGGCTGGATCTACTGCGGTGGAGTCCAAGTCCGACCGAAACCGAGCAACTTTGTCCGCCAAGAACTGGGCATAGTCCTCAGCCCTACCCTGCAAGGGGTCTCCCACATCCCTCTTATTAAGGAGGGAGCGGGTGATCCTAAACAGGGCGGCTGGGCGTGACCCATTCTTTATCATTAGTTAGGCTTGCAATGGCTGATGAGAGGGTAAATGTCTGACATTTGCAAAGCTAGTCTCTTTCTGTAATACAGTAGGATAATAAACTTTCCCTACTGGGAATTCTATAAATATGTTGGGACTATACTTCCCTGAGCAACCAGCTAACATTTCCAACAGTGATGTGTTTGCTTGGGAATTCTGGGAATTTTAGGATAACCCGCTCCCTACTAAATAGGAGGGAAGCGGGGGAACCCTTGCAGGGCAGAGCTGAGGATTATGCCCAATTCTTAGCGGACAAAATTGCTCGGTTTCAGTCGGACTTGGACTCCATCTCTGCAGTTCCAGCCGAGGCACAAGAGGATGAAGTAGACCACCTCTGGGTTGAGTTTCAGAATGTTGGCCCTGGGGATGTGGACAAGGCCATGAAGGCTGTAAGTGCCTCCACCTGTGTACTGGACCCGTGTCCCTCATGGCTGGTTGATAACAGCAGTGAGGTGACACGAGGCTGGATCCAGGCGGTTGTTACCGCCTCTCTTCGGGAGGGGAACTTCCCCGCCGCGCTAAAAGCGGCGGTGGTGAGACCCCTCCTGAAGAAGCCATCCTTGGATCCAGCTGTTCTTAATAACTATCATCCAGTCTCCAACCTTCCCTTTCTTGGGAAGGTTGTTGAGAAGGTGGTGGCCTTCCAGCTCCAGCGGTCCTTGGAGGAAGCAAGTTATCTTGACCCCTTCCAGTCAGGCTTCAGACCCGGTTACAGCACAGAAACTGCTTTGGTCGCATTGACCGATGATCTTTGGAGAGCCAGAGATGGAGGACATCCATCCATCCTGGTTCTCCTTGACCTCTCAGCGGCTTTTGATACCATCGACCATGGTATCCTTCTGCGACGACTGCGGGAGATGGGAGTGGGAGGCACCGTGTTGCGGTGGTTCTCCTCCTACCTCTCGGACAGGTCGCAGTCGGTGTTAGTGGGGGGGCAGAGATCGACCCCTAGGCCCCTAACATATGGGGTGCCTCAGGGTTCGGTCTTATCCCCCCTACTATTCAACATCTACATGAAACCGCTGGGAGAGATCATTCGCAGGCACGGGATAAGATACCACCAATATGCGGACGATACCCAGTTGTATCTGTCCGCCCCGTGCCAACTCAATGAAGCGGCGGACGTGATGAACCGAGGCCTTGAGGCCGTTATGGACTGGATGAGGGCTAACAAGCTTGTACTCAACCCGGAAAAGACCGAGTGGCTGTTGTGTTTCCCTCCCAACAATTCGACCAGTACTCCATCACTCAGGCTGGGGGGTCAAATTCTACACCCCTCAGAGAGGGTTCGCAACTTGGGAGTCCTCCTGGACCCACAGCTATCCTTTGACCACCATCTGACGGCTGTGACCAGGGGGGCACTTGCCCAGGTTCGCCTGGTGCGCCAGTTGCGACCCTACCTGAATCGGGAGGCTCTCACAACAGTCACTCGGGCCCTTGTGACCTCTAGGCTGGAATACTGCAGTGTGCTCTACATGGGGCTGCCCTTGAAGAGCATCCGGCGACTTCAGCTAGTCCAGAACGCGGCCGCGCGAGTGATCGTGGGTGCACCTCGGTTCACCCACATAACACCTATCCTCCGCGAGCTGCGCTGGCTACCTGTCGATCTCCGGGTGCGCTTCAAGGTGCTGCTAGTCACCCATAAAGCCCTCCATGGTAGTGGATCTGCGTACTTGAGAGACCGCCTTCTGCCAATTACCTCCCTACGACCAATTAGATCTCACAGATTGGGCCTCCTCCGAATTCCATCTGCCAGCCAGTGCCGGCTGGCAACTACAAGGAGGAGAGCCTTTTCAGTAGTAGCTCCGACCCTTTGGAACGAGCTCCCCGTGGAGATTCGTACTCTCACCACCGTCCAGGCCTTCCGCATAGCCCTTAAGACCTGGCTAGCCCGTCAGGCCTGGGGACAAAGATAATCGCCCCTCCTGAATGATGAATGAATGTTGCTCATTATTTTACTCTATGTTTGTCTACGTTATTGTTTTTATGTAAGCCGCCCTGAGTCCCCTCGGGGAAAAGGGTGGCCTATAAATGTTAATAAACCTTCAAACCTTCAAACCTTCTTATCATTAGAGAACCATGGTGGAAAAGACTGATATAGTGCATGATTTATATCTCATATAACCCATGAGAAAAATGGGAGTATTAAGTCTAAGTTGATGAAATAAATTAAGTAAAACATTTTATCATTTATAAAAGGGCTTAGACTTTAAGGAGATAATGATAATCCTTGATAAATCCATGGTTTGCCATGCTTGGAGCAGTTTCATTTAAATTTATGGTCAAGACTAACTGAATTTATATCCAGACTAACTTAAATTACATATTTGTAATATGTTACAATGATTAAATTTTGATCCAATGCTAGTTAAATAATTGTAATTTCATGCAAATACATTTATTTCTGCCATGCTCTCTCTAGCATAAAAAAATGATTTTGGATGAAAAACCCTTAAATTCAAACATGATATCATCTATATAGAATATAGACAGGTGTCTTCTGAGCATAACTGAGAACTCTTCAATAATTTGAAGTATATTTGTGGAATAAAATAAAGGAAATTTGTGTTGTGGAACTTTACTAGAATTGGTGGAGTGTGTACTATCAATTTGCTTCATTTAAATCAATAAATCCAACACAATTTTCAGTGATATAGTGCTTATTAAATAATAAGATGCACTGTGGTGCATTATTCTGAAATGATTATCACACGTTGTAGACTAGTACTACTCAGCCTATACATTTAAGACTACAGTTGATTGAAGCAAATTGAAGTCCTTGGATACGCCCATATTCTAGTAGATAACTGTCAACATTCACTAGAAATACAAAAACTGTGCAATTTGTCCATTTAACTCCCTTAATTCTTCTTAGAGCAAGCAAGAGGATAAATAACAAATACATATTGTGAAATAAATAATGGGAAAATATACAGAAAGATCATAAATGGAAACCATTCCACCCCCCCACCCCAATACTGTAGATATCTAGAATATGGTAGTGCAATTTCATACTAAAAGAATAATCTGAAGCAGAGCTTGGCAAAAAGCCCAAGTAGAACCCTGTGAAGGAAATATGGATGTATTTGTGACACAGCCACCAAACTCACTCATCAAATTGCTGAATAATTGTGTCCATATTTTTTTTGAAAAAATTAATCATCCCTTCAGTAAATGGTTTGGTAACTTCCAATTTCTAAATGGATAGGGATTGCAACGCTGCAAAAATAAACTATTTTCCAATCCTAAATATTCTGACCATAAAATATTTTATCAGCGGAACCATAAATTATACAATGTAGCTTTCTCATTCAAATTCTTTTTTTCAGACGGAATTGCAAAAAATGAAAGCTCTAAATTCTCAGCCCTGGTATTCAGTGAATATGTGAGTAACTCCATTTTTTAATATGTAAGAATATGCTTTATTATCACACTGAACAAAATTTGTGTAAGATCAGGATTATTTATTCTCTTTGTGAATGATTATATGGCTGAATGACTGAATGCCATAGCAACAGAACCTGTGATACATGAAAACACATTTCAATTATGCATATCGGAGCATTAATAAGTATAGTACAATTACATAACAAAACAACTTATCTGTCAGAATTATTGGCTTAATATCATGATAGTGATTATTGGCATACACATATGGAAATATGTGTGTGAGAGAGAAAGTGTTATATCTTCACCAAAAGAGGCCTTTAGTTGTGACTATAGGCACTTTCAGTTCACAAAATACAATATTACATGGATGGTTTTATTCTTACAGCTTCTTACTGCCCACTTCAGCATTTCATTTGGACTTCCGATTTTCCAGGTCATGGAACTGTAGCAGTGGGACTTCAGAAGAATGCTGCTTTCTGCTGGCTTGCAAAACTAACTGCTTTGAACGTTGCAAAACGCATGCTGCTAAAATTAAGACAATGATTGCCAAAATAATCAGACCAAGGTCCGTCCAAAAAAAATCAAGGCAACTAATTGGCAGGGGTTTCCTACATCCCTCCAGTTCATTCCCTTTCAGCTGGCTCAAGGCCTTCATATTTAGAAAAGCTGGAGTTTTACAGGTTGCCTTTGCAAGAGAACTTTTATTGAAGTCTGCCAGCCACTCCTTGAGATATAAAATAGAGCAGTCACAGTGCCAAGGGTTGTTGGAAAAATCAATTTCCTCCAAGTTGGTCAAGTTATCCAAAGCACCAAGAGGAACAGTGGTCAAATTATTGTTTTGCAGATGAAGAATTTTGATGCTTGAGTTCAGGAGGGGCATCTCCTTGAGTTCCATCAAATTGCAGTTGGCTGCCCAACCCCAGGAATCAAGACTCTTGCAAGGACAGAGCATGCAGATCCAAGCTTGGGTTGTGTTTAAGAGCAACAACATGATTAGCCCTTTGATCATTGCGAGTATTGTAGCTGCGTTGCTTGTAGCTGTGGAACAACAAAAACAACAACACCATAATATGTGTGAGCTCATATCTGTCCTATTCAACTAGAAGATGGGAGTTATATACAAGAACATCAGGAGGTGACAGTGGTGCTGCCCAAACTGTGTGTTTAAATTTGGACCCAGAAGGCAATCTGTGTTAAAGTGATTTTATATTCTTAGTTAGACTTTCCAAGTTTTCTACATGGGAAGAAATTTGATCACCAAAACATCATGATAAGACAGTGACTGAAGAACAAATATAGATTCTCCACTGGCCATATCTCTTAGATAATCCCTCTTCCCTTCTTCCATATTATTTTAGATTTCTCTTTTCACCTCAATTACTCTGCTCAACAGCCATAAGTATTCATATTTTTTGGATGCTTCTGATGCGTTTGTATTTCAACAATAATATTTTGCCGTTGAATACATTAACCCCATGTTTCAATTCCAGCCTTTCTCAGTTGGGGTTGTATGAGAGATTGTGATTGAGAGAAAAAACTTTGCATGCCACCTAATTAGCAGAGAACTGGTTGTTAAATTATTTGAATCCCATCACTGCAACTAATGTTAGCATTCCCAGTGATAGGATAAATGTTCATGCATTGCAACTCACATTTTCTGTTTTTGGTAACATTGTAAAATGTGAATTGTGTAGGTTAGAAATGAGTTGTATAGTGGAGTTTGCGTACATTTTGTTTTTTTTAGGCAAGGTTCCCTGGGACCTGAGCATTATTTCAAGGGTTCCACCAGGACAAAATAATTGAGAAAGGCTGGTCTATTCAAATTTAGTCAACTCCAGAAATGTCTAAAACAGAACATGAGTTTCATGCCCACCCATTCTGAGGAGGTCTGCAGAGACTATGATTGGCGGAGAGAGGCCCTAAAGAGGTTCTGGAGTCTCATAAGGTCCTATTTGCCATTGTTTTAACCTCTTCCTTCAGGACAATGTTTTTCAACCTCTGCAACTTTAAGATGTGTGGACTTGAATTCCCATAAGTCAGGTTTAGACATCTTCAAGTTGCTGTGGCTATGAAATACTGCATTAGTGATAACCTGTCATAGTAGTTATTTAGTAGTTTACCGCACTAGCTTTCAGAATTGATATAGATCACCCACTACATTAGGGTGGCTCTTTCTGTCTCCAAGGAATCACCACTGCTAAGTGATGAGGACTTTTCTACCAGGCAGCAGTTTCACACACAGGATCACACTACTAAAAAAATTAAGCTCTTTTAAAATAACATCTCTCCCCACTTTCCTCCCTCCCTCTTCTTTTTCTGTTCTGTCTTTGATGGCTCATTCAGCTGCTCATTTTCCGAAGACTACAGCTTGCGTTGTTGGTGATACATTATACAGCAAACATCGATGCATCTTTCATAATCTGATATTATCATAAAAGCTTTGCTTTTCAATTGAGTCAATGCATGCATTCAGTTGAGATGAAGTACTAAATAAGCCAATGACGCACAGACATTTGAGGCTTTCAGTTCTATGCTTCTTATGTATGCGTTCTTTTTGTTAAGACATGACACCCTACCTAACATAGAGAGTGAGCTGATGTTTTAAATGGGTCTTTGAATAATTGTAATGCTATGTGGATGACCCACTTTTCTAAGGCAGCACAAATAGAAGACAATCAGATAGTTATTCTCGTATACGTTGGATGTGCATTAACTTATTTTTTTTTATTTGATTTTTGTAGCCGCCCATCTCAACATGTGACTCTGGTTAGCTTTATCATTCATAAAATCACAGAACTGTGGAGTTGGAAGAGACCACAAGATTCAGGTAATCCAACCTCCTTCAGTGTGCAAGAAAACCAGTTAAACTGTTTTCAAGAGGTGGCTAACCAGCCTCTTCTTAAAATCTTCTAGAAATAGAGAATCCATAAGAGGCAGAATGGAAGTGGCTTGAGTCAGTTCCTTTGTCTTATGGCTGAGAGAAATGTCTGACCCAACCCCACACAGGTAGGCTTGGGCCTAAGGGAGGACTAGAACTCACAGTTTACTGATTTCTAGTCTAACATTATAACAACTTTACCGATTATGAAGCGGGGTGTTAAAAATGTTCCATTATATATGTCAAATGCACTAGGTATGCCATTGTTCTGACCTAGGCTTAACAGAATCATGAAACAGACGTTCCTCTTCAACCTCCTTACTGTCCGAGTCTGCCGCCAGCTCCACTGGCAGCTGGCAGGTCACAACAGCCACTGATTTCACCAGTGCAAAGTAGAGAAGAAAAAAGATAGCCTGTTTCTTCTAATGAAGCCTGGAATAATCCACCGAGGGCTTATAGGTTTTGTACAAAGTACAACAACACCCTATTACTATTATTCAATTTTATTATATAAATTGTCCCTAAGAATCTTTAGAACTTATTAAAGTACAGAGAGATGGTGCTCAGAATGCATTTATCAGTCAGGGTAAAATGAATGATTCCCCAAAGGGAATATTCAATCCTTATCTCAGTATGAAGTACTATTTATTAAAATGGTTAGTATTTACAGTAGGAAAAAAGGGATTTGTTTTTGTGGGTGTGTTTACTCATGAAGAAACTATGATGTTAAATCAGGTTTTAGCTGCTTAAAAATGGATATGCTGCAGATTATCTTCAGCAATTTAACATGAAAAATAAGCAAGGTTAAAGAAAAAGAGAAAAGGTGCAAAAAAAAGGAAAAAAAGAGAAAGAACGGTGCAAGCTAAAAAGAAAATTGAATCATATTTCTTACCTTTTTTAAATTTTTGTTTAAATTCAGTGTGTTCTTCTCACTGGAGCTTCTTAACTGGCACCAATGGAGCAAATGCAGTAAGTGGGTTTTTTTTAAATTCAGGAAGGAAATGAGTTTAGTAAGGGCTCCCCACAGAAGACAAGTCTCCATCATTATCTCCTGAACTGAAGGGCCGCTCAGATGCAGGATGTTTCCTGTGGTGGTGGGAGGAGGGAGAGATTCCTTTAAGGATGCACATCTTTCTCTCTCATCCTTGCTCTATGCTCGCCTCACCCACATCCATGGTTTATGTATTCTACCCATATCCATGGTTTATGTATGCTGGTCGGTCTCATAACAAGAGACATTGAGACTGCAGGGAAAGAAACAAACTTGGTCACATGGACCACCTGTCTCACTCAATAGAATGCTGCTTCAGAGAGAATTGGGAATTGCAGGAGTGACATTTGGGCCCAGTGGTTTTGGCTGGAAAAACAAGATAAGTGAAATGCACCAGTGAACAGTGGCCCAGTCTGAAGAAGATTGGTTTTTAATGGATGAGATTTGCCTGATTTGTCTGCAGGAGGTCAAGAAAGGATGGCATCTGCAACCATACAATTGAAACCCTGTTGTTGTTGTTTTTATATGTGTTACATGCATGGGTCATATAAAAAGTCATACTGTTGCAGCTGACTTTTTGGCTCCCATGGATACCTCCATGCCACTGCTTTTGACTAGGTTAATAAACAGCCACCAAGTCTTCATGCTTTATGATTATCATAGAAAATTTTGGACCTTGCAGACCAGCTCTCCTCTTCCTCAGATTTTTATACACATGATTCTCACATGACCATGATTCTTCATCCCCCAAAGCCTATGCAGAATTTTAAAATTAATCAACTTTAAATTAATCACAATTTTTTATGTTTGTAACTTGGGCTCCCTGTCTCTTAAAAATGATGATAAATGATTGTTTTAAAAGAAAAATGAGGAGTCAAAAGAAATCTTGGCATTAAAATTGTGCCATGCTCCACCACCTGTTTTGAGATGCTGTTTAATTATTATTTATTTTGAAAAACTGGCCTAAAGGGTATCTAGGTCTATTCCTTAGCACGCTAAAGATTAATTGCTAATCTTTCTTTATAAGATGATTTATAGTACACATTTGTTTCTTAACATTTAAGAGCTGCTTGAAAAATAGCTACAAGCAGGAGAATAAACCTTTTCAACCCTTTTCAAAATAATCTTCATGTGGAAATAGAAATGGTTCCCATTAAAATTAACACCCTGTCAGCTTGTCAGTTCTGTTGCCACAATCTGTTGCTCAAGAGACTTTTAATGAATGCAGTGCTGGAATTGACTAGCAAAGATTCAGTCAGTCAGTTCGTTCAGCACACTCCCCCCCCCAAAACCCCGTATCTTATGCATTTCCTGTCCACCTCATCAGACTGTGTGAGGAGAGGGGGAAGATGTTTTGATTCAGAGAATATTCACAGAGCAACTTTCTAAAGGAAGTCTAAATGTCATTCCTCATCTTCTTTATTTATTTTACTCTATATTATTGCCATCAAAGCACTCCTAGCTTCAAACTAATGTTTTCTGGAGACTCCAAAAGTGTAAGAACAATCAGCTGAGGTAGAGCGTCCATTGGGGGGGGGGGTTCAAAAAAGTCAAATGGCAGTTGCACAATTGAAAGCCCCCCTGTGTTTTTATGTGTGTTACTTCAATTATAGGTGGGACATGGTTTTCATAATATGAATGTGGCCATTTGATTTTTTTTAATACTTCCTCTTGAGGATGCTCCTGATCTGAGAAGTAATCTGTTTGCTTCCACTATGAGTGGAAGCCACCAGATTAAAATTGGCTGAGCATTTAATAAGTAAGAAATTTGTTGATTATTATCCATTCTCCTACTTTATGAACTGGTTGGTTATTCCATTGATTTCAATATATTGAGAAACAGGCTTTCCGAGCCTATTTTCTTCCCTACTTCTGATTTTCTTTTCCAACATGCTCATGATTACTACTTTTTTATTTGTTTAATTTAATTTAATTTAATTTAATGTGCATGCCACCCATCTCACCTAGAAGTGACTTATGCTTGTTGCCCCCTTAACATATTCCATTTTAGAAGTGAAACCTGTTTTTTTTTTTTCTCAGCATCACTTGGGCAATTCTGGTGACATACAGTATATTCAAGTTCACGCCCAGAAAAAAAAGAGGTCAAAAAAGCTGAATTTTGTTGGCATGACAGGTATCACTATTGACACAGAGAAACCCAGCACTCAGTTGACATTCAGTTACAGCTACTGGTCCCTCCAGAATGAAGAAAGAGGAATCCTATCAGTACAGCAAATAAAATGGCATCTTGGGAGACATATCATTTTAGATCTAAATAAAAAAGGGTGCTTTTCTGCAGATGTGGGTATCCAGTCAGCATCTCTTTAATTTTCCTAGGCATGCATGGCTACTCTATAAGCTTTGGAAAGTCTTAACATTCTAAAGAATCCGGTGACAGATATGGTGCATGCATACATGCATACCCCAAAGCATCTTTTTGAGTTTGGATCCAAAATGAAGCACATCCCCAATCTATTTCTCATCCA